>NC_048283.1:24824940-25171815 GCF_009762535.1 Notolabrus celidotus | reverse complement strand
GCATGGTCCTAAGTGAGTGGTGCAAAGAGAATAAGGGCGAGTGCAACCACACCTTGCAAAGAGGTGCACAGTATGGGCTCTAAGTGAAGCGCAGGGTGCAAAGACTTGGATTTAGTCCCTCAATTATTCAAAGGCGTTTTTTGGGCATTACATGAATCAAACCAATCACTGCATCTGCTTTCAATCCCTGTGAGAGCCTCAGGCAAGGGTGTTGTTATTTACACGGCAGATTTCAGCCTGTACAATTTAATATACTGGGCTTGCGCTGGCATATTAAACTTCTTTGTTCAATTGTGACTCTTAAAATGCAGAAATCACACACAGGTCTTCGTATGAGCTGTGTTGATGCACTCATTGATGTTGTTTCAGCTAAAACAAATCCAATTAGACAAAAGATTTGAGGAAGATAGATTGTTTTGATCTGTATCAAGGTGTAGACAAGCTAGCATGGCTGACCAACCTATCAGACTACATGCCTTCACATGAGACTTGATGGTAAGGTCCTAAAATCATTGTAGCCTTGACCCTTTTCTTAAAACTTAAGAACATGATCTTGTTTCCATGCACGGCAGTGAAGCAGACTTGTTAAAGTCTCTCAGCTTCTGCAGCTGAATGTGGACTCTTTAACTATCTTTTAAGAATTGATAAAGACATTTTTACATCCAGGAAGGGCAGAAATCCAGACAGAGGCAGGGAAGAGCTAAACTGTCCCATATGAGAAACATGTTTACGGCGCTGACAGCGTAACTGTCACACGGCAGGAATGATGCATCGTCTGGGAGCAGCGGAGGAAGTGGAAATGTGGAGTTTATCAGGGTCAGTGCAATCCCAGAGACCACCCTGTCTCTGCTACATAACACCATTGTCCTGTTGGGAGTAGACGGGGGCGTGAAGGCCAGGAGGGCAAACACACACTGATGGTTAATGTGAAATCTGAACAGGTTAAAGGTGAAAGAGATTTCATGTTGCTGTCTGAGTGTACATGCGTGGCACATGTGAAACTAAATCACATAAGAAGCTGCTTCTGCAAGACTAACTCACTTATCTCCAACTCCACTCTGTCTAACATGAGTCTGGTCCTGCTGGAGGTTTCTGCCTGTTAAAGGAAGTTTGTCCTTGCCACTGTAACTTGCTTAATGCTGCAAAGTGCTCTGCTCACGGTGGATTAAGATGAGATCAGACTGAGTCCTGTCTGTAAGATGGGACTGGATCTCATCCTGTCTTGATGTTGGGTCTTTTTCAATAATAGAACATGGAGTACGGTCTAGACCTGCTCTGTTTGGAAAGAGTCTGAGGATAACATTTGTTGTGATTTGGCACTTCATAAATAAAGATTGATTTATTGACTGATTGATAAAGCTGCTGATAAATGCTAAACATACTTAAGAAAGTGTATTGCTTTAGTATCAGCAGAGAAAGCAACCAAACTGGAATTCATGAAAAGAGTGCATCATCCAGGGATCACTGGACGTCAGTGAGTTACCGAAAATATCTCAGAATAACTGAACTACCATATTTACTTTGATTGGACTTTGCACTTATTTGCTTTAACACTTAAACGAACAGATGAACAACACTAAGCAGAAACACGTGCTCCGTAGTTGCAGAGCAATAGGATATTGCAGGATCACAAAGTACATTTCATTGCTTTAATTCGATTATCAAATAAAGAAACTTGTAAGAATTGCTTTGCATTGTTAGTATAGAGTTAAGAGCTGTTTGAAAATTGATAATGGAGTTTAAACATGCAATTGAGAGAGTTATTAATCAAGGCTGATGATTAATAAGTTTTATTACTTCTTTGTTACATTACACTTCTGCGTGTTCAGTCAGCTTTTCAAGGGCAGACTGTGTTTTACAAAGCTGCAGTCTGCAGGAGGAGAGGCTCAGTATAACTGATGGAATGCTGCAGACAGGAAAGGGCAAGACCTGAAGCCAAGGATAGAGAGGAGAAGATGGGCTGGAGGATAACAAATGAAAAACAGAAGCATTTTACTAAAAAAATCAAATATTGTGACAGGATTACAGAGCAGCTTGGTGATAAAAACAACGTATTTTCAAGTTGTTTGAACCTCGAGGAAACTGAAGTGATGTAATCTATATTTGATGGGAATAAAACCTGCACACTTACACTATGTCTTAAATTACCACCCATTTAAATCCTGTTTGAAGGTCCTTTCTACTGTGCCTTTCTTGGGAAAGCTCAGCTAACTGTAATCCTGCAGCTGTCTCTACAGAAACCCTCAAAAGTAATCCTGGGATCATCATGTCTTCCTCTGTAATTTTTTGATGGGATCTTTTTGGGATTAGAGATAGCTAGCAATTACTGGATAACAGGAACTGAAGTGTGTGTGCCAGGATGTGTTTTTTGTGTCGTCTCAGACATACAGAAAGACCTGCTGTCCTCTAAAAACATTAACTAAGAAGCGATGTTCCTGTTTTATTTAAAACTCCTCTGAGGAACTTTTGGTCTGTGTAGATTTTGGCGCCCCCTGTGGACAAAGTGGTAATTTTATGCCACATTGCTTCAAAGGAACTGACAGTGAACTAATATTTAAAGCGACAGCTGTAATTGGCTTTCACTTTCTCTATAACTGCAATGATGCACAAAAAGTTTCCCTGTGCACAGAAGTAATGTATGGCAACTTATTTACCAACTGTTTGCTTGTTCGAGACTGGCCTGCATGCTCATCCTGTGTTCTCAAATCATACGAGGTAAGTTGGGAATCAAGGGTTAACTTATAACTGATTATACATGATCAGTCCAGTGAAGATCTCAAAATATTTTGTTTTGCTACTTACTACTCCAAATTTCTACATGTATCTCTTAATGTTGAGTTAATAGTGAATTCATGTTGTCTGAAGGGGGAGGGTGCAGACCAGAGCAGATGGATGCAGAGACACAAAATCACGGGAACAAATATCGCAAGCGCTCAGGAAGAACCTGCATTGGGGAGCAAGCCAAATGTTTCTTGAAATAAACTGTAAATATTATCACAAAGTGTCAAAACATACTGATGTTATGCCTACTATTGCTGGGTCACAAACTGTAGGCAGAGATCCATTCAGGAGGGTCAGTGTCAAGGCAAACTCAGCACCATATTTAGCCAGTACTTTGTTGTAAAAAATAAACGACCACTGTTTTCTTTAGTCCACTGCACCAGGACAGGATACCATTCGTATTCTTTGTGTTCACTCTTGCAACCAACAACAGAGCAGTAAGTGTCTAGCTGTAACCTTTTACATCTTGTCACTGCAACACTGAAGCAAAACCTCATTAAGTTAGGAAGAAGTGGAATCGCTCGAGGAGAAGGGTAGTTTTGCATGCATGCTTGTGGAAATCACTCCTGTTGTTACATCACCACAGGAGCAAATTTAAATCTTGTGGAAGCTTGATGTTCCTGTTAGGAATATAGAAACAATTCAGAAGCTTTTCCACTTCCAAATTCATTCCACAAGGCAAGGAAAACATGTTCTTCATGATATGAGACATTTAGACAGCTGAGAGCTCAGATATCTAAAGACATAGTTTCAGGTGTAGAATAAAAGTGAAAACTCTCTGTTTCTTTCATGCCACAAAAACAATTGATTCTACTCTCATGTCTTTATCTGTACGGCTGATATGAAGCTACAATAAGGAGTCAACCTGGACACTCCAAGCACCTGTAAAGCTCACTAATCAACATGTTATGTCTTGAAGTGTTAATCCAAACAAAAATCAAAGGTAGCTGTTTCATGTGCTGGATGTGTTCAGTGCCCTCCTGACTCCTCCACCTCTGTGTGGGTTCATTAAAAACAGTCAAGATAAAGTCTGCTAATGAGCGAGCTGTGGATCAGACTTTTTTTTTATCTTTGAATGGGTGAACCTGGTCCAGCCATTAGCCAGTCTGTATTCTTTAGCTGTTTTACAGTCCCCTGGCCTCCAGCCATGAGAGTGATATCTACCATGTATGTCTTTTCACTTCTTCTCGCACATTTCCCTGAATGTCACCATGACCTATGATTAACTTTACAGTTAAAGTCACTTCTGACACCAATAACATTAGGCCAGATGGAAAAAGAAGTGGACTCGAGCCAGATCTTCTACCACTGTGTAACCTATAAATGAGTGCACTCAAAATGCTGCCAAGTAGCTTCCATTGCAAGGACAGCCATGACAATTATAATGGATCACAGTTTCACCAGGAAGTCAGTCTCTAAAGAATGTTAATGACTGTCATCTTGGTAGATAATTTAATGTTCCCAATACGTTTGTCCTCTAAATATGGAAATATGAATTTCTGACTGTGTTCTTCCAGACCAGCATCCTCGTGTGTCGAAAGTTGAGGCCAATAAAGCACAGTTCATTTCAGTTTGGATAGGGACAACACAACACTGTCAACAAAACCATTAAAAAAACAAAACAAAAAAAGTGACGTGTGGGTGAGGAGATAGTTCAGCTGTTCCAGAATATGTTACTGAGAGCAAAATGATGTATAAAAGGAACTGATAACTGATACTGGATGGCTATGAACATTTGGGGCCTGCAGGCAACGCTGCATTAAAAACAGACATGACTCTGCCGTGGAAATCACCGCATGGGCTCATATTTATATCCAAAAACCATCCACAAACTCATGTTAAAACTGTACCATGCAAAGAGGAAACCATATTCAAACATGATCCAGAAATGCTGGCGACTTCTCTGGGCCACTCAGCTTGATATCACGGTCCAAAGCCTGCATTCCTGATGGTATGGGGATCATAAGAGTCCATGGCATGGGTAGCTTACACATCTGTGAAGGCTCCATTCATGCTGGACAATATATACAGGTTTAAGAGCAACATATGCTGCCATCCAGACAATGACGTCTTCACGAAGACCTTACATATTTCAACAAGACAACGCCAAACCACATTCTGCACGTATTACAACAGCTTGGCTCTGTAGTAGAACAGTCCAGGTGCCTGCAGTCCCAACACTTTGAAAACATTTGTCGCATCTTGACACATAAAATAAGACAAAGGCAACCCTATAATGTTGAGCAGATGAAATCCTCTATCAGGCAAGAATGGGACCACATTTAACTTTCCAAACTCCAGAAACTGGTCTCCTGGGTTCACAGACATTTACAAAGCGTTGTTTAGAGAAGAGGTGATGCAACACAAAGGTAAACACACCCCTTTGTGCAATTTTAAATTAAATATATGCTCTTACAAAGAGTTGGGATGCTGATGCTTAGCACACTGAGGCTAAGATTTATGTATAATCAGGCATAGTGGAGGGCGTGGTTGGCGTGTTGTAGCTGTTTGCTTGGTGGCTGGGCCATGGCCTCACCTTCATCTATTTGCAAGTTTTTAGATGGTAAAGAACTTAATTGGAGTCAGCATTTCCAATATGGTGACTTCTAACTTTGAGCTTCATAACACCAGTCCAGTGATGTTGTCTACATAAAATGCAGGTACACTGAAGACACTTGGACATCATCAGGATTTTGTACTTTTCAAAATGTGTAAGACATTTCAGTGAATGTTTTCTGACTTAGCTTGAACTGCAGCATTTTTTATCATTAAGTAAGAATGTGTGACCACAAGATGTAGAAATACATCTTTTCAAACACCCAGAAACTTTATTGTCATCTTATCTCCTCTCTTAAAACTTTTCCCCCGCTGCCACTAAAATTCCTTGGGCCCAGTTTTGCTCCCCATCCAGCTGTGGCAGGCGGCCAAGATGAATTTGAGCATGGGAACAAATAACAGCTGATAAGAGTGGGCAGAGGAGCATGTGGAGTGTGTGTGCACACAGTAATGCATGTGTTTGCATTGATGTGTGTGTGTGAGGACGTGTATGTTAGCGGAGAAGGCCAGCATTTGTTCCTGAAGGAGTCGTCCGGCCCCCGCAAGAATGGAATGTGCCCTCGTTGTAACTCGGAGTCCATACCATACACTCTGTCTATGTCCCTTTGCTGCTTAATAAACGGACCTGATGTATTATGTATTAAGTAAGAACACATGCATCATTTAGAAAACAGAACACTACTACGCATCACAGGGGACTATCAAAGCAACAAGTAAAAGCCGTGATTATTCTTTATAGTGTCTGCCAGAAACTCTTCCAAGATTTGTGCCACCTCCAGTGCTTTGCATGTATTTTGCTGTTTTGGTATTTGTATTTTTGTGTTTTGGCATCCAGCAAAAATGCAAGTCTTGCATATCTGTTGCAGAGAGCTCCAGATTGCTGGCCGAAATGCAACAGATTGGAGTTGGAGGAAGCAAACACTTCAACTGGAATTGAAACAGCTACGGCGCCATAATGAAGCGGAGACGGATCTAGTTGGAATTTAGCCGTTAGCATCTGGTTTGGTTGACGTGGTTAATTGTGTTGTGACGTTTAGTTATGCTGTGGTGTTTCTTTGTGTTGATTCCTGGTTCTTTTATTGTGTTTTCTGTTAGTTTTGTTGAGGTTTTTGGATGTTGTTATTTGGTTATGCTGTGGCATTTATTGTGTCATGATATTTGTTTGGTAGTGTCAAGTATTTCATCATGTTATAATACTTAGTTGTGATCTAGAAGCAGTATTTGGTTTGTGTTGTAGCATTTGGCTTTTCTTTTAAAAACTTTTTGTGTTGTTGTCTATTATGCTGTTGTAATAATTAAAATACTTTGCCCTATTTATGTTCAAGATATAGACATATATATATATAAAGGCCCTTTACCTCAAAATCATTCAGGTGTGTGTTCACAAAATATTTGAATTTGCCCACCTTTCTTTCTTTCAGTTCTATCATGCACTGCTTTGTGTCCCACCCCGCCTCCGACCATTTCTCTTTTCTGTATGCGTATGATATTGATCTCATCATCACTCATCAGCCGCAGATTTTATAAAGACGCTCAAACAAGACAATTTAGACAATTTATATTTTGAATTTTCATTATTAAGATGCACTTCAATCAATGCATTAACAGGGAGGACGTTGATCACCTGCAGCAGAGCGTGTGTCGATGTGATCAGCGATCGTCTAAGTGTGGGAATTACTGTTGTTTTTCTGGTCGTGTCCAGATTTGTTTGTTTCATGGTGTTTAGTTTTATTGAAGTGTTGTGATATTTAGTTGTGCTGTTGCATGTGATTGTGTTGTGTTAATAGTTGGGTTGTGGTATTTTTTATATTATGGTAAATGGTATTTGATTGTGTTGTGGTTTTGATTCGTGCAGAGCTATTGGTTTTGTTGTAATTGTGTTTTTTTATTTGATCGTGTGGTGGCTTTTGTATTTGGTTTTGCTGTGTCTTCTAAACGGTGTTTATGTGATCTGCTCTCAGCATCACATTTATATATATATATTTTAACTTTTTTAGTAGAGTCAGCCACAAAAAACACAAAACAACAATGCAGCCATTAAACTCATGCATAATTATTTCATTACATGGAATAAAGTAAAATAAGAAAGGTCATAGTTCGCAAAAGAAAATTAAAAAATAATAAATAAATACATACATACAAATTAAATACAAAAATAGATCAAAATAAAATAAGGTCAAATAAAAAAATACATAGATTGAGAGAGAAAAGTAAAATGCAATTAAAATACATAAATAAATAATAAATATCAAAATAAAATGAAGTAAATAAAAAAGTTCATAGATCAAAATAGAAAAGAAAAATAAAATTAATAAATTAGTATCTACCAAATGAATCAACAAATATATAAAAATAAAAGAAAGTAAAAAAGATAAGTCCTAGTTTTAAAGAGATAAGAATAATCAAATTAAAAATTAATAAATAAATACCAAATACATATACAATTTTATCAATATTTTTTTAATAAATTAAATATCTAATTAATACATAAACATAATAATAATTAGAATGAATAAAAAGAAATAGAAATTGATAAAAAATAAACTTTAAATAAAAATAAATACATTGAATTGATAAAATGAAATGAAATAAAATAAAATAATAATACATCAACTGGACTACAACAGTTTTCAATCATGATCTTCCAGTGATATTCCCTATTTAGGAAATATCCTTCATTTTATTCCTCCACTGTGTGACTGTGGGGGGCTGCAGCCTTAACCAGGAGACTGTGATGATCTTAGCACCCAAAAGCAGGACCCTCAGCAGTGCTGCATGGCCACTTTACTCCTCATCCCCTGAAAATATTTCAGGATAACTTTTAAATACCCGACAAAAGTAATTTCAGTTCATCCAAGAGCTGTCAGCGTTGTTTTCAATGAGTCACTTTAGAATATGATAATATGGAACATGATCCATCAGCTGTATTACGTCTTTACTTCGAGGAAAGAGGGAATTACTGAAGGAAATGAGTACATATGTGCATCATGTTTGACAGAGTGAATTTATATTATAAATAGAATTATTCTTATCTGGTTTATTGTTTAATTCTTCACAACAAAGAGCTGTCTGTCAGGGAGGAGAAAAGCTTTGGACATAATCTTTTTCCAGTTCTTCCTGCATTTCCTCTTCTACTTCATCACTTATCTGGGTTTTCCTGGCACGGACGCAGGAAAGACAGACGTCAGCAGCACAGTGCGAGGCGTTGTTGGGAAAAGCTGCAAGATGGGCAGGGCCTTTTGGACAGAGATGGGTTAGAGCATTTAGTGCCAAACTCTACATCACTCATAACAAGGAAGGCCGCAAGGAGTGAGAATTTGGATGCAAGGTGAAAGCCTATTATCATTAAGTTTAATGGACTGAAATCGCTGTGAAGTTGCACGCTTGTCAGTATTGTTTTCCCTCACTGCCACGGAGAGAAGGGCCAAGGGTGGAGCTGAGGGTAGAGAGAGAGAGAGGAGCTTGGAAAGGGATGGAAAGAAGGCCAGTGTACATCAAGTGAGCCCTGTGAACTGCAGGAATGTTACCAGTGTTCAGTTAGTATGGAGTTTATTAAATATGTCAGCATGCAGAGTGGAATGGCGTGAATTCATTTTGTGATGTTGATGGACAGTCATGTCCTCAAGTGAGACTCTGATGTGGATGGGGAAAGTAAAAACAGTGGATTGAAAGTCAGTGGCTCCATTGCAAATATGGAAAAGTCTGAAATGTGTGAGAGACTTCAAATTCATTCTCATGAACTGATCTTGGAACCACTCTAGCATCCATTTGTCACCTGCAGGACTTCCCCATGAGGTTAGGAAATCTTGATAAGCAGCATTCGGTTGAATGTTGATTAGTGGATCCCAATAAATAAAGGGGTCAATGCTACATGATAACTGAAGTTGCAAAACATTTTAAATTGATGCATCACGTGCGATACTTCCCAGTTAGGTTATCGACCACTTGCAGCCACGTGTCCACTATGAAGTCACTCACTCCCGATAACAGCAGAGCTGGCGGTGTTGACATTAGGCTCCTCTGCATTTAAGTCAACGTTTGAGGTGTGTTTGTGAGTTATAAAAGTAACAGAAATTAACATCATGGAGTTCTGCCTTGTCTCACCACTATCATTTCTCCCTCTCTTCATCTCCCTCTATCCCTCTCTTCAACTCAGTCTCATCAGATCTGTGTCTAACATGAGTCTGGTCTTGCTGGAGGTTTCTGCCTGTTAAAGGAAGTTTGTCCTTGCCACTGTAACTTGCTAAATGCTGCGAAGTGCTCTGCTCATGGTGGATCAAGATGAGATCAGACTGAGTCTAGACCTGCTCTGTTTGAAAAGAGTCTGCAGATAACATTTGTTGGGATTTGGCGCTATATAAATAAAGAATTGCGAGAAAACAACAACTGCAAAATGTACAAAGATAAAGTTGTTACATCGCGTGGCAACACGACCAATTTGTACCAACAGAGAATTTCCTCTGCCTTTGCACTTTGATCGACTGCCTCTGTGAAGTTTACAGACTCATGTCTCTGTTTGCACTTTATTTGAACAGCACTGAACAAACTTTTTGTTTTCTTTGAAGCTCTTGGATTCCAAAGTAAACCAAGAATTCAACCCTTCTGAATGAGTCAGATTTAAACACTTGTATGCGGTCAGAAACAGACCTGTAATGATTTACTACAGAGCATTAGCTCAATCTTCAATCCTATGTAAATCTGCTAATCTTAGCTCTACAGAGTGAGGCAGTCATGTTGGCAATAATAATGTCAAACTGAGTTATTGAGCATCTCTGTGTCTGGCCTCCATGTGTGAAACGGTTCTGATTCTGACAATGAATACAGTTTATTTCTGGTGTTTTTATTATGATCGCTTCAGTCCAGGATTAATCAGCGTGTTGGAATGTGTGTACACAGCCTCAGACCAGATGTGGGCTTGATCTTCAGGATACAACCAAGACCACGGTGATCAGCACTGACATTGTTTGGGAAATGATCATGGGATTACCGTAAGATAACATTTGTTCTTGTGCAACTTGCGACACTCATCTTAAAGTCTGGTCCGGACTCTTCCTGTCTCCCCGGCTGTACCCTCCCTGCCTCGGTTTGGCAGATGTGTGCTGTTTGACTCTCTGTCTGACTGCACCTCCTTCCCCCTCTCTGACTGAAAGCTGTGTTAAAGTGCATCTGTGGTGTACCTCAGACATCAGATGTCACGGCTCAGCTCTGCTTTTAGAGGTTTGGCCTTTCACCTCTGCAGCGTAGAGTCCTCAGACTGTGAGTCCTGAGGATGTGAGGCTGATAATGGACTCCTCTTGGGCCTGACTCACCAGACAGGGGATATTATGTGCACAAACAAAAAGCATGATTATAAATAAACTGTTTCACTTTCAATACAGTTCACAAGTTGACCAGTACTTCTACTTTTGCACGTAGTTTGTGCTCTTGTACAAACCTCTGCATAAACTCAAAGTGCAGTCGTGTTAACTTCCTTTTCTGCGACTATCTGTGTCTGAGCTCTTTTTGTGTCTATGAAATTAGCTTACCATTACAGTAAAAGGGAGAACTGTGCGTGTATTAGTCTGACCTACATGTCTCAGATTGCCTCACAAAATGTGTGAATGTGTTTAGGGTGTGATTGAGGTAGCAGGTTACATCAGCTGATGGCTCTTTTTTCGCTGAGTTGACTTTCACCAAGAGAGCATTAAAAGAGAGGCGGTGCTAATTGATTGGCTTTCATCCCTGCAGACGTTTTTCATCTCAGAATGAAAACAGAGGTGTTAATGGGACTCTACTTAAACATTACTTGGTGTCGTTCAAGTGTCCAACCTCACAGTGTGACAGCGTGCACAATACCAGGACAGTGAAGCTTCTGGACTTACCAGTTCTTACTGAATTCACAATTTTCAACACAAAAGACCCCCAAAGTTCTGGCTCTTTAAATTCTTTTGTTTTTGTTTTTGATTATTGGAAACAGGAGCACTTGTGTCTTTTAAGTCTTCATTCAGCCACTGAAACTCACTGCATACTCACTAGACTAACATTGGCAGTCCACATGTACACGGTAAAAGTTTTGCAACAGTGGTTGTATTTATAGATGGGCAGGTAAGATAGGAGGGGCAGACACCGGGGAAGGTGAATGGTGTTTTATCTGGATAAGTGTGTCATGTTGGGGGAAAGATTAAGGAGGACCCAAGAGCAGAATTAAAAACACTATGGATTTAATAAACAAAACTTACTTAAATGTTCAAAAGCTAAATCCAAAAGTAAACGCAGGGACAGAGAAACACAGAACACAGGAAAAACAAACAATGATCCAAACCCAGGACAGGGGAAACAGAGGAACTAAATACACAGAGTAATTAACACAGGTGTGAGCTCAGGACACATGTGAAACTAATGAGGGTAATCAAAAATGGAGGGAAAGACACACAAGGACAAGAAGTAAAACTAAACGGGACACTCAGGGATTCAGAACCACAAAATAAAACGGAGAACACAAGACAAGACTAAGAAACACAAGAAAATACAACAAGAGACATGGATCACTAAACACACAAGGGAGACAAAGGATAACTTATAAACACAGAACACACACAGGGAGAAACCAAGGCAAGGAACAAGGAAAAAACTAAACTAAACATCAACCAATGACAAGATTAGAGCACAAAAACAAAACTGTTTGTAAGATGACTTTTTTTGTTCAAACACCAAAGATGCTGCATTTTTGACTGGACATTTGCAATCTTTGAATCCTGTGTACGATCCGAACTCCGCCCGAGTTCGGTTTGATTTAGAGTTTTGTTTTTTGTAAATTGACAAAATCAAATAGTCACTACTACTTTAGGTTTCAAATACACTATCAGCTGCTGAATTCCTCTGTCCTCTACGTCGGAACAGGTCGGTCATCATGTGCTGTAAATTCACAGACTTTGTCATTAGTTGCTTTGACCTTGGGCGGTCTGTGTCAAACTTTCACCAGTTCTCAAATGCTGGTTGCAGTTGAAGTTTATCAGTGCTAGTATTCAATACTGCTTTGACTTGTTGATGACTTTTCAGGTGACTTAAAAGATTTGTTGCGTTTAAACTTGAGGACTTTTTGTCTCCTCTCTGAATACTTACACAGGTTTTGCAAATTGCAGTCATGTTATCCTTCTTCAGAAAAGCGAAAAACATCCACACAGGTGACACCATGTTTTCTCTCGCTCCTCAGCTTGTTGTGGCTGCACTTGTGGATCGCATACTGCCCCCTACTGTCTCGGAGGGTGTAGGCTTGTTGATAAGTAAATTAATGCAACTGTTAATGGTTGTTTTTATCGGAAAAAGTTTAACAGGCATAATAAATATCAAAACATTCAAATTATTGGATTTCTTGTATGACTGGAAAAATAAAAACACAGGAAAGTTTATTTCAAGTATGAAAAACAAAAATTTGCGCTCACAGTTGAATTAGTTTCTCATATCTGGTCATTAACAAACTGCTTGCATTAGCTTTCAGACACCACAATTAAAACTGAAAGTGCAAAAGCCCTGAGTGCACTGAACTCAGTCGTTTAAATATTGCTTAGGAATGCATCCTTTCATTCGACCCGTCAGCATATCACCGGTTTCATGATCTTTTTTAGACACAATCAATGATGGATCCTGTGTTTGAAGGATGTTTTCTTTCCTTTATGCCGTACAATCACTTCATTCAGCTGCAGAGGCTGGGATGTGCAGCCGGACTCAGGTTATGGAAGTACAACCACACCACTTGTAAAATGTTTCCTCTCATTCCTCAAGTTGGCAGGACAGGAGTGCTCTGTGCTCAGCTGGCAAAACCATCACACACAGACACACACATCTGCTCAAACACTCGGCCTCCACGGTGCTAAGTGAGAATCAAGGGATGTTTTGATCTGAGAGAAAGACCTCTGCAGAAGTGGAGGAAGAAACCCAGATACTTTAAGTGCAGATCTGACGGCAGAAAGATTAAGAATACGCCTAAAGAGCCCCGAAAGGACTGTAGAGGATATCACAAAGGACACATTACAGTGAAAAGCTTGAGCAGAGACAATCTGTACAGATGTGGAAGGAGGACGTGCATGCTGCATGTCGCACAGCTTCAACAATCAAAAGAGACCGGTGGAGCAGTGGGGAAACAGGGGCTCATCAGTCAGCAGAACATGATCTGTGCACGGTGCCGCCCTGAGATTTCCCTGCTGCCGCTGTTAATTTACTTCCCAACCTCCACCTCTGTTTCTGCAGCCAGGATAAAACAAGAGAGGGGAGAGAGGAAGGGAGGAGGAGGGAGAGAGGGAGCTCTCACACTGCCTTCAATTTTTTTGTATTCAATTGTTATAATTTTGTTATTTTTTCCCCTACAATTCATAGGTTCTGAGTTTGCCTTTCATTATCCCTGCCTTTGGAGATGATGATTTAAAACAATAAATCAGAGGAAATAAACACAGTGCAATAGATCATGTGTGCAGACGGTTCATTAGCATGCCTTCTACAAAGCCCTGAACATTAGATGTTAGATGAAGTTCAGAAGAAGGGGAGAATAAGACCCAGTGATTAGCTCCTCAAAAGAAGAGTCCATAAAACAGACTCTGTCTAAGTTAGGTAGATTTTTCTTCTGTGGTGGTTTTTCTTTATAAATCATTGTACACATCTTAACTTGATCTTTTTTGTAGGTTGTTTGTTGCTGTTTGTATGTTTATGAACAAATTGTTGGATTTAAAGTTTGCCTTGAGTTCTAGCTTTCTTATCTCTGAGGCAGCACAGTGATCAAACTTTAACAAAGATTCAAATCGAGAAAGATACCTAGTTCATGTTATTCTCAGCATGCAGTTAGAACAAAAACATTATGATGCTAGAGTACAGCGTCTTGCAATGAATAACGTTTTACTTTTTCAATCTTTAAATCCGCACAAAGTCAGTCAAGTGTCGTAATGAAGCACATTTCAAAAGCAGTTCAAAGTCATGCACAATGCATAAAAGAAACAACATGTAAAAGCCAAAGCAAGAAAGAAAAAAGACGAGGGAACTCGAACTTAGCGGCAACCTCCAGTCTTAAAATATGAAGCTGCTGATGCTGAAAAAAAACAGTTCATTGAGCCTCCACTAGAGGCTGGCTGCAGAAACACCGGAAACCACATACACACCCATTCAAAGAGACGATCTTTACAGCAATAATAAACATGTTGACAGCCTGGTTCAAAAAACAGTTTAGGTCTGAATAGCTCATTTTTTTTATCTGGTGATTTTTTTTATTTTTACAACTTGTTGTTTTTGAAGATATTATATATGTAAGGAGCCTAAAAAGGCCACCACATGTCCCTGTTCGGCTGTTTATCTCAGCCAGATTGAGTCATTCCTGCTGTTTTGTTTTCTCTTTTGTCCCTCATGCGACACCGTAGTTGCCAGATTGTTTGGTTTTAGAGCGGATGCAATGTTTTGTGTGAGAGACGTTGCTTAAGTGTTTTTGGATTAAATGGGCCGGTCTAAACCACAGCCCGAACCTGGCGTCCAGTGTTTCTCTCCGCATCACATCCCCACATATCCAAGATTAGCACAACACAGAGTGCCAGGGGAGTGTAGAGAGGCAATTACGGCTGGACGTGCAGATAATAACGGTTATATATATATATATATATATATACCTTATAACTTATAACTTAAGATTTTGCGTAATTAAGGACATAGCTAACTTGACTGACAGGCGGGCACTCTGGAGCTGTTAGTGAGGAGGCTAAAGGTCTGCCTCAACTTTGCTGCTTTTCATCATTCCAGATCAACCAAAGTTAGGTTGAGTCAGTATTTCCAATATGGCAGCCAATGACAATAGGCTTCAAAACCCCGCAAAATGACATAAACGCTAATAAATAAAAGTATATTTTGAGGCGTGACTCCAAAGAGTCAACCTTTCCCAGGAGGCTAGCAGTGTTTTGTAAAGGCTAAGGAATAATTTTGGTTCAATAAAATGAACGCTAAGTTGAAAATGTTGTATGTTGTAAGTATTAAAACAGTTGCCTCATAAGAAACAGATTTAAGACAAACCGTAACTCAGCCTCTCTTTGGAGCAGCAGGTTATGTGTCACAGCTTCAGTCTGAGAGGAGTCCATCTGAGGATGAGTAACTGACTGACCCAAAATAACAACTAGACTCCTTTAAAGTAATTATATACATTCAAAGTTTGATGCTGTATCATTCATGTGAGTGAGAAATGTGTGTTGGGTTACCAACATACAGAAATGAACATGCTTTGGAGTCATGCTCATATGACCTCACGTCATTATAATCCCAACAGATATATTAGATATCATAAGATGATGAGTAATGCCAGTTAAATAAAAACCTGTACAAAGATCACAAGGTGGAGTCTGAACATATTTTTGGACCATAAGTTGAGGAATGAGGAACTTTGAGGAACTAATACTTCATTTAGTGTTTCTTCTGATCAGCGGTCTGTCACACCAGCTTGGTGTACGTTATGGTGCAAAGTTTGGTCTTTATTTGTGTCTTTACAGAAAATAAAACGTGTACAGTAAACTACATCAGGTCATTTCAAGCTCCTACTTCAAACGTCCTTCATCGCCTGGATGTAGTCTGAAGCTTGAGTTTTATAAGCGGTATTAATCATGCTTCTTCAGCACTCCACCCCTTCACCCATTAGCTCATAACTCTACTTCATACCACGTCCTCAGGGTCCCAAATACATCTCCCCATGTTTGTGTAAACTGAGTCTGATTGTTACCCCCAGAACTGGTGATGACTCAGAAGTGAAATTGGTAAGATGTTTCCAAAACTTCTCCTGAAAGGGAAAACGGGGATGAAAGGAAGACAGAAGGAGAGGAAGCAGTGAGGAAGTACTTAAAGTGATTCAACATGGCAGAGTGACAGATGTTCTGTGGTTTGAAAACACAGAGTGTAGCCTGTATGGGAAACAAAAGAAACCTGAGAGAGGGGCTGGGTGGGATGTTGATACCATTTAATCTATTATATAAGATCATAATTCTACTTTTTCGCTACACTCGGAGGGCCGGATTGCCGTTGAGGAAGGGCCCTCCCAACAGGAAGGAGAGGATTTATTTCTCCTGCTGACCTGTGCAGGGAGTTGGAGCTGTGGGTTGTGTCTGTTTTTGGTGGGTCAAACGAGCAGGCTGGTAAATCCATGCAGAGATGTGCTGTTTGGAAAAAGGTGGTTTGATCTGTGCTTGGACAGAACTTGTGACTCTTGTGTCCTCTTGTATTTCAGGTGAATGTAATAGCTGGGCAAGGATGTGAACTTTGGCCTGACAGGGAGTAGCTGAGCCCGATGCTCCGAAATGGCAACTTTAGTCCTTGCAGAAAGACATTCACGTGCCACCCATGAGCAATTCAGGACTCAGTGTCTGGACCTGAAACATGTCCACTTGCTGACTGCTTACCTGAGATGAAACTGCCAACCCTCCTATTGAGAAGTAAACCACTTTACCACAGAGCAACAGCTGCCCTGTCAAAATAACCTGTCTGCCTGTCACTTCCTTTAACTCTTCCTGTTCCATTGAAGTTACTAACCATAGACCTTCCTGGAGTCCCTGAGCTCCCTTGTCTCATAGGTTCCTCTGGATCTCTGCCGTAGACGGCCTGCTGCTGTGGACGTGCCAGACTCGAGCTGCTACAACTACTAATATCAGTCTCACCACTATAATAATACATTTTATTTATAAAAGCGCTTTAAAAGTTTCTCTAAGACACTTTATACAAAATAAATTATACAATAGATAAGCAAAGGTTGTAATTAGAGTAGATTCATAAAAACATGGGTAAGAAAGGACAGAGACATTGTTTAAAAACAATTATATGTTAAAAGCCTTTCTAAATAGGTGGGTTCTGAGTCCGGATTTGAATGTGGTGAGTGAGGGAGAGATTCTGAGGTGTTGGGGGAGAGAGTTTCAGAGGGTGGGGGCAGCGACAGAGAAGGCCCTGTCCCCCGAGGTTCAGTGCTTGGGTTTGGTGAGATGGGTGTGGAGGTTGGCATTGGTGGAACGGAGGTTGCGGGTGGGATTGTGTGGCTGCAGAAAGTCGGTGAGGTAGGAGGCAGCTAGATTATGGAGGGCTTTGTAGCTGATCAGGAGGATCTTGTACTGTATTCTGGAGGTGGTGGGAAGCCAATTGAGGTTCTGGAGGACTGGGGTGATGTGGTCTCTGGAGCCTGAGTGAGTGAGAAGGCATGAAGCTAAGTTTTGTATGTATTGTAATTTGTTGAGGAGGGTGTTGGGTGAACCGAAGACTATGCTATTGCAATAATCAAGTCTTGAGGTGATGAAGGCGTAGATGAGTGTTTCAGCAGCAGTGAAGGAGAGGGAGGGGCGAAGACAGGCGATGTTTTTGAGGTGGAAGAATTCAGTTTTTTAAATATTGTTCATGTAACGTTCTAAGTTGAGTGACTGATGGAAAATGATGCAAAGGTTACAGATGTGGGTGGATGCTGGAACAGTGGATTTGTCAATGTCTCTCTCTCTTCATCTCCCTCTCTCCAACACGGTCTCAGCAGATGTGTGTCTAACATGAGTCTGGTCCTGCTGGAGGTTTCTGCCTGTTAAAGGAAGTTTGTCCTTGCCACTGTAACTTGCTGAATGCTGCAAAGTGCTCTGCTCATGGTGGATTAAGATGAGATCAGACTGAGTCCTGTGTGTAAATTGGGACTGGATCTTATCCTGTCTTGATGTTGGGTCTTTGTTAATAATAGAACATAGAGTACCGTCTAGAAAGATTTATTTATTGATTGATGTTTGTCATGAAGAACTGCTCTTTGTGCTGCATGCTGTAAATCACTCCGTCTGGCACTTGCTCGCCTCAGCAGTTTCATGCATCAAAAATAACTTTATAGTAACTGTCGGTCTTGTTGTTGTTTTTCTTGCCTTTTTTTTTAGCTCAGACAGAGGCGTTAGGAATAATTTAAGTCTGTTCCATGACCAGCTGAAAACTCCTCACAGCAGCTTTAAATATAAAGAATTAGGATCAATTAAAGGGGATGCAAAATATAAAGATTTACTAGTTCTCACAGTAATTATCAGTATATGGGATTAGTTAGTACTAGTTTAACTTCTTTGGTCCAACTTTGTGTTCCTGCCTTCATTACTTGCTGTTATTTCTTTTCTGCATGTTCTTCCAATCAGCGCTTTAAAGCTTTTGTTTCTCGTCCTCCCGCTGAGAACAATTGTCACTGCTGCAAAACAGATGGAATGTACATTTCATTGTGCGGTTCACTGTGTGTTTGTGCATCTTTGTTCTCGGATGGTTTAATATCCCACTTTCATGTTTTATGGATTTGTCGTGTTTTGGAAATTGCCTGTGAATGCAGTTTTGTTGTATGTGTGTGTGTGAGAGGGAGAAGCAAGATGCAATGAGACAGCGAACACACATGGCCATAACTTAGCAGCCTGATGATGGGAAACTCAATGTCATTTATCCTACACACTTGTGTTGTGCTCTCTGGACGGCAGTCTAGACACATTTCATACAGATAAACACGGTCGTGATGTTACATAAACACACTTTAAATCACATTCTTGGCCAAAGAGAGGGAGTACACATTTTGTACGAGCTGTTCTGTTTAGTCAGTCTGTCCTGATGACAGAGAATAAATCTACCGAAAAAACATACATGAGCAGAAATATGTGGACACACAAACAGAGAGTGTAGAAACCCAGACGTTACAGCTGCATGTGACGGTCGATCATGTCGTTCACTCTTCTGCTTTCAGACTTTCTACCAGATGTTGAGTCTGTCTGCAGAGATTTAGTCCATCACTGATGCTGGGTGATAAGATCTGGATCACAGTCTGAGTTTAAGTTCATCCCAAAGGTGTTAAAAGAAAGTAAGTGTCATTACAAAAAGACCGTTTTCACATTTGGATGAACCCGTCCTTCCAAGGAAGTGTGACCTCACGATTCAGAGAATTTGTGCAAGACTCAATCCTGGAAATTTGTATTTTCTGTTTCACTTCATTTGAAACCCCAGACTGCAATGACATTTGTGATGTAGAAAATATTCACTTCATTATTCCACAGCAGGATTGGCAGAGAATACATCATGTACGGCAACACTTTTTACAGGTGCTACATATGCAGGTACCCAAAATGAGAGGCCGGTGACGCTAATTGAGGCAGAGCAAACGTGCTAGTACAATCAAGTGACAGGCAAAGATTTTCACAATTTACCAGATATTCTGGCCTCAACCAGTATGTTCTTCACATCATTCATCAACCAAGGATCTCCACGATGATTGGCTATTGCAGCCCAGATGATTCACTGAAGATCAGATTTTTCGACTCTCGTGAATAAGCGAATCATGATAATGCAATTTGCATCACTCATGTGGCCCGACAAGCACTTATCGTGACTTATTGGGTCTTTGCATTCACTTTAAATGTAATTAACTCACGACAATGATTTTATAAGCTTTTGCTGTGAACACAACATAAGTGTATGGATTTCCTCCTTTCTACTTTTGAGTTCCTTGATACTCCAGCACCTTACAAAGTTTGAGCCAGGTTGAGCAGCTGTCTCCCCACAGAACTAACTATCTTTGGGGTTACGGATTAAGTCTACCTGTAACGCAGTGTTCCTCACATTACTGATGATTGTGATGCATGCGATTTTTGTGATTAACTCATCACAAAGCCTCTAATGAGTTATATTAAGTTGTGATCTCTTAAAACCCTGAACAAACTTCCAGAGTCGATCCTTCTGGTCCTGCTGACCGAAGAGAATCTGTCTCCTCTGGCAGCGAGCCGTGACAGTGGTCAAAGGCTTAGCAGAGATCAAACACTGAGTCTAACCAGAGAAGACAAACTGAAGCTCAATTAGCCCCGTGTACATAACCATCAGCTGACTGCTACCCCACCACAAGAGATGTCAGCAGAGGAAGACAGGACACGACCAGATTAACTTCCCTTCTCTCTAAATTGTTGTCTTTTCTTACTAGAAGTCAGAAGATTCTGCGACTTTCTCTCAAGATGAACTCAAAGAACGGTCAGAATCCAAAAACACAATGCCGGGATGCTAAATACTAACACAAAGATTTAAAAAAAAAATCACATTTAGCAACTTCAAGGAGACACAAAAAAATTCAATGACAAAAACTGCCTGGAAAAACTCAATAACTAAAACGACTACAAAAAGACACATGACACAACCACAAAGAGAAATGAAATGACAGAAACAAGACGTGAAGAGTGCAACGACAACAAGAACAACAACCACAGAGAGGAGAAGTTCTTGCATGGGAAACATAAAAAATGCATTAAAAATCAAAATACAAGACCCTGCACCACGATAGTTTGAAGATTGTTCATTCTTCTTTGTAGTGAAAAAGAGGAGGCAAAAAAAGGGAAAATATTTCAAGATGGGTTTAATTGTTTTCTTTCCTTCGTAGTTGTCAGTCCTCAGATTCCCACAAAGCCATGGTGGCTGCAGGCTCCCGGCTTTGTAGCATAAACCAAAGCACCAGATGCAAAGTGAAGCGCTGGAATAAAAGGAGTGTTTGTAGCAGTTTGTGTAATTGTTAGTTGCTGTTTGGTTCTGATATGTCAGGTCTTAAGCAAATGATAGAGTTAACATGGAAAAGAGTGGAAAACACTCCTCTCATGTTCTCCTTTCCTCCTGACCATAAATAAACCTGGCACTGACCGAGGGCTGCGTCTGTGGTGAGTTTGAGGATCTGTGTGAGGATTTCTGTGTAGATAGAGCTCCCTCCCTCTTGTTCATGTGTTCAACCAGCCACCTCATGACATACTTTATAAGACACACTGCTCCCTTCTGCAGGGGACACTTCTATCTGCACATTTAAACAGACTTTATAAGTGCTTCATCTCAAAAAAACGTCTGCTCCACATTCGACGGGTTGATGTGCTCCATTTTTCTTTGCATGGCAACACTTAGTCATTATTGCAACAGAGATCCTGTTTTCTGTTACCAACAGGCCCAGAGTGAAGCATATTTACTGGAGACGGGGGAGTGAGGAAGCAAAGCAAGATGAACATGTGTTTTCTGTAGCACTGAGGATGGTACAAAGCGTTTTGAAGTGAAGCAACCCTGGCAGAGGTGGACTCCTTATGTCGTGATTGTGACTGGGGTCGATGATTAAAGAGCTGTTGTGGCTGAGTGATCATCGGTCTTGTGGATGATATTGCACACAGATGGGTGGTGCTTAATAATATAATGAATGAGCAGGGGATTAGTCATCGTCCTGCCGGGATTGGGCCGGGGCATCGAGACACAAACAGGGTGGTGTTTGTGACACTTTCTAATAGATCCCTTTGGACGGTGAGGGGCGGGGCTTGATGCATTGTGTCATTGTGAAGAGTTGGAAATAGGACAATGAATGAGCCAACTCTGAGATGGATGAAGAGGCAAATTATAATAAGTTTTGATTTATTATTTGATGTTAAAAAGACGACTGATGATTGACAAATGCGGCTCCTGCAGTATTCTTCTCAAAGTTAGCAGAGTAGAAAGAAAGAAAGGAAATATAACCAACTCCAACACACGCCAGATCGCTTACGTGCATGCCTTGACTCCATTATGTCAGCGCCCATCGAGGCGGTATTTTGGCTTCACATCTCTCAGAGGGAGGCGTGTTGTCCATGTTGATATACAGTCCATGCTTTTGGCCTTAAAACCACTGGGTTATATTTGGGTGAAAATAATTCAACAACCTTGAATTTTTGTCCTCAGAAAACTCCATTTCATCCTGCTTGGTTTTGATAGTCCCTAATTCTAATAAAGTATGCATTACTTCATCCTGCAAAACAAAGCCCATCCAGCTGAACTGGTGTATTTTACACTCCATGTTGTGTTTCCTTACTTCTCTTCCTCCAGCCTCAGGCTGTTTCCCTTTTTCTGTGTTCCCATAGTCTAAAACTGTTGTAGGAAACTTTTAGCAAATGTATCTTTGATCAATGATTTCCACTCACAGTCCAGAAATAACACCAAACATGCACAGGACAAGGGATGGGCATTTCAAGCCAAAATACTATTCCATAATCATTGGCATCTATCCGATGGTTATTCAAATTTTACAGCCATGCTCAGTCTCTAGAAATACGTGTGAGATTCAGAAACGGAGAAAATTGCTGCCACTAACAGTAATGTTTTCTTCTTCTTCTTTTGCTATTTAATGCAGTTAGCATTCTTCTTCTTCTCCTGTTACTTAATGCAGGGGTTCCCAATCTTTTCAGACCGTGACCCCCAAAATATAGGACCCAAAGACTTGTGACTCCCATTGTCGCTTGAAGTGATTTAATGTGACTTCATTTAGCTGGTCTGCAGAAAATTAGCCTACCTCCTATATGAGCATGTGGCTGTGTTCCCTGTGCCGTTATGACTTAACCTACTGCTACTGATGCTTTTGATAATTCACTGTGCACTAACCCTAAACTTAGGAGTCATCTGGCAAAAAGAAAGGCAGAAAACTCATTACGTTTTCTATATCCAGGTTTTATTTCAAATGTAGCTAATTTAGCTTCTATTTTTGTGGATATTTTTTACTATAATGGGTAAAATGAACTATTTTTAGATAACTTTTAAAAAAAAAATTCTGGAAGACATCTCACAACCCACCATTTGTGTCTTGCGACCTCCCATTGGATCCTGACCCACACTTTGGGAACCCCCTGACTTAAATGTGGTTAGCAAACAGCTTAAGACGCTCTGTAGCCACCGTATGGCAGGAATACCGTATTACAACCAGGCACCGGTGAAAACGATGAAAATTGAACTTCATATTCAAAGTAAGTCTTCGATTTTTACAAAGTGAACAAATATTTGAATATTAGAAAAACATTGCCCATCCCTGCACAGGACTCCAAAAGAAGTCCAAAAGGAACAATGCTCTCGTCACTGTAATTCCTCTGAATTGAGTGTCTGTGAGCAGTTAGAGATCAGAAACATTTACAGGAAAAGCCATCATGCATCATACAGAGTAATGGTCAAGAGAGAGGGGGCTTCTTCTTGTGTACTAATGATAGCAGTTTCTCTATGCTGTCTGGGTAGATTGCTTCAGACTGATTAGTAGCTGAATTCACATGCATGCACACAAAGACCTAAAAACCTTGGTTTCATTAGCAGCTCCAGTCCTGTTTTCTCTTTCAGTCAACACACAGCTGCTGTGTAGACTGCAGAGCGTGCTGTGGTGTTAGTCACTGTCCTGTCATCATCCTGCTCCCCCACATGTGTCTTCTCCCTCTCAGAGCCGTCTGGGTGTCCTCTTTAGACTAGCACAGAAACCACCAGAACCTCCTCAGTCTGCTTACAGCTGGTTATTACAGGCAGGGCCTCGTGGACGGTGCGGTTGTCTTTTCAGTTCCACTGAAGTTCAGCTGTCTGCAAGCATCAGCGGCTGAACTCTCCGTGCAAAGTCTTTATCAGAAGAGAGTTTTTAAACTTCTTGTAGATTTGTTTTTTTAATCAGTGTTTGTCTGCTGAAGCCCAGAGAGGCAGACGTGAAGGTTTTCTGGGTCATGCATATTCAAGTGTGATCTAAATTGTTTCCTCTCCTTTGTTGATGACATATAAAGTTTGCTGCGTAGCTTCATTTTGAGTTTCCATCTGTGAACAAACAAAAAGTTTTAGTGGGTGGATAAAAAAATATATAAAAAAATCAGGCTTATTTTGTAAATAGTAAACGGACTAGTGGAGCTCTTTCCAGTCCTCCCACTGCTGTGCTTTCCACAACATTTCAGCACTCTCCTGTTTACACACACATGCATACACAGAGGCAGAGGATGCAGGACAGTAGTAACATTATGCGTCTACGGTGGGGCAGGCATGTCTTGAGTCCCTTTAAGGATCAGGTTTACTTTATTCTTCCATCTTATTTTAACGGTTGGAGCCACCATTTTTACAAAATCATAACTAAATTTAAACATTATGTAAAAGCAAGATTGAAAAAAAGATGAAGAGTGAAATTATAACACAATCTGTCAGTTGTGAAATCAGTTAATCTGGCTTGTTTGCAACAAATGATTGTGTTACCACATCTGTCAGTATTTCTAAAACTAACAGAGATGGTCGCCAACACCACAAAAATGTATAATATTTATTCTCCAGCGATGTGGATGATCTGCCAAAAAGAGAGTTTAAACTCAAAAAGAGAGTTTAAACTTGATAGGAACTCAAAATGTCTTTTTTCTTCTTTTCATAGCATAATTCAAAAAGGTAAACTCTAAATATATTATATATAGTGAAATATTTAACGCCTTTTTGATTTTAATTTTGACGATTCTTACTCTTGGCTCATGAAAATCAGAAATACAGTTTTTCTAACTAGTAGAAAGCGGCCTTCAGCTATTTTAGGTCTCTCCCTCTCGACAAATATCCTGCAGAATCTCTATGTTATAGGTTCAGGTCTGGAGAGTTGGCTGACCTATCAAGAACATCAGTATCATGCTCAGTATCAAGACCATTTTGTGGTAGTTGTGGCGCTGTGGGCAGGTGCAAAGGAAAATCAGCATCTCCATAAAGCTCATGCTCTCAAATCTCCTGGTAGATGGCTGCGTTGACTTTGGACTTGATGAAACATGGTGCACCAGCATCATAGTGCTCTCTGTAAACAGCTAGCATTTTTAGCAATGACCTTCTGTGGCTAACTCTCCTTGTAGAGGGTGTTGATGATCGTCTTCTGGACAACTGCCGAGTCAGCAGTCTTCCCCATGATTGTGGTTATATGTTCTGAACTGGGCTAAGTTATTCCCAATCTGTTTGTACTGTTTATAGATGCATTTGTTTACACAAATACTGCTTACATCCATTTATTGAAGCGTTATTAGCCTAGCATGCTCCATGTGCAGAGGCTAGTTGTTGTTGCAGCAGACATTGGCTCAGTTTATGATTGGGACGAGCTGCATTAAAATTCAAAGATGGCACAGAATGTAGTTTTCACTTACAACATGGAGTGCCATTCAACCACAGAGGGCTCACTGCTGCCCCAGGTGGACAAAACACCAAACAGCAGCAGAATCTGTGCAGATTTTTAAAGTTTGGTATCTTTTTAATGCTGTTTCATGAATGTTTAGTTTATTTTCTCCATATTTTTACACATTTCTTCTACATTATCCATCAAACTTTTTCCTGCCTTTCTGCCAGTCTGCTGATTTTTTCTTAATTTTCCTCTTGCGCTGGTGCAGAGGAGCAGAAAATGTCCGTACTTTACTCTCTCTTCATAAGTTATAGGTATAATAATGTCCTTGTTTAGACCAGGCTTGGATCTTATCCATGCACGCCCTTCACTCCTTGACCACGACTATGACAAACTGCCTCTCTTACTTACCCTCTGGCCCTTTCACTTGCTCTTTCACCTCAGTTCTCTCTCTATCTTACCTCCCCTCCATCATTCCCCTCTTCTCTCATCTCTGTTTACGCCTGTTGTTACGTCTGTCCCCATGGCAGCCAATCTGGGCTCTCAGACCTACGTCTGGGCTCTAAAACATATCAGGGGAGAAAGAGTGGAAATGTAGAGGAGTGACAGAGAGAGGAGGAAGAGAGAAAATACCAAATTTAAAACAATCCTAAGACATGGCAGTGAAAAATACATCTGTCTGGAAAAGCGAGTCCAGCTCTCCAGCTTTAATTATCTTTTAAGACACACATGGGGGAAGTGAGGGATTCCAAAATGCTGGGACGCGAGAAGCCAGGGAGATGTGTGCTGCAGATTCTCCAGAGATCAAATTCTTCCCAACAGACAAACAAGACTAAACAGAAACACACAAAGTCTACAAAGAAGCAGAAATGATTAACAGAGGTATTAGTAAAGAGGCTTCACATACCAACATCATCCTCTACCAGTAAGAGATGAGAGAGGCCTTAAATGAACCTGCTATGTGGATCAGCATCTGTTTGCCAGGGAGAAACTGAGCCTCCACCCTGGACCAGACCAACACTGAGATCATTGTTGTTCCACAGCCTCGCTGAGCTCCACAGTGGGGCTCCACTGTGGTAGGTCCATGCTAGGATTTACAGTATTTTTCCGAAGTCATTTCTGCTCTGAGATAATACACCACTGAGTATGATACAGGAGAAAAATGCAGCAGAGATAATTAAAGAAATTCCAGAGGTCAGATTACAGTTTGTGATGTAATGTTGGGAACCTCATAACAACATGCCACTGGGACACCACTGAACCATCACACACTGAACCCTGCGTGTGGATGTGGTGACTTTGGTTAAACATTCAGGAACACACAGGTAGGTACTCCCGCCCTCTCCTCTGCCCCACAGCTCTCTCAACTTAAAGCTTACACGGTATCACTTTCTTTCACTTGCAAGTTTCCCCTCTCTGCAAATAAATAAAAAAAAGGACCAAATTAAGAAACTTTAAGTATGACTTTATTTTCCTGACCATGTGATCACTGACTGAACATCTAAGAAGTGGAAGTAGCTGCTGCAGGGTCGTCTATTAGTTTGCTGTCTGACATTTCAATTGTAGTGTTTGGCATTTTGACATTTGCAAGGTGTTTTTTGAAGACAGAAGTTCATTTATCAATATTTAATCAAAAAGTGTAAAAACGTTTTAAAACAATCCCTAAAATTCGACTGTTGGTAGTGCGTACATGGCAACGGTATCATCACAGGTCCAGTTAACATTCAACTTTACATTTTCTTTCATGTTACAGTCCAATACTTACCCTGTTTTAGGGTTAAAATGATCTTAAACTCCAGCATTGCGACTTTCCGTTGACATTTTTAAAAAATGCAGAAAATTACACAGCACCTATAAGGTCGTCTTCACTCCACCAGTCCTGTAAATCTGCCAAAGCTGATACCATGTTGTGGTTTGTGTCTGTTTTCTTCAATTTGGTCGAGGTCTTCTTTTCTCTGCTGTTGGCTTGTCATCCATTTACCACCACTATAACATTTCTTGCTCTCCAATGAAACTGAAATGAAGAAAACCCTCCTCCATGTTGTCTAATGATGCTAACAGAAAGTAACATTTTTGCCACATTGTCAACAGGAAGAAATTAAATCCTAATATTTATTCAACATGGTCTACTTTACGAGGATTAATTTGATACTCCAACCGAAACATCTATACCATCCATCTCACCACTATCATCTCTCTCTCTCTCTTCATCTCCCTCTATCCCTCTCTCCAACACGGTCTCAGCAGATGTGTGTCTAACATGAGTCTGGTCCTGCTGGAGGTTTCTGCCTGTTAAAGGAAGTTTGTCCTTGCCACTGTAACTTTCTAAATGCTGCAAAGTGCTCTGCTCATGGTGGATTAAGATGAGATCAGACTGAGTCCTGTCTGTAAGATGGGACTGGATCTTATCCTGTCTTGATGTTGGGCCTTTGTTAATAATAGAACATAGAGTACGGTCTAGACCTGCTCTGTTTGGAAAGAGTCTTCAGATAACGTTTGTTGGGATTTGGTGCTATATAAATAAAGATTGATTTATTGACTGTTATCCCTTGCATTGCCTTGCATTGCTCTTGCTATTCAGAATCAGGTATTTAACAGCCAGGTAATAATTTTGCAGAAACCATGGTATTAAAATGATTAAAACTGATGAGTTTTGAAAAAAAAATCAACCATATCTAGACTGTAAACGTTTAATTCTGCTGTAGTTTTGGGCCGTAACTCTTTTAGAGCCAGCCTCAAGTGGACACTTTTGGAACTGCAGCTGTAGGAGCTTCCATCATCCTGTTTTTGACTGTATCAATCACTGACAGTAAACATGTTTTAAACTGAAACTGCCGTCACTCAATGTCTCGACTGGCGGTGTGACATGTCCGCTTTTCAGACGGGAATATTAAAAACAACTGCACTGAATGAATATGCTCTTCTGGCTGAGGAACATGTCTGGACTTACTCTTTTGCAGTTCCCCACATGAATGTTCACAAACACAACAGTGGTCTGACTAATCACAGCGCTCACACTGGAGCGGATTCCATAAAGCTGAGTTTTCTTGTTATTTATTTGTAGCTGTGATTTGATGCTCTCCAGAGCACTAGAGGTAACGGTTGACATGGAAAATATCTGTGCTTTATTTTCCTGTGACTCAGAAATGTTCTGCTTCTATATTCTCTTGTTTCATCCTCAACCCCTCTGACTTTTTGTCCTGTGGGATTATTTTAGAGACCGTTACCAAAAATACCAGAATGGTTCAGCTCTATGTTTAAAGGACTAAGCAGGAAGAATGCATCCAAGTGTCCTCCAAAACAAAACATGAAGGAGAGAAGTCACGGTGTGGGTAACAAATAGTAAACTGCACTTTTCTAAAAGATGCTGTTGGAAGTAGAGCTAAGTAATAGAGCTAAGTAATAGAACTCATGCTCTCAAACTCTCATTCATTCATCAAAGAAGGAAGCAAACTGAAGGTGTTGACCCTCTTGTGAGCGAAATCCCTGAACAGAGAGATCCAGCCTCCTTATAAAGCCTCTCTCAGCTGATTGACGCCAGCTGAGGGAAATCCCAGGTGCTCCTAATAACGACTGATGAGAGAGGCTACCTGTGGACCAGATTTGGATCTCTTTGCTTCCAAACAAAAACACTTTAACATTCAACTTTACACAATAGTGCATAACACCCAAACAAATATAGTTAGACCAAGGTTTTTCATCACTATTGAAACTCATCTACGAACTTAAAGCTCCTGTGAGGAACTTCTCATTTTTGTCAGTTTTTGGGGCCCCTGTGGACAAAGTGGTATTTTCTTATCTTGTCCTCTTCATGGTTAAGTGTCTCTTAGCAAAATAAAACTCATAAAGCTGACTTGAAACAGTGCATTGTGTCGTTTATTGTAAATATTTAGAGCGCAAAATAAAAAGAGTTGCTTCTCCAGCTGCTCAACTGACACCTACCCCCCAGCAGCGGTTTCAGGCGTTACAAATGACAGTAGGCTATACAAAGAGTTAGTCTTGGTAGGTAGATTTTGTTTTCAGTGAGTCAGCCCACTTTTGACGTCAAACCAACAAAACAGCACAGGACAATACATGACAAACAAAGTGAAAAAGTGCTTACTAAAGAGGTAACCCTCAATAAAAACAATAAAAACAGTAAATATCGATAAGAGCAACATTGATAAAAACAAGATTAACATAAATTCAACCATTGCTCAATAAAAACAAGATAGAAAGTGCCACCAGTAAAAAAAAACAAGTTAAAAAGGTTCATAAATACTTAATAAATAGTGGAGAACTTGATAGTACAGCATCATTCTGTATTACTTTGACTTGTTTATAATAATGACGGCTGCTGGAACAAAGCTGCTTTTATATCGCTTGACCATGTTGGGACTTTATACCTCCGTCTAGATGGGAGAAGCTGAAATTCATGGTTCAATGGGTTGGTGATGGTCTTGTTTGCCCTTATATATCATAAAAAAGGCAGCAATGTTAATTTCAGAGTGCTTATAACTGCAAAAGAAAAATCCTTGCGGGAGGTTTAATTAGAAACCTAAACACATTCATGTGAGTCTACGCTGCAAGCTCATAAACAATGACATTGGACTGAGAGTAATAAAACAGGTGAAGGTGGTGCCCCCACTTGTCGTACCTGTTAATGTTGTCTCTTCAAACTTTCTTGAAAAACACACCTTCCCTGCAAATCAAGGCAATCCAGGATGATTGTCTGGACTAAATAAGGGCTTGATGTCTTGATATAGGTAACTGCCATGCATGTTGGCCTTGAATGCATCTTTATCACACTGGAAGCCATGCAGGGTGGCTTAATCTTCAGGCAAGTATTTCCTTCAATTCAGCATTTCTTGTCGGCCAAATTTCTCCACTTGCTGGCTGCAGACATGAAATCTGACAATGTTGGAACCTTGCACAGGACAAAGACAAAGCTGACACATGCACACATACACCCATGCAAACAAACAAACCTTCACACACATGCACACTAAACGTCTTTTCTTGAGCAAGTTTCTGATTTCGTGCTCTGTAGAAATATGGAGTGCAACATGATCGAGGACAAGCTCTCCCTAAAGATCCAAAGGGCTCCTTCTTGGATATCAAAAGCTCTATGATTATCATTTTGAAGGCAATAAAAGCAAACTAGTGAATATTATATTTCATTCACATTACATTAATGTCAATACTTCTGCCGTAATCCTCCTTAATCTTACACAATGGAACTTTAATTTCATCCCCTCCTGGACGTTCTCTCATCGTGGTATAATTGAAAACATCATTCTGTTCCCATCATGTCAAGATCCACCCTTCATATGTCTCACAGCACATTTCACGACCCTGATTCACCTTTTAAGAAACCAAGAAATCAAGGCAGGATTCTTTTGTTAATTTAGACCGTCTGAGGTTAACACGGGAAGACAGAAGAGGACTTGAAACTGGTTCAAATCCCTGGATTATCAGGGAACACAATGCAGGAGTGTAAACTAGTGCTGTTGATTCACTCTGAAAGTGTTGACAGAGCCTGCTCCAGAGCTTTTAATCCAGAGTTTAACGCTGACTAAAGTTTAGGGGTTGGAAAGAATACAGTGGTCATCATTTTTATGACAATGTAACTGTGGAAAATTAATGTTACAATCGCCCCTTTTATTCACCTCACTCCTCAAAAACTTCACGACATAATCCCAGTGGACTGCATGTGTGAATGCAAACCAATTGGTTTCTCTGCTTCACTGCTAACTCATTTTCTCATTTGTCTCAACCTGATCACTGTCAGAAGTCTGTGGATGCTAGTTTCCCCGCAAGCAGCACATTATCATCCCAATCCTCCTGTTTGCAAGGGCAGACGATCTGCTACGATCTACACTACCAGTCAAAAGTTTGGACACACCTTCTCATTCAATGTTTTTTTATTTATTTTAATTATTTTCGACATTGTAGATTAATGCTGAAGACGTCAAAATTATGAAATAATCTGTTTTTGCCATAATCTGGATTACAACAGTAGTCAAACAGGGCTATCCATTGTGTACTAACCCTACATCTGAACAACACAACTGATGGTCTCAAACACATTAAGAAGGCAAGTCATTCTACAAATGAACTCTTGACAAGGCTCATGTTAATTAGAAACCATTCCAGGAGACCACTTCATGAAGTAGACTGAGAGAATACCAAGAGTGTGCAAAGCTGTCATGAAGGAAAAAGGGGGCTACTTTACAGAACCTAAAATATAAAACATATTCTGGTTTGTTTCACACTTTTTTGTTCATTAAATAATTCCATATATTTTCTTTCATAGTTTTGATGTCTTTGGTATTAATCTACAGTGTTTCAAATAATTAAAATAAATAAAAACCATTGAATGAGAAGGTGTTTCCAAACTTTTGACTGGTAGTGTACATAAAGAAAAATATGCTGCAATGCAGGAATTATGCATCTTTAGAAACACATGCATAAGTCCAAAACAAACGCAACAGCAGAAACACACGGCATTGACATCAATCGTGCTCCAAATACAGAAATAATGCAGAGCAAAAAAAAAAACACAAAATCATAAAACATCTGCAATAGAAAGATTAGGCTTTAAAACGGAAGTGCTCCAGGCCTGAAGGGGGCACTGGTTGACACAGCTTTGACCAGATGCTCTTGCTGGGATATCTGTCATCCAAAGTGAGATACTTGTGACATTATACATGAGCATGAGCCAAGCGGCAAGCTCCGTTCTTAAAATAAGAAGCCCGTGCAAAAGTGCTAAAAGCTGCAGTGCATCGAACTTGAGGCTGGCTCCAGAAATACCGCAAACCACATACACACCCATTCAAAGAAGACGATCTTTACAGCAGAAATAAACATGTTTACAGCCTGGTTCAAAAAACACTTTAGGTCTGAATAGCTCATTTCTCTATCAGCACACACTGAACAGAGGTGAATTTTTTATTACTTGTTATTTTTGAAGATATTAAACTTACAAGTTTTGCCCAAATAAGGCTTGATTGACAGGCGGGCACCCTGTAGCTGTCAGCGAAAAGGCTAAAGGCCCGTCTCTTTATCTCACACTTGGACGAAGTTAGGTTGAGTTCAGCATTTCCAATATGGCTCCCGCCGATGATTCGTTTCAAAACAGCGCTTCAGAAACAGATGGGTGACGACACGGATACTACGTCCATTATTGTACAGTCTATGGCATGAGCGTACTCCTTTTTATGAGAAAGCAGTTCCTACATCAGGACAACTCGATATCTTCACTACAATACAAAGTAGATAGGCTGAGACACTTCAACACTGAGACACTTCAACACTGTGGGCCAGAAAGAAAGAAGAAAAGAGATGGTAGTGACAGCTGAACTGTGTGAACTAATTGTCATGGTTGTAAAAATGTGGTCTGGGATTTTCCCAGAAAAAAGCGTTAAATCATCATTATCTGCTTAACAGCACAAAGGAACTCATCTGATAATGGTACAAATATGCAATCGGGAAACAAGGCACCATTTGTTATCTCTCTCTGACTCATGGATTTGTAGGTTTAAGGTGGGTGTCTCCAAGCCCTGACCAGCTGTGGATCCTGCAACAAGATGGTTACATAACCACGGAGAAGTCGACAAAGACATTTTTGATTAGTTCCTCACAGGTCCAAGAGATCAGAGGCTCACCTCAGCAGTGACAGGAGGGAAAGAAAGGGTCAGTGTTACAACTGTTTAATCACATTCTTCATTGAGTGGTCTGCAGAGAGCTTGCTACTTGTTTCTAAATGCTCGATCTTTATCATCAACATTCCAACACCCTCCTTCCCATGGATCATGCTATCTCACACAGATGTGATTGGATAAGTGGGGTACATGCTACAAGATAATCAGGTTGATTTTGGGTCCTTTTAGGAGTCAGACTGAAGTCCTGGTAGTTTGATGGCGTCAGAGATTATCTTGCCAGATGTTCCTGTGGTGTGAGGTATGTTGGGAGTGACTTTACTTCCCCTCAATCTGCTTGGAGGAACAATCCAATCTAGGAACAAACACAGGCACGGCAACAAGAATGAACGCAAAGTCAGATGGACGTCTAAGAGGAAGGACCAACCTGTGAATTTAAGACAGCAACATGAGTGTTTATACAATACATCCAATTCAGCGTACAGAGGAGTTTCTCAGCAGCTTGCAACATTTAGTTTGTCGATCGTGATAGCATCGTGCCTGCTTTTCTCAATCCTCCATGTTTGTTGACTTTAAAGGCGAATTTGACTGTGAGAGATTTCACAAGATTTCCAGGGTTAAAAGTCTGGACTGCTGTGAGAACTGTGAGAACAAAACTGATCAATCCGTGTCACATTTCCAACATCTATTAAATCAAAAATCTATCAGCAGGGATGAGTTAAGTCAGCTTATCACACCCAAATGCAGACGGCATTGATTTCCCTCCTTACTGTCAAACCTTTAGTTGCAAAAATCAACTTGATTTCTGAAACTTCTTTTTTTTTTTATCCAAGAGGCTTTGTATCAAGTTCAATTTCAAGTTTCAAAGGTCACATTACTCATTATTACTCACTTCTGACCTGTTGCAGAGACAGTGAAAATCCTTCAGATGGTGGTGTGCATGAAAGTAGTGGAATGATGTTTACTTGATTTCCGAAAGATTGTCAACTCATACATTCTGTTTTCTTAGTTAGTCTGACTATGTCTCCAGTGTGCCTGATCTCCTTAGGGGAAGTGTATTTGATTTTGCCTCGACAACAGTTAGTGATCCACAAACCTGAACCCTGAAATTAACATTGTTTCAAGCCTCAACCGATGCACTTTCAAATTGGTGGTTTCTCATGGACCTAGAAAGATAGCTGGATTTCTCGATCGGCACACACTACGGGGGGTGAATATTTTCATAACGCGGCGATTGGCCTCAAAACAGCGCTTCAAAAACAGATGGTTGACGTCACAGATACTACGTCCATTATTTATTCAGTCTATGGTTCATATGTTTGCATACTTGTGTGTTGAAGTGTCCTTGTTGCTCTGCAATACTCCGCCTTAACACTAGTTGGCAGTGCAATTCCTGTGCTCATCATGTCGCTACTTTCCGGTTCAGTTACATTCTCTGCTTGTTTGTGCACATGCATAAAAACATGGCAACTAAATCCAAGCAAATTATCTTGGAATTGGAGCTGTAGTTGATGATGAAATTATTGCAAGTAAGAAAGAGAGGAGATCGAAGGAATAGCGCTGAATCAGGACAGGCAGAGGATGGGGGAATTTTTTGCATGTGTGAGACGATGCTACGCTGACTTAGATGGGCATTGTAGTCTGCGTTGTTTCAGCAGGAAATACATTTTTGAGTGGGTGCATGTAAAGTTATGTACATACTGCTGCATACAGGGCTACGCAAACCATACAGCGTATGAAAAGGCATAGATTTGACGCATTAGTATAAACTGTGCTTTACTCCTGGCATAATTGCTAATCAATAAGTAAGTAAGAAAATGCTGATTCATGTAACAGTATCAGACTAATCAGACAACTGTGTGAAGCCGACGGCTTAAAAGGTCTGGACCCATGCGTAGCTAAAGATACAGCCTGCTGGTCTGATTCCAAACTGCTGATACTGTACAGCAGTGTAAAGCCAGAGGAATGCTGCCAGTGAACAAAGCTCTCACTGTGTGGCAGAGAAATATCTTCCCTATCTCCTTCTCTGTGGTTTGGAAACACTCTGTTGCCATAAAGCCTGAGCAGTCTGAAGGAATGAGATAATGCACGACAAGTGGGCACACATATGATCTACTGTACGTGCACACACACTAATAATTAACTCTCTGCTGCACACAAATCCCTGCATGTGTTAAAACAGTGTCCCGTTTAGTGGCTCTTTTGTTCTTCTGAAATGTCATACAGTGTTAGCCGCAGAGGTTGCATGGCTACGGTGTCAGGGTGAAGGGTCAGAGGTCAGTAGAGTCAGATGAAGTAGTTGATTGTGCAGCAGGACAGTGGTGCTGAACATCAGCCATGAGCGAGTAGGCGGTTAGGCTGCAGAGAGGCGGAGAGGTCAGAAAGCAGATGAACGCAACTAGCAGAGCTTTGTGCTTTCACACACACACACACACACACACACACACACACACACACACACACACACACACACACACACACACACACACACACACACACACACTCCACATCTGTCATCTGCTTCTCTCTGTCTCCATACACCATAACCTTGGATGTATTTTCATGTACATGTGCAAGGTTTTAATCTTATGTTTTAATCTTACCTTAGTGCTGCAGTTCTGAACATGCAAATTAATCTGAGAATTTTAAAAGGACGATGACAACATTAAGGGACCCTGATAAGGATGACAACGACCCTGACACTGCAGATCAAACCACTTCAATCATTCCTCTATAGAAAGGTTGTGATGTCTTTAAAGCAAGTCCGTCCTGCTGAGATGATCATGTGAAGTATCCTTGTAGGTGACTGTTTTCAGGAGTGTGGCTGATTCAAAAACAAAAACACATTGCCACCTAGTGGTTTCTGCTCTTCATCACATCACACAGCAGGCTGAGGCTCAGATGTGTAGAAAACAATGTAAGTTGTATGTCTTGTCATGAGTTGCTTTTGTTTTCTTTTTTCTTTTTTGTATTCTGTGTTGGTTATGTTTAGAGATCCTTGTCTTATGTTTCTCATCCATGTTGTTTCCTGTTTTATTTTGTAGTAATTGCTCCATCTGTGTCTGGTTTAGTTTTACTTCCTGTGTTTTCCCTCCTTTTTGATTGTCCTCACCTGTGCCTCTTTGTCCTCACCTGTCTTGTTACTCATTACCAGGTGTGTATGTGTATAAAGTCTCTGTGTTTCCTGCCTTCTGTTCCCGTGGTATGACCGTCTCCTGCTCCCTGGGATTATTTAGTGGACTTACTCGTTTCTCATGGACTTTGATTTATGTAAGTTTTTGCTTATCAAAACCTTTTATTCTAATCTGCATCTTAAGCCCTCCTCCTGGTTTTTCCAAACCATGACAGCTGTTTGCACTCAGTCAGGACAGAGTTTCAAGACGGTGAAGCGTTTTGATTTTGCACCTGTCCTGCAAAGATGCAGCCAAAAATGCTTAACAAAACAAAATACACTAACAATTAAAACCAAATAAAATATGATATGTGAGGCATTTAAAACAAAGAAACAATATAAATCAGAACTTAAGATGATAAAACAAGGTTAACCTTTGTCATGCATCATGCAGAAGCAACTGACACATTGAGCATTCGAAAGAAACACTGTTTTACAACAGATCACACAAGGTGTTTCAAGAAAAAATATTTCACTCTATATTATATTTCACTGCATATCATTATGGTACATATGGTGTGTGTAAATTAGCTTTAAGCTAACTCTGGTACAATGCATCAAATGGTGACATTTATGTTAAATATTGTACATGGTCCCTTTACAAATAAATCAAATAAATTTTCCCCATGCAATAGCTAGACTATGCACAAGTAGAAAGTCTCCATAGTGTATATATTTTATGTTATAATAATCTAATTTCTTTTTTGCGTTTTAATTATTCTTTAAATTAGTATGTATATTGTTGTACTCTCCTGTCTCTTGCTGAAAACTGCTGTTGCAAAAAAATTTCCCTCAATGCCGGATCAATAAAGTCTATATTGTCTTATCAAAATTAACTGAGGAAAGGGGAAATCAGAAAACAAAAAATACCCTGGAAAAAAAACAAACTTAAACAAATAAGAACACACATGCTGTAAAAACAAAATTAGTCTAAAATAAATGTCATGAACCTCTTTTATCTACAGTCTAAGTTCAAACTATTAATGTATTTACCAAAAGCATGCCACACAGACTCAATGAAATGAGATAAATCATCTTATTGTATAACTTCGACTTGGCTAAATCCAGTTTCCTGAAGAACTTATTAGCCTTTAGTGAAATTTGTAGAAGCTCATTGAGATAAACACTTAAAAATGGCTTATGCATATTTTTAATATAAACAGTCTTTTGTACAAAGATTACTGCTCAAGTTTTTTTAAGGGAGGTGTACATGCAGAAAGTCTGTTTAAAAGTTCGGTTTCACTTATCCTCATTTGAATTTTAAAAAAGAGTCACCTGTAGTATCATCTTTCTGTTTTTCCTTACATTTGATCAGGCCTCTACCTTTTCACAATACTTAAAACAGCCCCTGTGTTTTCTTTGTGCATTAGTAGGAGAGCAGATCAACAGCACTCTCTAAAATCACTCGGGTTGGAATTTGAATACAAATAACCTCCTGAATAAATGCACAATAAACTCAACATCTGATGCATCTAAAATATCATGAACTGTGAAACTGGGACTGTGCTCATGTCTGATAAATGTGTGCTGACGTTGCTGTGCTTGTGATAAACATCAATATGCATAGTCAAAGAGAGCCTCAAACACAAGGGGGCGCCAGAGACCTTCTCTTAGAGTAAAATGTAGGCCAGCACTGTGACTGAGCTCATTCCAGTAAGGCTTTAAGATACCTCTACATACTGAGCCTGTTTATCACATCTTCTCCTGTCAGTTCATGAAATTAGCAGATCAGCTGTTTGTGTCTCTGTGATGTTACAGCTACGGTACCAGAGCACAAATATAAGACACAACATGACTTTTATTGTCATCAGGACACCATTACTCAACCTGTGTGTCTGACAGCAGGGCTCTTTTTTTGGATCACACAATAACACCTAGAAGCTTTTCAGGGCAGCAGAGCTGATCTGTTGTGACTGAGCGAGCTCGGTGGGGACTCAGGCTCATGCTTGAGCACCTCAGCAGTAATAGTGTCACTTTTAACACCTACTTTTATTCAGCAGGTCAGCAGACTGAAGTATTCTGGTCACTTCAAGTCTTTATTTAACCAGAGGGCACCGCTGTACCCAAAAAGGTGGCATATTTAAATGAAGCTGCTTGTGTCTCATGTCTGTCTTACACCTTTACTTTATGTTGAGAACATATATACACAGTATATAAACACACGTGTGTGAACACACTGTGTATATATATATATGCATATGTGTATATATATGTACACACACACCATTCAGTTTGTTCTCAGAAATATGACGTTTTAAAATTCAGCCTGAGAGGCTGTTCATATGCAATTATCTTTTTAAAAAAAAACAACTTGTATGCCCTGCAAATTTGGTCGTATATGAACTGATATAGGATGCAACTGTTAATTACCATACCCTAACTAATGATGTATTGAACACGTTGTCATTACACAAAGTCAAAGTGACAGGATCATTAGTTCATGGTGAACAACATGAATTCATAATTAATTCATACAGAAATTCATCATGAGTCGTGCATTACTTCAGCATGAATTAAGCATGATTTCGATAAGAAAACTTTTCCATTATTGTAAAGTGTTAACAAACTTCTTTTATTTGTGTTATTTCAATTATAACCTTATTTTTCAAGGCCTTTTTGTTTATTCTCACAATAATTTGGCTAACAAAACTTATCCATAAGATGAGGATATTTTGCTTTCCATTATAAAAACAACAATCTGAAACTTGATATGCATTTCCCTTGTGGCTGAAAAGAATGTTGGTGTTTGCATTTGATTTCCCATCCTAAACATTTCCATAGAATACTTTAAATATACTTGTTTTCGTTTCGGAGGAATGCATGGATATTTCCCTGTTTTTAAGATCGATGTTGTTTTTTCTGGCAGTGTGGAGAAACGTTACTTTACCGAGGGGGGAAGACTCTACTCATATTTCAGTCCAAGCAGACTGCTTTCCTGCGTAAACACTGGGGCTTTTACTTTGAAAACCGCTTTCCCAGACGCAAGCGTGGAGCAGCGCGTTCCCCAGGGAGGAGAGGCTGCTGGGCTCACGACAGCCTGCAGATCAAACTCAAAGTTTGCAGCAAAGAAAGCGACCGTATGGTGATGTTACCTGTGCCTCTGAGGTTACTTTTTAAAAGCAGGAAAGAGTGTTTAGTTTTAGTTTGATGGAAAGATTTTAAGTTGTTGGGGGAGTCGCGCGCAACTTCAGGACCACCGGCTGTCCAGTGTTCGCGTGGAGATCCATCCAGCTTCAGTCGACGGGATGTGGCTGTGATAAATGAAGGATTTAAGGTGGCTTCAGAGGAGTGTGCATGACCTGATGATGGTGAGTTTCTTCTTTTCATGCTGATGTTTCATCCGCCCTGCGTAAACACAGAGAGAGGGAGCAGCGAGAGAAAGTTTGAGCCCTGTAGAGTGCTGACTGTGCAGAATGCAGAGCTGCGCATGTGAGTTCAAACTCATCCGGAGTCCCAGGCAATCAAAGTAGCAAGTTATAACTGGCCTCTTCTGGCAGTTTATTCTCTCTCTGTTGACCTACATTTCAGGTCTCATATCAAGAGACATCGAAACTTTTCTTAAACTCTCATTTTACCAGATAATATCACCTGAGAAAGAAGCAACAGACTCTGACACTACTGCTCCCAAAAACATTGAAGTGGCATAAAGTGAGTGGGAACTATGTGATGACTATGACACACATTTAGAAACACTGCATTATATAACTACTTCCATTTTTAATACACTTCAAGTCACTTTTGAGCAGATTGAACTACATATTTCTTGTTGTCTACCCCTGACAGGTTAAGACTGATGCATAAAGCCTTTGGTCAACAGTATGCTGCAAAGATATTCATAAGTATTTTACATTTTTAGGTTAGATCCTTTTTTAAATTGTATTTTAAGAGTTATCCAAAGTTTTTTAAAGACAAAGATCTAAACTGAAGCTATGTGGCTTGAAAAGAAGTAAAGTCGTGCTTGAGGACAACTCTGTGGTTTTCATTATAGTAGGCAGTGGGTTAAGTTTATTATTCACAGTGTTGCTCTAACTGGTGTCAAGACCTTAGTTGAGAAAATGTGGAATCTAAAGGTCAAGACTTCACCCATGATTCTTAAAAATTGGAAATCAATTCCATTGCGGTCTACTAGAATTGATGGAAATGTAGCAGAGCACTTGCAAATCACAATACAGTTTTGCCTTTGCTCAAAATAATGAATTTAAAGAGGTCACTTCGTCCTGAGTACTGTGTCGACCTCTGAAAAAGTGGGATCATCTTGAATCAAAGTTTTTTAATGCTGATATAAGTACAAGTGAAATGTGCCACTTATCTGTAAAGTGTTAAGACCCTCATAACTGAGGCAAGCTGGCTTTGTAACTGTAGTTTTGAAGATATATTAAGATTACGAGTTTTGCCCAAATGATTGACAGGAACATTGTAGCTGTTAGCGAGGAGGCTAAAGACCAGCCTCTTTACCTCACACTAGCTCGACAGAAGTTAGGTTGAGTTCAGCATTTCCAATATGGCACCCACCAATGATCGGCTTCAAAACAAGGCCTCAGAAACAGACGGGTGACGTCGTCTATTTATTATACATTCTATGGTTTAATGTCTGGAGATGATGAGCCCAAAAAGGTGGTCTTAAAAAAACAGCCTCTTCCAATAGACTGACTGGAGAGTGTGTGTTACTGTAAACAAATTTAAAGGTATGCCCATCGCCAGATCCATAATCCAGCTGAAGGCGCTGTCATAGAGACAACATAAGGGACAGATGGCCACATAACTAATTTACTACAACTTATTCTCATTTCTATCATGTTTCAGTCAGTCAACTTGCGCAGTATTGATCAAAACTTTATTTCAGCAGCAGAACACGGTTTGAGTTTGATGTCTAGGCTCTGAACCTCATCACTACTTGCAGAAATTAAGGAGTGATGACACACTGTAATCTCTTGAATCCTCTATAGTTGGAGCCTGCAGGTGGATGCTAGGAGGTGGTGGGGCTGACATTTTTAGTGCAGCACTGGTGCAGGGCAGCTGTGGCATTGGCAAAGCAGAGGCTTAATCTTAAATATACTGCCTGATTTGGAGGGATACTTTGTCAAGCAAATGTGAAAGTTGTGCAGCTCGAGTTGCCTGTCTGAACGAGCTTGCAGGCGTTGCTCCATTACTAATACTGATATTTCACTGCAACTCAAATATTAGACTTCAATCTAAAACATAATGACACACTTTTATCCAAAAGTATTAAAACCAACATAAATAGTTCTATTCAATGTGTTTGTATCAACAGTGTTTTCCTTATTTCAAAAGTAACTCTGAAAAGGAAGGTGGTCTTATATTTGGGGCCATCTTATATTAGTCATTACGGTATTTTGGTCCCATTTTATGTATTGAAATATGATCGCAAACATCAGCCCCTATATATCAGATAGTCTGTTAAAAGGCAGAGGAAACCTAAAACAGGAGGAATTGCTGTGTGGCCCATGTAGATGTTTGATATACAAGTAATCAAATCCTCATGCACGCAGGTTTATGCACCCAGCAGTGTTTTTTTTTCTGCCCAGAGGTAAACTTTGAAAATAGTTTGCTTTGAAAGTAAAAACACTGTGTTCCTATCTGCAGATCGTCCGTCTGTCTTTCAGGCTGTCTATAGTCTCACATTTCAAATTGGTTCCATATGCAGAGCAGACATGCTCCCGGTCTGAACTGCCACATGGAGGGAAACTCTGCCCATTCTCCTCTTTCCCTTTTTTTCTTTTCTTCTCTTTCCCATCTCTTCTCCTTGTTCTTATTTCCGAATTTCCCCTCTCCCCCCTCCCTCTCCTTTCTTTCTGTGTCATGATTAGCTTTGTCTCTTTCTGGATATTTATACTAACAAACCTTTTGAGGTAATTTAAGAAGGTGACAGATGGAAAACTTTGTGATGCTGCACGCTCACAGCTTCTTCTCCTTTTAAAGCAAAACCAGTCCAGTTCTCTGTGAATCGTAGGTCTAAGTACCTCCTCAGTGACTGGGTCCACGTTGGAATTCAGTGCTGGGCACACAAAACCCTCCAGAGCAACATAGTTGGTCTTTATGTGTTTAACACCAGGGACGGCAGCCGCTCATTATGCTCTCAGCTGGGTTTTCCTGCTTCTTTGCATCACGTCACGTGGAGAGGGAAGAAAAACAGATTGAATTCATTGAGTCTACTCCAGGTTCCTTCGCACACTGCCTTTAGATTTTTCAAAGAGAGAGTTTCTCTTTCTTCCTGTTTCTTACTCTCTCGCTTTCTCTCTCACACACACCACAACTATGTAGTACACTGATGGCACTAGGACCCTGAGCGCCTGCCATCCTTACCTCTCAGAGTTTGTGATTGAGTCTGTACCTTCTCATACTTTGGATTCTTAATCGATGATTCACCGTCTTTTCAAGCTTCACATTCAGCAACTCATAAAAAAGTTAAAGTTGCAACATGTTTTTCTTTTGCTGCAAAGAAAAGACTTGTTGCTGCTTCTTTCATGCCCCTGATTGACGTTTGGTGAGGTTTTGTCTATGTATGCATCATCTAAATGCCTGCACTCTCTGAATGCTGGAGCATTGAGCTTCATTACGAATCTTAAGTCTCTAAAGGCTGATTTATACTTCTGCGGTGAATCGACGGCGTAGCCTACACCGTGTATTTCATCTCCTCCTCTCTTTTCTTCATGTCTGTATGATTGACAGTCATAAGTGTCAGCTGTAGATTAACATAACATGCTCTGAATCTCTGTGAAAAAGTAAACGGAGATCGTAGCGGTGCCGGAAGCAGGCGACTGGCTATCGGAGAGACCGCACTGCCCTCAAGCGTTTCGGCGGAGAATCGCTGCGCATCACGGACACAACAATGCACGAGTATGTTGTGATAATGTCCGCGTCAGCCACTGCTGCGTTGAGCCGACGCAGAAGTGTAAATCAGCCTTAACTCATCTCCGCTCGCTGTTCGCACAGGTTGGCTGGCTTGTTTTGGCTAGTAATCACTGACATGTCCTTTTATTTAATTCCCAAAGCTGAAAATGTATAATTGCTGCCCTCAACACATGCACTGGTTGAAAGAAGTCATAATATGATTGGATCACAGGAGAAATAGGATGATCAATATCTGAGCTCAACCCAATTCAGACCAGTATCCTAAAAAAAACAGGATTAAATGACAATATTTTGAATCCTAACTCCTCAGCCTTTTTAGATGCTTGCTGTACATAAAGCTGTTTATTGCACAGTTTGAAGGCTGTTTGGGTTGTTGCAGGCTTTCCTTGATTAACACTGAAAGTTTCTTCCAGACAAACAAACATACAGATGCTCGAAGCAGCTGGTTCGTCCTTCATCATGGAAATGATCGTGCAGAATCATACCTGCATTCATTCCAGTGAAACCAAGCGAGCAGCTCTAAATCACAGGAAATATGAGGCTCATTATGAAGCCAGGTCTCTGGCTATAATTAACATTTTGCCTGAGGCAGCACACAGGCACAAGGCACGTTTACCCACACACACCCACACACATCTATGTTCAGATTTACAGTGACCCAGGGAAGAGCACTTCTAGCCTTATTGCATTATGAATGACCCGTGAAGTCTCAGCTTGTGTCACCTGAAAATCTGCAGCGTTGTGTAGAATGACCGGAGAGTATACTAAAGTAGATTTACCTCAGAGCCATGACCCTCCTGCAGTCTCCACCAGGCGTCTGGGGAAATATGTGGACCACATGGATACACGGGCAATTTTATAATTTATGAATATTTGGTGCTATTGAGCTATTGACATGCTTCTGAAATGACTAATAAAGGTGACCTTCCGTTAGTGTGTGCACCCTAGAGCCGTTAGTTTCTCCTAAAATCTAGTTTAAATAATTTGAAATGACATGCATACACTTTATAGCATCCATTTATTAACTTGTAGACAATGTATTAAGGTGTAATGGTTGCACAATATAACTCTGAGATCCAGTATTTGTATGTCTGACCATTTTCCTTCCTGAAGTGGGTAAAGACTCGAGACCTGGTTCTGGTCTTGTCTCGAGACCTAACAAACTCTACAATGTCAGTCATTAAAATTTCAGAAATCATGTTGGACACCTCATACTGTTCTCACCCTTGTTGTCGTCCTGATAACATAACAACACCTGCCTGCTGTTTTCTGGTGCCTTTGTTGTTGGGAAGAGAAAACAGCTGTGACTAGTCTTCATGACTAAAAGAACACATTTGAGCAACTTCTGGAAGGAGCCGAGCAGGGAACTGGACTTTTAATGAAAGGACGAATTTGAACAAGCACCTAGCTTGGTGTGTCCTTCCTTGGGCATGTTCTTCAATATTGTCCCTTCTTGAAATAAGCCATTCAGTGATGTTTCCCTGCTGTAGATCACTTTGATCCTTAAAGCTGGTCTTCGGTTCCTTTGCTGTTACTGTCTCTGGTTTGTGCTGTACTACAAGCTTCCTCTTGGCAGACCTCGATTTTACTCAGTTGAAGTCACGATAATTAATTAAAGACCTGGACAGGAAGCATCTTCTGCATCCCAACTGGCTGCAGTGTTGCAGTCAGCTGCTGTTTTATGATCTGACAAGATCAGCGTGAGAACAGCTGATCAGATGCAGCTGATTGGAAGACTTCATGTGCTTAGGGAAATGCTGCTACAAGTAACGACCATGATGTGACCTGCACTGACGGAATGCTGTGCACACGCTCCCTGTATGAATTAGGTGTAAAGTGAAAAGCACAGTCCAGTTTTAAATCTAGTTGTTCCCATGGCTCATTGTGAAGAGTTACATATCTGCAGCAACTTCCAACTTTTTCAAACGATGCAACATCAAACAAAAGAAAATTTCCTCCATGGATTTTGTACTCGTCAAAGCGGCATAAACACGGTGTGATTAATGGTGCTCAGTTCCGTTAAGTGCTCCCTGGAGTCAGCACATGCTACAGTCGGGGTATGATATGAATGGACCACATGACAGTCATTTTAATTAATGTTGTTAATTACACCTGTGATATTCACACAGGTTTGCTTTCAGTCACGCCTGTAGTAGATGTGTTTACATGCACTGATTCATGACAAAATAAGTAACCATCATCCCTCACCAGTAAGAAGATATTTTTAGATTTGGCTGCAGTTTGCGTCATCACGCAGGGATTAGAGAAACCTGTTTTTTTCTCCTGAAGAAGGCATGTGCAACCAGCTGTCTGATCACTTTTTAAAAAGATGTGCACAACAGAGACGAGAGAACTGATGCATGTCTAAAAGGGCAAAGCAGCAGTCAATGAACAGATGCAAACATGCTGTTCTCCAGCCTCTGGCTTTGTTGATGTGTGAAAAGTGTAGACTGAATGAGTAGCTGCTGTCTGAAGCTCTGAGGCATGCTGCCTTTGTACAGTAAAGATCAACTGGGCAGAAAACAATAGGAGAGGTTTCAGAGCAGTGACAGTGTTTTCAGAGTCTCTTTGCCTCCCACTCAGACTGCTGCGAGTACAACTCCAGGAGGGACACTGTCCAAACAGCCATCTGCTGCTCGTCTCTGTGTGGAGGCGGCTTGTGTATCTTTGAACACTCGTGATGTGCAGTGTGACTTGTTTGAGTAAAGCAGGTAGTGGGTGGTGAAGAGGAAGAAAGACGGAGGTAAGGAAAAGGAAGAGAAGTGGGGCGTTAACAGGGAATAAACAGTGACACATAAAGGCTGGGATAAGTGCGGTAACACTGAGCTGTTTATAGTCTGCTGTGGTTTTTATACTGGAGGTGTTATACAGCTCAGTGCTGAAAGACATTTGCTTTATGATCCCTGATGGGTTTTCACTGGCTGTGTTCCCCCGTCTCCTCAGAGCGTTTAGACATGGAGAGGTAGCCTTGTAAAAAAAAAAAAAAAAAACACTGCAGAGTAACAATGTCACTCTCCTTCTGTCTTTCCTCACACTACCTATCCATCTCCCTCTCAGGCACACAGAGAAAGCACTTGCTGTGTGTGTGCTTGTGCGTGTGTGTGCAGTCATATCCCCACGGCTTGTTTTTGAAATGAAACTACCAGGTTGGTCGTCACACCATAAAAATTACATCGGTAAGGGTTGTATCTGCAGGTGGTTGTGCAGCAATAAATCTAGTAAGTCAAAGGAGGACAAAGCAGAGTTATTAGGAGGCGAGCTGAAAAATGAGAGTAAAATGAAACTGGGAGGAAGAGGGAAGATGAATGCAGATCAAGACACATAAGTCATGGTCTCTTCAAAAACTAAATATTGATGTATTTAAGTGCTGAAGAATGAGCACAGGTTGCCATCTTTATCCAAAATACGTCCCAGTGTAGAGATGGTTTCATGCTTCTGCTCCACACTAACTGGACAGACATCAGGAAATAACCAGTGCCCTAAGATGACATAAAGCATTGTGCATGGTGTGAATGTTTTACATTAACCTACATGTAGTGTCTCGAAGGGGAGAGGGAGAGGGGGAGGAAGGCAGAGTCCATGTGTCCACATGTGCAGAGTCATTGGCCTTTTTTTATGAGGCCAGCTGCAGACGAGGAAAAACTCTGGGTCACATAAGGTTTTGGTCCTGATGGAACAACAGCTTCCTCCTAGAGTGTGATGTTTTATTTATTTGAAACAAATACTATTAAATTCAGAGTACAAGATGCACTTTTAATAGCAGTTTTGTCACCTAAAAATGAAGCGCTGTGAAACCTATGGTCCAGTATAAAATACAGAGAAAGGTAACCTTTTATATTTATTCTTTTGTCAGTCCATCTGTCCAGAAATCTGCAGAAACTTGAACCTGACACGTGACGGACCGAATTGCAGTTTCACAGTACCTCCTGATCTTTGGTGTGTGCCACCATCAGGTCTCATTTGTACTCATGAAAAACAGTTTCTCCTTCCCAAACTGTGGGAGCAGAAATTACACCCCAGAGTGGGTGCCCCTCTGCTGCCCCGAGGCCTGAAAGTTTGAAGGCTGAACATAAGAAATGAGAAACAAACTGCAGCCAGTCTGACAGAAAGTTAAATTATTATTCTGTTTCTGCGATAACCTTTTTGACATTTTGAATGGATTCAAAATGGATTAACCAAATTTTGAATGGATTAAAAAATGTGATGTAAAAGCTGGAAGGGTTATCGAAGTGTATTGATTTTAATGCAGTACAATAGAACACCCCAAACAACTTCATTACACAGAGAGACAGACATACTCTAGAAGAACTTTCCTGCCTATATTGTTTTTTGCCTTTTAAATTTTCGGTCCACTAGTTCGTTCTAAACTGAAATAACTTTAAAAATGTTGGAGGGTTTGCCTTAAATGTGGTGCAGATACCCATGTGCAGGAAAAAGTAAGCAAGGAAGTCAAGAATCAGACCATTAGATATCACTAAATATTCCCATTTCTACTCGCTGTAACTAAAAACCTAAAACATCAGTCAGGCCCCTCTCCTTTGGAATCATCTACCAGTCAGGGTTCGGGAGGCACACAGCCTCTCTACTTTTAAGAGTAGGCTTCAAACTTTCCTTTTTGATAGAGCTTATTGTTAGAGCTGGATAAGGCTTGGACCAGCTCTTAGTTATGCTGCTATAGGCTTAGCCTGCCAGGGAACTAACACACAGGGTTCCTGTCTTTCCCTCTCCTCTCTCTTCCTGTCTCATTAAAGTCACTAACCATAGACCTTTCTGGAGTCCCTGAGCTCCCTTGTGCCGTAGGTTCCTCTGGATCTCTGCCGTAGATGGCCTGCTGCTGTGGATGTGCCAGACTCCAGCTGCTACAACTACTACTATCTGTCTCATCACTATCATCTCTCTCTCTCTTTATCTCTCTCTTCATCTCCCTCTACCACTGTCTCCAACACAGTCTCAGCTGATGTGTGTCTAACATGAGTCTGGTCCTGCTGGAGGTTTCTGCCTGTTAAAGGAAGTTTGTCCTTGCCACTGTAACTTGCTAAATGCTGCAAAGGTCTCTGCTCATGGTGGATTAAGATGAGATCAGACTGAGTCCTGTCTGTAAGATGGGACTGGATCTTATCCTTTCTTGATGTTGGGTCTTTGTTAATAATAGAACATTGAGTACGGTCTAGACCTGCTCTGTTAGGAAAGAGTCTGAGGATAACGTTTGTTGGGATTTGGCACTAAAGAAATAGAGATTTATTGATTGATAAATCTCGTGCTAAATTTGAGGTTTCCTTGGTCAAACCACTGAAGAAACAATCCAACATGAACTCTCACTACTCTGTGCAAGTTCATTTAATGATGCATGTACAGCTAATCCAATCAGACATCTATAACTCTGCATACTGCAGGTTTAATGGAGGAGTTTGAAGGAGTCAAACAGGCAGACACATTTCCCCATGTTGTCTTTCTGGGTACTGCCCAATAAAACCACACAGGGGGGACTAATGGACTAAAGACCAAAGAGCAGTATTCACATCCTGGCTCTGATGTTGGTTACGATGGCAACAGTAGAAGCTCTTGAGCACTTTGTCCAGCCCTCACTTCTTGTTTGTCAAGGGTTGATTTTAAAATGTCAGCCCCAGTTGTCTGAAATGTCCCCTCTCCTGCCATTGCACCTTCCTCTGAGCAGAAAGGAATGTGCAATGGGAAACAGATTCAAACACATGTGCACTTCCTTTGCTGCCATATGGAGCGAGCATTTTTCCTGCTCTAAAGTAATTACTTTCAGAGCTGCGACCTGATGTCTGGGCTTCACTCTACACTCTGAAATGAGGAACATAAAGCGCTGAATCCTTTATTCCTTTGCCCGAGAAGAAATAACACTGAGTCTGTTCACTCACAACAAAGCTTTTCAACAAAGCTTTTTCATTTCAAGGTGAGATTGGTTCAGCACTCTGAACAGAGAGAGATGTTTTGTGGCTGCCTGTGATACATTTTTTATTATGAGGTAGCTTTTGGAAAATGGGAAACAGCCAAGGCCAGTGAAAAGTGAATCAGTATTTTTTCACAGGATGACATGTTTTGAAATAACCCAAAAAAATGGCCCCAAAAATAAAAATGGAGGTGCAGCACAAAGTTGAGATTAATCACCACATAAGTTCAAAGAAGAGAAGACAGGCTGCAGAAAGTATCTGAGCCTACTTCAGTTTATGTGACAGATGGGAACCAGCTCAGGGCCAGATTCACTAAAAGGGCTGTGTGGCTTTTGCACCTGCTAAACAGACAAAAGATGCTCTCTGTTTGTGCTGGTGCTGTTTGCTCTTATATAAATGAGCTGTTGTTCATTTTTGTAGAAAAAGAAACCAGCTTTTATCCAAATGGATAACGTCTTATCTTTGACACTGGGGCTAAAAGCAAAGCTCGGTACAATTTCTATCGTCTGCTGAGAGTTGGTCGGAGCTGTGCCCAATTATTAATTCCTTGAAGCTGATGAAGGAGAAAGTTCTGTCTTGGTTTTACTGGATCTGAGTGCAACGTTTGATGCTGTTGATCACACCATCCTCCTTCAAAGTTTCAAATCCTGGCCTTTCTCAATTGTTTTGGCAATTCCACATCATCTCTCGCTTACCTCAGACAAGATATCCCTCAAGGGTTGATTCTGGGCCCATTACTGTTCTCTGTTTACAAGCTTGTAACCATAACTACAACACCCCTGTTACGCAGATGACACCCAGATACACTATCAGTCAAAAGTTTGGACACACCTGTTTTCTATTTATTTTAATTACTTTCAACATTGTAGATTAATACTGAAGATATCAAAACTAGGAAATAATCTGGTTTTGCCATAATATGGATTACAACAGTTGTCAAATAGGACTATCCATTGTGTACTAACCCTACCTCTGAACAACACAACTGATGGTCTCAAACACATTAAGAAGGCAAGTAATTCTACAAATGAACTCTTGACAAGGCTCATGTTAATAAGAAACCATTCCAGTAGACCACTTCATGAAGTAGACTGAGAGAATACCAAGAGTGTGCAAAGCTGTCATGAAGGAAAAAGGGGGATACTTTATTGAACCTAAAATATAAAACATATTCTGCTTTGTTTAACACTTTTTTGGTGAATTAGATAATTCCATATATGTTCTTTCATAGTTTTGATGTCTTTTGGTATTAATCTACAGTTTTTCAAATAATTACAATAAATACAAACCCTCGAACGAGAAGGTGTTTCCAAACTTTTGACTGGTAGTGTATATGTCCCTTTTATGTTCCACCAATGATAACAATTTAAATCAACTTACCACCTGCCTTCTGATATCTGGACAGCTTAAAACCCTCTCAGATCAGCTGATATGGGTTTGCTAGTTGTTCTCAGAGCCTGATTTGAAGACTAAGGGCTATCATGCTTTTGTAGTCCGGGCTACTAAACTCTAGAATGACCTACCTGCTGAAACCTGGCTTGCTACATCCGTCTCTAATTTTAAATCTCCTCTTAAAACATTATTTTATTTTAAAGTACCTTTTCCTTTTTTTATATTTCTTGTTTTTTGTGAAGCACTTTGTAACTTTGTTTAGAAATAAAGAATAATATTGTTTTTATTATTATTTAAAGGGGATGATTGAGAGATTTGAGTAAATAAAAGCTAACTTGAGGTGTTCTTGATTGTTTCAGAGACTTTTAGGGAGCAGCCTGACATTTTATTAAAATTAAGTCAGTTTACTCTGATACATAATACCTGCATGCTGAGAGTATTTGTTGACTAAATTAGAGACCCCACTCTGCAGATACACACCACCACCTCCTGTAGTTTATGAATGATAACTACTATTGACAGAACGTCAAATGTTCGTCTGTTAAATTACTTTTTCTAAACTAGCACTGTGAGAAATCAAACATACCAAACTTTTTAAAAAATGGGCACCCAGGAGTTACATTTTTGTAGCTGTGGAATCAGAGTTTTTAGTTGGATTTTTACAAACATCAAATTAAAATTCTAGTATCAAAGTAATGACCTCTATAAGCTAGATCCTCTTGTTATATATTACAGTGTCTGCCCCAGCTGTCCCTCTAAGCTGCTGTTCCACACAGACATGAAGATTAACACACATATACTGATACAATTATTCAAATTACAGCATATGCACAAACAGGCATGACATACACGGACAGGCTGCACACCCCCTCTCATGCAGTCACGTCACCCGGCTGAAGACCCATGAGGCAAAAATTTCCAGATTGCCTGCTTTCACACGGCAACCACTAAAGTGACACATGACGGCAGACAGGTCACCACACAGACACAACATAAACACACACAGGGTAACAAGACGACGGTTGACAGCTGCCACCACCAAAACAGAGCAGAAGATATATATGACGTACAATTAACTCCATCATCCACACTGTGATATTTATGTCTAGCACAGGTACACAGAATAAGTAACATAAACTCCAACAGCTATTTAGCTGCTAAATACAGAAAGGAAACTGCAGATTATTTTAATTTCTAATCCCTCTTACAAGATGTGTAACGGCCAAATTTGACCAGATTGTTGTCCGGTTCGTCTCCTATCTGCCACTGCACCTGATCTGATAGATTTCTATTCTAGTCAATGTGTTAACTTCCACTGGATCCGCTCCGTTGCGTTCCGGCTGTGTCTTTGATCCAGCAGGTCGGAGCCCTCCGGATCAGATACGCAAGACTTCTATTTTTGCTGGATGCCGGAGCACGAGGCATCAATCTCAACAGAGCAGATGGAGCGGGACAGGAAGACAGGCACCAAAACAAAATGAAAACATCCGCTTAATTTTCAGAATAAAACACTCTGTGTTATCACCAGATTGTATTTCACTTAACTACAACAACAAACCGTCATGATGAGCGGAGCCAGGCCTGGAGTCAACAGGTCAGAGGTTTTCAGAGGACCAGAAAGACAACATGGATGAGGAGAGGAGAATCCTTGATTCAGTAATTACTGCAGGGAAAACCTTGGTCACATGACTCCAGCTGTCTGGTGGTCCTGCTCTGCGCTGTGCTCTGAAAACACAACTGGTGGGTGTTGACCGACAAGAGAGCACGGAGCCGGACCGCAGCGGATGGTGGAAATCCGATGTTGGGCAGAACAGCTAAACAGAGACAGGAAATGTGAGGGAAGACATGCAGCAAATGCAGGGTTCCCACGCGTCCTGGAAAACCTGGAAAACCTGGAAAACAGTTGACCAGTTTTCCAGTACTGGAAAACACCTGGAAAATGGGAGAAAAAGTAAAATGTCCTGGAAAATCACATATAGTCCTGGAAAATTATTCCAACATGGCTGCGTGCGACCTGACCCTATTAACAAAACACATCCCCATTCATTGAAAGTTGAGTGCACGCTGTGCTGGAAAAGACAGCGACACTGCACAACTTTTTTCACATCTTTTCTCCTTCACTTCATAATTATGCATTCACAGAAAACGGGGGTATATTGTCTAGTTTTATGGTACATTAACCTTGTAGAGTGCTCTTTTGATTCAAAGAGTCTTATATTTAAGTTATAGTGTGGCCAGAGGAGTCGGGCAGAGAGCTCGGGGGTCTGTGCCTCACAACTTTCTCTGCAGGCTGAGAGCTCAATTACTGTACTCTAGCTCAGTTGTTCTCAAAGTGGGGTCCTGGGACCCCTGGGGGTCCGCAAACCATAGCGTGGGGGTCTGTGAAATAATTTGAATAAATTTCTAATGAATTATAAAATTGTGCTGTGTCATTACAAAAGAGCATACACCATTGTTATGATACCATTTGGTGGCTCGCAGGGATATGTGAGTCTTGCTACTGTTAATTTTCTGAAAGTGTTTAAGATCAATTACTTGAAAAGTATAAATGCTGTCATGTTGAGTCCACAAGGAATGAAATGACCCTTTGTTTTAAAGTATACAAGTGGTATTTACTTGATTCAAATTGAAGTGTTATCTGTTTATCACTATGGTACAGGTCTAAAGTATTTACATTGATACGTTTTACAATACAAATAGTTCCAAGGGCAACTAAGAGTGCAAATGGTAGTAAGCATGTGCTTTAGTGACGGGAAGTTCGGCTCTTTTCAGAGAGCCGGCTCTTTTAACTCAGCTCCCAAAGAAGAGCCGGCTCTTTCGACTCCCGAGTGGCTCTTAATTTAGGATCTTTTGTTGCCGTATGTTTTACCTTAACTTTGCAAAAAATAATGGTTTGTGTTGAAAACCCATTTACATACAGAGTTTCAATGAGAAGACTTATAATTGCCAAATTTTGTGCATTTATTCTGTTACAAAACCATTCTCACCCTGATCCTAGGGTTAGGGTTATGATTAGGGGTGTGATTAGGGTTAGGATTAGGATTAGGGTTAGGGTTAGGATTAGGGTTAGGGTTAGGATTGGGGTTAGGGTTAGGGTTAGGATTAGGGTAATGGTTAGGGTTAGGATTAGGGTTAGAATTAGGGTTAGGATTAGGATTAGGGTCAGGGTTAGGGTTGTAATTAGGATTAGGGTAAGGGTTAGGATTAGGGTTAGGGTTAGAATTAGGGTTAGGATTAGGATTAGGGTTAGGGTTAGGGTTAGGGTTAGAATTAGGGTTAGGATTAGGGTTAGAATTAGGGTTAGGATTAGGATTAGGGTTAGGGTTAGAATTAGGGTTAGGATTAGGGTTAGGAATAGGGTTAGGGTTAGGATTAGGATTAGGGTTAGGGTTGTGATCAGGGTTAGGGTTAGGGTTAGGATTAGGGTTAGGGTTAGGGTTGTGATTAGGGTTAGAGTTAGGGTTAGGATTAGGGTAAGAATTAGGGTTAGGGTTAGGGTTAGGATTAGGGTTAGGGTTAGGATTAGGGTTAGGGTTAGGGTTAGGATTAGGATTAGGGTTAGGGTTAGGATTAGGGTTGTGATTAGGGTTAGGGTTATGATTAGGGTTAGGGTTAGGATTAGGGTTGTGATTAGGGTTAGGGTTATGATTAGGGTTAGGATTAGGGTTAGGGTTAGGGTTAGGATTAGGGTTAGGGTTAGGGTTAGGATTAGGATTAGGGTTAGGGTTATGATTAGGGTTGTGATTAGGGTTAGGGTTATGATTAGGGTTAGGGTTAGGATTAGGATTAGAGTTAGGGTTATGATTAGGGTTAGGGTTAGGGTTAGGGTTAGAATTAGGGTTAGGGTTAGGGTTAGGATTAGGGTTAGGGTTAGGGTTAGGATTAGGGTTAGGGTTAGGGTTAGGATTAGGATTAGGATTAGGGTTATGATTAGGGTTGTGATTAGGGTTAGGGTTATGATTAGGGTTAGGATTAGGATTAGGGTTAGGGTTATGATTAGGGTTGTGATTAGGGTTAGGGTTATGATTAGGGTTAGGGTTAGGGTTAGATCCAGAACTTAAGCAAACGGAACCAGAATCAAACTCATGCAAACAGAACCAGAACCAAACTCAAGCAAACAGAACCAGAACCAAACCCAAGCAAACCCAACCAGAACCGAACCAGAACCATACCGGAAGTGAACCAAAACCGAACCAGAACCATACGAGAACCGAACCAGAACCTAACTCAAGCAAACAGAACTGGAACCAGAACCAAACCCCAGGAAACCCAACCAGAACCGAACCAGAACCGTGACGGAAGTGAACTTGAACCGAACCAGAACCGAACCAGAACCATACCAGAACCATACCAGAACCGAACCAGAACCGAACAGAACTCAAGCAAACAGAACTGGAACCAGAACCAAACCCAACAAGAACCGAACCAGAACCGTGACGGAAGTGAACTTGAACCGAACCAGAACCGAACCAGAACCATACCAGAACCATACCAGAACCATATCAGAACCGAACCAGAACCGAACCGAACCAGAACCGAACTCAAGCAAACAGAACCGGAACCAGAATCAAACCCAAGCAAACCCAACCAGAACCGAACCAGAACCGTGACGGAAGTGAACTTGAACCAAACCAGGACCGAACCAGAACCATACCAGAACCATACCAGAACCGAACCAGAACTGAACCAGAACCGAACCGAACCAGAACCGAACTCAACCAAACAGAACCAGAACCAACTCAAGTAAACAGAAACAGAACCAACTCAAGAAACCAGAACCGTACCGGAATTGAACCAGAACCGAACCAGGACCGAACCAGAACCATACCAGAACCGAACCAGAACCGAACCAGAACCGAACCGAACCAGAACCGAACTCAAGCAAACAGAACCGGAACCAGAATCAAACCCAGGCAAACCCAACCAGAACCGAAACAGAACCGAACCGAACCAGAACCAAACTCAAGCAAACAGAACCAGAACCAAACTGAAGCAAACAGAACCAGAACCAACTCAAGTATACAGAAACAGAACCAACTCAAGTATACAGAAACAGAACCAACTCAAGCAAACAGAACCAGAACCAAACCTGAGCAAACAGAACCAGAACCAGAATCAAATGCAAGCAAACAGAACCAGAACCAAACTCGAGCAAACTTTTTTAATGTCTTCAGGTTTGCATTGAGAAAAATCAGATGCCTCAGCTTGGATGGGCTGATCCGATTTCTCCTCTCAGTGAGTATTTGCCCGGTCTTCAACAAGACTATCTCTGAAGGAACAGATGTAGCCATGATACACAGCCTCCCCTCCATCACCCATATCCTATATCCTCACATGTGATTGGCCGTATGGCCGCCATGCTGTAAGGGGTCCCTGGCTCCAAAAAGTTTGAGAACCCCTGCTCTAGCTAGTAGGAGTGCAAACTCCTGATAGTGAAAACAAACGGAACAAAAAGAGCAACACAGCTGCACAGAAACTCCACGTTGTAGACATCGCTGATCCTAATAGACATCACCATGCAGGAAGAAAGTTTAAATTTTTTTTAAACCTCTGAGAGATCTTCAAATACAGAGTGCGTCTTTACACCGGTGTGATTTTTTTCAGAGTTTACGGTAACTCAAATAAAAAAACGTGACATTTGCTTTGTTTTATATCGACCACTTAGCAGGATGAATATCATGATTAAGCAGGTATATTTTGAGTCTGAGTTGAGTTGAGACACATTTGTGGCCATTTTTGTCATTCAGTTCTATTTAGGTCATTAATGCACTGATCCTCTGATCATTATTATTATTTCATTATTTCAGTAAGGCAGCTTCATGATTCCTTTGCAGGCTCTTTTGTTTTTCTTAGCTCATTTTATATTTTCTGAGAAAAAAGAGGATTAGGTTTGTTGCCCATCATTGTTACTTGGTTGCACTAATAAAGTGAAGTGCTGTATGTCTGTGGTTGCATTATTCTATTATCAATTTGCCATAATTTTTAAGTATGTAAGAGATGATTTCATTGATAGCCATAGACTACGTCTTTCAATGTAGACTTCCACTGAGAGGAACATATTGGACTATTTAGGAACTATATTAGGAACTCAATTTAGACTGTCATACCAGCTTGATCATCAATGAAAATGTCCTGGAAATGCCCTGGAAAATGATCTCTGGAAAAGAGTGGGAACCCTGAAATTACCTTGGCCAGAAGTTGAAATAGCGACTGCTCCATGCCATTAAACGAAAATTAAGTGATGCAAGAGTTTTTTCTTCAGGAGATGTAGCCACTGTGTTGAAAGATAGTGCTTCATAAACATTTAACATCTACGGTATCAACAGCAGGATCCAGTGTGATATTTCTGTGTGTTGTGATCTGATGTCTGAGAGGAGGAAGTTGCTGACAGGAGAGCGGGACAGAGGTCTGCTCACATTTCACCGTACAGGAAGAGGGTGTATGGTGTCAGCCATTGAGATCATTGACTCTTCTTCTCTCAGAGATGCACTGATGGATATAAATCTGTGTGCAGTATACAGAAACATATCTAGAATCACATTCACACCTGAGGATACTCTGTATGCTTTCACACTGTGCTCACAGATGCATTTGCTTGTCCATGCATGTAACTTCCAACATGTAAGCTGTGTGAGCGTCCATTTATCTATTCATGTGTCTCAGGCATGTTCATCTTCAAGCCTTTACATTGATGCTTACCTCTTTCCTTTCACACAGTACCTTACATGTATGAAAGCATGTTTTCTCTCTTGTAACATGTTGTAACTTCACACCTAACTCTCACTGCATCCTGTAACCAGTGTTGCGCCAGCTCACACAAAAAATGAACAGTTTCATATTCATTTTTAGCTGCAGCTCTTAATCACTGACATTTACTAAACTACATGAATTACTGTATTATGCTATAGAAATATAGACAGGCATTGAGTGAAAAAGGCAAGAAAATCTGCAGCTATGAAAACGTAGAAACACACAGCTAACCCTACAATTTGTCAGCGGAATATATGGTTAAAGGATCCGACTTTTATGCCCCGATACATGGGGAGCATCCCCTAGAGTAGAAGAGCTAAGGAACTGAAACTAAAAGTGAACTATTCCTCATTCTCAAAAAGCAACACTGCTCTAAAACCAAACCAGCTTGTTGTGGTCTGTCCTGATTCGTTCATAAAACTCAAATGTTCAAACAGCTGCTTCACAGGTACTGCTAACTACATCTAGGGATGGGAATTTACCGTAATCCTTGTAATCGATTACTCGAATTTCCTAATGAACGATTACTCGAGTACTTGCAATTATTATTATTTTTTTAACCTTAAACAAAAGTAAATAAATAAAAGTCCGTCAGACACGGAGCTACCAGACCAGACTTGTAGTAAGTTCTGCTGCCTTTTCTTCAGACATCTTTTCCTCTCTCGTACTTGTTGTTCTCTGTGATGGTAGCTTGTACTCCGGCTCGACTAATGCGATCAGCTCTTTGAAGCCTTCTCCTTACACAAAACTTAATGGGAGCATATCTCCAGTTACCATTTTGGTTATTATCAGGCTAATCTAAACAGGGCGAGCAAAAGACGTGATGTGAGGCTGCCTGTTATCTGTCTCCGCTGTTTTCTCCTTGTGCTTTAAGCGTATGTGGTTAAGCATCAAACTAGTATTTCTATGGTATGTAAGACCACTATGGCACATATCTTGCACTGCTCATTAACTTCATAATTTTTTCGAAGTACTTCCAGACATCACTTTTTTTAACTGACATGTCGCTGGTGTCGCAGACGGTTCTGTTTGTTGTGCTTTCGCTTTCAGTTGAATAACGTGTCCCTAGAGAGTTGCCGTATCTGCCGTAAAACAGTTGTATTTGCTGAAATCTGCCTCGATGTGTTCTAAAACTGAAACCATGGCCGGAGAAGTCAAACGTTTATATCCCGTTAATTATTTTCCTACCTAGTATATTCAGTTAGGCGAAAACAAAAAGCACATGGTCACACGCTGTATGATTTCACGTTATCTTGCCAGGTGCGCGAATAACAAAATGCTATTCGAATAATGAGGTCAACGGCGAGAACTCGAATAATCCAGTAATAGTACCCATCCCTAACTACATCTCGGTTTCTGGATGCAGAAGCCATGCCGAAAAATGCCTGTTGGCTGCCATAAACACAGCACTCGGTAACTCTGATACCTCTTCTCGACCAACACGGTCCGGATTGTATTTCCGGGCTGGTGCTCACGCTGGTTCGGGGCTGGTTGAACTCACAGACCAACACGGCACCTGTTTGTGTTTCCACCTGCTCGAGCCCGTGGAAGGACATTCCCATTCCCGTTCTTGTTCATGAGCTGCAAACTGGGCGGTTCAGTTCACTGTGAATTTGTTCATTTTAGCCCATTCACGTACAACACTGCCTGTAACAGTGTCCATGCACATGAGACGACGCAAGGTGATGTGATGCATTTATAAAAAGTTTGTTCTTAAAAGTTGGGTCTGAAGCTGAATCTGAAAGCTGTACAGAAATAAACTGTGAGTAATTCTGATAAATGTAAATATGACTTCTTCAACCAGTTAATTTACCAAGCACTACATACATTACAGCCACACTCCCATCAAAGGGTGTGCACTGAGCTGTGGGTTTGTGCCGCCACAGTCAGAACCCGACTTGTCAGACATGGAGCTTTTATTATTCACTTCATGGCAAATATTTGAGGGAGGACAGCTCTGCAGGAATGCAGCGGGTAAATCATAATAAAGCTTTAAGTGCAGGGGTGGGGCAGAAACAGGGTTCAGAAACATGAAGCAGAGAGAGCCAGTCTAACTATTTATGTCTGTCTGCTCAGTACTTAACTTCCTGGCACTGATAATTAGGTAACGTTTAAGCGTATTTCCTCAAACATATCAACCAGAGGTTCTCAAGCTGTGAGGCTCTCAGTGAGATGATGTGTGGAGGGAGAAGCAATTTGCATCAAAATTGTTTGTGCTTGTCAGAATTTGATCACAAGTAACCACTGGAGGTATTTTAGCCGGAGGACGGTTTGTACTAATGAAAATGAGATTTTAGCGTACTGTACTGTACACTTTGATTTAAAGAGGTGTTTGTAAAAGCAATGTTCTGCTGAAGAGTTATTAACCAGAGAAGGACAAATCTCTGAGGACCTAAATCAGGATGCACCTGAAAGAAAAACATCTCAGGATCTCAAGAAAGAGTCTTGAGGACTTGGCTGTAACTGTTAATTATTCATCATTCTCAAAGAACACCATCCCTGATTGATTAATGTGAGGACAGGCTGCCCTCGCTCTGCACCTCTCACACACCTGTTGCAAGTCAACACACACACACACACACACACACACACACACACACGCAGGCACGCACGCACACACACACACACACACACACACACACACACACACACACACAGGCACGCATGCACGCACGCACACACAAACACACACACTCTGCAGAGAAAGAAGCATCCTTTTATATTGCATGGTTAAGATGTGCTTCAATGTAAGTTGTCCGAAGGCGACAAGATTATTTTACCTTCTCCCTCTCCCTGCTCTCTTGTTTAGACATGTGGCTGTTTGATACTTTGCACCGCTGCAGCAGTTTCCAATTAACACATTTTGTGGCATCCACAACATTTACGCACTTCAAAACTTTGCTGCACATCAATCTAAGCTCTTAATGATAAATGTAAAGAGAAGCTGTGTGAGTGCGGGTCCTGCAGTTCAAAACAAAACCTGAATCTGTTTGTGGACACAGGCCCTACATTTCTCTCTTTCACTTGTATTAAACCTGACCCACTTGCATGACACAAATAAACCATTACTCCTCTATATTGCGATGCAAAAATCAACAAAACACACACTTAAAATAAAGTCAGCCAACGTCTTAACTCCTCATCTTCTCCTCCTCTGACGGCGCTGCTCATGCTCATCTCTTCGAAGAAACATTGAATAAGGAAGCGAGAAGGCGCTGCTCTCTCTGGAAGGCTCCGTTCATTTATATTTCATCTTTCATGTGTTGTCATCATCTTCTGACTCCAGCTGCAAAGAAAGCGAGCAGTCACTGACTGCATTCTACATCTCGGAACAGCAGTTTGCTTTTGCATGTCTTTTATCTTCCTTACATCCCTCCTCCTGGGCCTGTGTGTGTGTGAGAGAGATCTGACTGGTTTCATTAAGGTCCATTCTTAGCTGACAGGCTAGTGTTGACACACACACACACACACACACACACACACACACACACACACACACACACACACACACACACACACACACACACACACACACACACACACACACAGTCACTACATTTTCCCTTTGAATCCCCTTGGATGTCTCCTGCCCTCGTTTCCTCTCGTCTTTTCTCTTCAACCATTTTTTTTCAGCCTCTTTGTGACGATCATATTTGTTTGTCAAAAATTAAACAGCTTCCAGTTTTATATTGGAAAAAAGTAAATCAGTTCATTAGAGATAGACCAGTTAATCGTTAGCTGATTAATTGTCCCAATTATGAAATAATATTTTGGAATAATCCGCATCGGGTTCCATTTTCACTGAAATTAAGTCTGACGCACTTTTTCATCAAGCTCTCTATAATCAGGGAAATGTCGATCTGATTATCTGTCTCGGTACAAGCCAAGAAATGACTGTTCATTCTGCATACATGTCTGGAAGAGTGAGTTTTACAGTGAAACTGAGACTCACAATAGACAGATGAACAGACGCTCATCTATAGGAGGTTACAAGTAAAGAAATGACAGTGTTTATTCTCTAATCATGTCAGGAGCAGTGAATCTTACAGTGAAACTGAGACTCAAGAGAGACAGATGACCAGACACTCATCTATCGGATGTTACAAGCCAAGGAATTACAGTGTCTATTCTGCAGTCCTGTTCTGAGGGGTGGATTTTACAGTGAAACTGAGACTCACCAGAGACAGTTGAATTGACACTCATCTATAAGATGTTACATCCAAGAAATGACTGTTTCTTCTGCAACCATGTCTGGAAGAGTGAATTTTACAGTGAAACTGAGACTCACCAGAGACAGAAGAACGGACGCTCATCCATAGGGTGTGACCAGCCAAGAAATTAGTGTTTATTCTCTAATCATGTCTGGAGCAGTAAATCTTACTGTGAAACTGAGACTCAATAGACAGATGAACAGACGCTCATCTATTGGATGTGATAAGTAAAGAAACGACTGTTTATTCTGCAACCATGTATGGAAGGGGGGGATTTTACAGTAAAACTGAGACTCAAGGGACAGATGAATGGACGCTCATTTATAGGATGTTAAAAGCCAATAAATGGTTGTGTATATTCTGCAGCCACGTCTGAAGGGATGAATCTTACAGTGAAACTGACACTCACCAGAGACAGATGAACAGATGCTCAACTAAAGGATGTTGCAAGCCAAGAAATGACAGTGTTTATTCTGCAATCATGTCTTAAGGGGGGCTTTACAGTAAAACTGAGACTCAAGGGATGTTGTTCCTGTTCCTGTAAAGGGGTATATAAGTAAATAAGCCACAGACACGATGCCTCCTCTCTGGAAGCTTCTCCAGGAATGTTTAATATCTTAACAAAACCAGTCAAAATCATATTATCATTACATTCACTTTTACATGTGCCAACACTGCCACCTTGTAGCGCCATAGCAGCGGCATATTAGACAAAGCTAAACTAGCTTCAAAAACTAAGCACCTCTCACACACTAAGTAGAATTAACTTTAATAAGCTCCTCAAAACGATAATAAGATCAATAAAACACAAGAAAATAGGTAAGCATTGATAACTTACAGTAACAGAACATTAAATACTTAAAGTTTACTTGTAAAGGGGTATATAAGTAAATAAGCCACAGACATGATGCTTCCTCTCTGGCAGCTTCACCGGGAATGAAGCATCGACGTCAAGGGCTCTCACTTCCGGTCATGGCAGACATGATCAACCAATCATCAGCACTGCTCCTCAGAGACCATACAAGTAGAGCACAGATAACTTCACTGATATCAATTTTTTAAACACGTTTTTTAAGTATTTCACCTCTTTTAGGACACATATAACATCATAAATTAACATTTCTAACTTCTTATGAATGTTCAGTTATGAAATTTAACAATTAATTTCATATATTTGTCACTAAAACTGTTTTACTTCACAAAAAATCTATCACAGGGACAGATGAACAGACACTCATCAATAGGATGTTACAAGCAAAGAAAGGACTGTTTATTCTTCAAACATGTCTGGAAGGTTGAATTTTGCAGTGAAACTGAGACTCACGAGAGACAGAAGACTGTAAACATTGCAGTTCACTAAAAAAGAAAATTTGGGCTGCCAGTTGTTTAATGCTAACCGTTGGCTAAACTATTAGCCAGGGTCATATATTAGGGCCGCCAAGATTAGTCGACTAGTCACAATGACGTTGACCATCAAAATCGTCTGCGACTTATTTAAAATAATCAACATCATCGTTTATTTTATGAAGCTTTGTTTTTCTCTCAAAACTGCTGCTGTACCACCCGCTGTCTTGTCTCAGTTGTCTGCCTTTCTTGACACACATGCGCAGTAGTGGTAATCAGGGTCAGCCGTGATGTCACCTGAAAAGTTATGCCCAAACGGTATCATGGCTAGCCGGCTAAAGAGCATGAAAGTTTGGGAGCATTTTTCCAAAATAAAAGAGAAGAATGCAAAATCTGCAAGAGAGAACTTTCCTTCCGTGGCAGTACGACGGCGTTGCAAGAGCATCTGAAAGGGAAGCACGTCGTTGCTGATTCAATTTTTGGTAGCACATACCTTAAACACTCAAGCTGGAAACGAATGATGGTTATATAAGAGCAGCTGCATGCTGGTGCGATAAGCTGCAATTTACGTATGGTCCTATTAGTCTACTAATCACAAAAATAATCGATTACTAGTCGATTATCAAAATAATCGTTCGTGGCAGCCCTATCATATATCATGTGATAGCCAATAACGGCCAATGGGTTCCAAGATCGGTCGTCCACCTGGACAGCTGCACGCACTCTGCTGGTGCTCTTATCCTGCATGACTCAACAAGGCTAGGCAAATATAAAGCTTAGCTAGCTTGTTGCACAAGTAAGACTGTAAAAGGTGGTTTGTTAATAAGAAAAAGCATGGACTATGCTCTGCCACCCTGTGGTCTTTGTTTGCTTGTCCTTGAGCAGTGTAGAGGCAATGGGAGGCCTGGAGTTAGATTTTAAAGATCCAGCTTATTCCTAATGGTCCTTCCAAGGGCGCCTCCTTCAGTTTTTATACAACCAAACACTGATTTCAGTTGTTGTCAGGAACATTCGTTCCTTCTTTCACATCCAGGATTTCTTACTTCTGCCTTAAATTCCCACGGTTGAAGTTCAGACTGACCTGCATGGTGCTAGATTTGTATTCTTTATAATATTATAACATGGGAAAATCATGACAAGGATTTTTTGTGTTTTAATCATGAAGTCCGGCACAAAGTGGATAGTAGCGTCTGACAAATTGGGAGTAAAGCCGTCACCTCTTTAATCTTCACATTGGCACGATAACCTGACCGGAGTAAGATAACACATTCATTAGAATTCATTATAACACCCCTTTGTTCTCTGGTAACACCTCTGTGTAATGCAATCCCTAACGGTCTCTATCACATCCGCCACATATGTGTGCGTGTGTGGTGTGTGTGTGCAGTGCAATAAAACCTGCTGAGCTCAAGGTGACACCGGCCAGACTCATTAAAAAGCAGAGGAAGGGTGCAGCCGTTAGCTTGGTTACCATTTAATGCAATTTTAGGGCCATATCACATCCTCGCCTCTTCGTTCGGGGCAGTCCTGCTGCTTTGAGTAAAGGTCAGTGCTGTGAGGAAAGTTTGCAGATGATATAATGAATTTGTCAAAGTTCACCAAAGATTATTTCCATGCATTAGCTCTCTTTTACTGTTTTAAACACTGAATTAAAGTCCTAAATATCTAAATATGGCTGCTACTGTGGACGGCCTGTCTCGTCCTCAGTGACTTCTTCTGTCTCTGACACACACACACACACACACACACACACACACACACACACACACACACACACACACACACACACACACAGAGTTGCTATCCTCTATGCAGGCCTATTAGTGAATGGTTGATGCACATTAACACATGCATGGTTTCCCTCTCTCAGGGGATGAAGTGTCTCTCAGATTGAATTAAGCCAAACTGTGTTAACTGATTATTCAGTGAGTCTGTAAATCCTCTTTCATCCAGTAGGGGAGATATTCTTTGCTCATGTAGGGACTGTGTGTGTGTGTGTGTGTGTGTGTGTGTGTGTGTGTGTGTGTGTGTGTGTGTGTGTGTGTGTGTGTGTGTGTGTGTGTGTGTGTGTGTGTGTGTGTGTGTGTGTGTGTGTGTGTGTGTCCATGTGTGTGTGTGTGTGTGGGCTAATTGAAGTGCAGACAGAGACCTTGTGACCTCATAAATTTCAAACATTATCGCAGCTTTGATGGCTCTATTGAATCTTTATCATTCAAACTACAGTGTGACAACAACTCCCCAAAGTCCTCGTTTCAACATCACATTATTCAGAGTGTTCAACCTCTTATATAATGTGTGTGTTTATGAGTAAACACGTAAACACGTAATGTAGTTAAGTATTTCTCCTCCTCTGAATATATGTCTGTGAAGGTTCTCAGTCATCCAGGTCATGGTAATTGCAGGATAATCTGATGAATATACTTCTACCTTAAAACCTTCAAATTAAAGAGGATTCATTCATTGTTACCTCATTATCCATGTGTAGTCGTTTTTAGCTATGCGAGCATTGCGGCTCGATGCAGTCTGCTCCGGTTACTCTTTAACTTATGGCCAAATTCCACCAGATCCGTGTCCGGTCCATCACGGCACCGGATCTGATGGTTTCTATTCTAGTCAATGTGTTAACTTCTAGTGGATCTGCACCGTTGTGTTCTGGCTGTGTCTCTGATCCTGCAGGTCGGAGCCCTCCAGATCAGATACGCAAGACTTCTATTGTTGCCGGATGTTGGAGCATGACGCTTCAGTCTCAACAGAGCAGATAGAGCGGGACAGGAAGTCAGGCACCAAAACAAAATGAAAACATCCGGTTACTTTTCAGAATAAAACACTCTGTGTTATCACCAGATCGTATTTCACTTAACTACTACAGGCCTGGAGTCAACAGGTCAGAGGTTTTCAGAGGACCATAAAGACAACATGGATGAGGAGAGGAGGAGAAGAATCCTTGATTCAGTAATTCCCGCAAGAAAACCTTGGTCACATGACTCCGGTTGTCCAGCAGTCCTGTTCTTAGACATTTAGCTCTTTTAGCTAACAGAGCTTATTGCTGTAGATTTTCTCCGTCTGAAACTTCAACAGAAAACGTGTGTTTGTTTGAAAATGCTGCTCCAGTATCAGCCGTGATGATAAACATGATGTCAAAATAAGATTATCTAAAGAAAAGATGCTCCTCCTGCATGCTCACTTCCTTTTCTCTGAACAGCAGAGCTCTGCACATAAAGACAAGTTGTCTTTGTGACGTTTTGGAGCTTTAACAGTTGATGCATGTGTTTCTCATTGCATGTCCAAAACCCATAAAATGCAGCAGTCTTGTTTTTGGGAGTCATATGATGCTCATTAACTATCACTCAACTCTTTGTTCTGGAAGTCTGGATGGATGGTAAGTTAATCCTTTCTTACGCAACAGTGGAAACTTCACCCACAGGGACACTTAGATTGTCAACTTTTAAATGAAGCTGCCATGTTTGATGAGTGAGCAGTGAGAACATGTTGGCACCGCTTAAAGCCCGTATGTGTGTGCCTTTGGGTATCAGCATTTATCTTCACACCCAAAGTAAACTCCATCCCTTTAAACTGTGTGCGTGTGTGCGTGTGTGCGTGCGTGTGTGTGTGCGTGTGTGCGTGTGTGCGTGCGTGCGTGCGTGCGTGCGTGCGTGCGTGCGTCTCCAGCTGTTATCTCCTCTCTCTGGTGACCTTTGCTGCAGCCTTACTGTGGGTGTTTTCAATAGAAGGTGTTGAAGGCAGCAGAGTATCAACAACCCACTCTCGTGTTGACACGTTCACACTAAGCTGCACTGAGTCACACACACTTGGACTCTAATTAGCAATGCTCCGCCAAAACAAGTGCTAACAAAGATCGAGATGTTAAAGTGGAGATGGCGCACAGCGGGTTAAACAAGTGTAGTTAAACACAGCTCTGTGCATTAGTGTCCACAGGTCAGGTCTCAACATGGACTAACTTGTGCTTCAATTTATTTATACATTGACTCCTGGATGCAACAAAAAGTTAAGATAGTTAGTGATTCTGCTCCCTCCTACGCTGTTGTGGTTTTGCATCAGTGCTGCAGAGTCAAGATGTCAAAGGTCAGATCCAGACTCGCCTCCTGCTCTGATGTTGTCTGCAGAAACCAACACAATCATCTAATAACAGTCCCCGCAGCGGTGGACCAAAGAAAACAGATGCTTTTTATTTCTAACAACAACATGCCGGCTACAGTTGGAGCTTATTTGTTTGTTTGAGCTGACTGCTTCACCGAGATTGCTTTCACAACAAGGGCCGACCACATGAAGTAACACACGAGGGCAAGAAAGTAGGAATAACACTCAGATTTTATCAAACCACAAGAAGTTCAGAAGTTGCCTCTTCCTGTTCAGGGTCAAATTAAGGATCATATGTGCAGTTTACTGATGCAGGTTCATCTGGAGCTCTTAAAATAATTGTTTTGTGTTTTTCCACCTCTACATCCCTCTGCACCATTCTGCATTCTCCAATCAGTGCAGCGCCTCATTATCATGGCAGCTCGCCTATTCGGATCACTGCATTAGAAACTGAGAGGCTGCAGATCCTCCAGCAGGCTCAATAACTGCAGCCAGGTCCTTTGCAGTCAGCCTCCATCCCTCTGTAGCCTTCGGTAAAACTTCTGCCATATGAGCACCCCTGTAAGTCTCATGCATTACATTAATTTGTAGCATGCATCTGGAGTGCATCCTTCATATTTGGCTGATGGATCTCTTCACTTCTTTTCACCCGTCCACCATCCCGCTGTCGTCTCCAGATACTCAGGTGGCAACTTCTTCTTCAGTCAATAAACTTCCATTCACGTTCCTCTCATTCACGCCACTAGCGCAATCGTGAGGAGTCATGAAGTGGTGACATTGTGGGTTAAGTTGGTGGAGAAATGAGATTATATTGCCATAATTTCAATAAGAAGTTGCTCAGTGTGAAGACTTACATCAGACTTCCACCAGCTCAGTGTCCAGTCTGTCTCCGATCCGCTGCTGTCCGGCTCCATGCTCTCTTGTCTGTCAACATCCACCGGTTGCGTTTTCAGAACACAGCACGAAGGAGGACCGCCAGACAGCTGGAGTCATGTGACCGAAGTTTTCCCTCAGCAATCACTGAATCAAGGGTTCTCCTCCTCCTCTCCTCATCCATGTTGTCTTTATGGTCCTCTGATAACCTCTGACCTGTTGACTCCAGGCCTGGCTTCCCTCTTCATTACGTTTTTTTGTTGTAGTTAAGGGAAATACGATCTGGTGATAACACAGAGGGCCCGATCTACTAAAGGTTTGCATGTATAAAAACACGTGCAAACTTGATAGAGCACGCAAAGCAGATGTACAAACCGGGAGCACTGAGGATTGCATCTGTCAAATGAGCAAAATAGCACTCACTATCCATTTAGCGTGTTTGCCTTCATGAATATGCAGAACACATGCAGATTATCAGAACGCGCAAAATACTGGGAGGAGGAGATGCAAATGTAATCATTCAGCACACGCAATGGGATTTACCAAACCTAAAGCAGATAGCTGGCGGTGTTTTTGCGTCTATATTTTGCACGTTTGAAAGGCAGGCGCAAACTGGCACAGCGTTACGCACACATGGCTGCAGTCACTGTAAAGTTCATACACATGCCTGCAACAGCGGGGCTTCCAAGCATTAATCCTTTTTTTTACACACGGTTATCTCATTTTGAAGTCAATCACAGACATGAAGTCTAACAAACCAAGAGAACAACAAAAACATTAGGCTAATAATAAAACAACATAAATTCAAAGCAGTTCAGCACCACGGATAGCAACCGCATCATTCTGACACCCACTTTAACTGTTTCAACTAATGAGAGCACATGAGGTCACTGTATCAATAGCAATAAAGTTCAGTAAAATTGGCACAACGGCCCACAAGTTCACATACCAACCAAAAATCAACATGAAGTACTCGGACTACTCACCACTATTTAGACGAGCCGACAAGGGAGCCGGATACGGCCCTGGTGGTGATGCTTTCAGCAGTGTGTCTGCCCCCTGGTGGCTGGCTGCAGTATAGGTCAAAAAATTCCCACACCCGAATGCTGTGGTGATATGTAGTTATTATTTGACTGTTTTGTGTTCAAGGCCTCTTTTTCCTGAAAGTTTCTTTTTCGTTAGTTATTAGAGTTTAAAAAACGGGGTTTTACTTCCGGGTTTCCTTTGATTCACAGCCACCGTAGAGGGAAACTTCAAAGGACACACAGCGTCATATGATGCTATGCTGTAGGGCGAAGCTTATTACAGTGGCTTCAGAGGCTCTGGCTGCACAATGGCGGCGCCCAGGAGAGGGATTTTTTGGCTTCAGAACCGTACAACGGGAAGAGGCGGAGCAACGCTGTCCATTTTTATTTACATTCTATGGTCCATGATGTGCTGTATGTCCATTTTCTTTGCTCTGTCATTCTCAATGGACAACATTGCAAGTCCACTCAGTCTCTCCTGTCCCACCATGCTCCTCAAGGGGTTTTTAATTAGTTTTAACTTGGAGAATGAGCGCTCAGAAGTTGTGCAGAAGTGACGGGAAGGGTAAAAAATAACAGGAGGGCGCACACCTCACTGCTGGGTGGTTGACCGTGAGCATTTTTGCCAGATCCCTAACAGACTTTTGCTTTGGTATCTGGTACCTGAAAGAGGTTCTAAAAGAAAGCAGCTGGCCAGGGAAGATGGAGGGGATGTCCTGACTGTAGTGCTCACTAAGCCGCCAGGTAGCTTGGTGTAACTCCTCATCTTGTGCTTGCTGCAGTGTGTTGGGGTGAATTGCCTCAAACATGTTCACAGTTCCATTTAAGCTGGTGAATCTTTGGGACAGTTGCTGGATGATGATATCAAGACAGGCATTAAAAACGTTCACCCGAAAGTTGCTCTCTGCGTCAGTGAGGCGACTGTCTTCATCAAAGTGACGCCTAACTTTTCTGGCCCTGGTTGTTTCAAAACTGCGATCTTTTTCGCATCTTTATACTCATTGTTTCGGTTTACAGCCACAGTCTCACCTCTGTGATTAAGTGAAAAAAGATGAGTATACTAAGGGACATTATGAGACTTGAAGTAATGATTTGCTATGTGTAGCTTTTATAAGCCCTTTAACGTACGGACCAAATGTCGATGAATGTAAGTAAAATGACTTCTAACTCTCCTTGTAACGGCGCAGTGAGGCGGCGGCAGATCATCTTGCAGATTGCTGTGAAATCTAACCCAGAGGCATGAAATATAAAAAGCCATTTAGAGGTCAGTGGATTCTGTCAATCCTCTCAGCAATGATGACATTTATTTAGTGTGATTAACCAAAGTCTCACACAAAGTGCATTCAGTGGCATTAAATTGCTCAGTGTAGCAGCTTGGTCGATTGTGGACTGATTTATATTCATTGTGCTTCCTCTCAGAGATACTGTAGATTTCCGTGCTGCAGAAACATTCATGATTGCTTTAAAATAATCTGTAAGGTTAGATATCACTGCTTATATTCAAACCAAAACATACATAGTTATCACACTGGGATCTCAGTGCTTATATAGTGTGTGTATAAGATGTTGGGCTCCTCCAGCGTCGGCCTGGTTTAGGGCATTCCAGTCCAGCAGAGGAATAATGGGATCCTTTCACAGGTGGAGGGTTCTGGGAATGTAGTTAACGGCTCTCAGATGGTGAAGACGTCTCAAGGGTCTGAAACATTCCTTCACTCCTTCCGCGTTCACCTAAAAGAAGGAAAAGAGGGGAGGGAGGGAGGGAGAGAGAGTAGAGGAGGCAGGTATCTGGGTCATGATGCAGAGGAATAAAAACAGCAGCCTTTCACCTAGATCTGTAACTACAGGTGAGACTGAAGTGAGAGTAGTTTCAGGGGTTCATGGCTGCAGGGCTTTGTTACAACATTTGCGAAAGAGGGAGTTATTTGGATATATGGTCTAAGCTCGCTCTTCTGCTGTTTGTCTTTCCGTTGAACAGGAAGTGCTGACCCCTCTTTATGTAGGTGAACTTCCTGATTTCTGTTGCTTTCATGGAAAAATGCCTTTCAACATGTCTGAAATGACAGATTTTGTATAAGGAGCAAACTTGGAGTCTTAAAACTGAGCAAACATGCAATGCCTCCAAACGACCAGCAGGGAGTGACCCCACTTGTTTTGATTGTATAAAAGTCTGAGAAAATGAGCCAGCTGAGGCGTGGAGGTAGAGCAGGTCACCAAATAAAAAGATGTGACATTTTCACAAGATTCTGGGCCGCAAATCATTGAATGTGTATTAATGTAGACAACACGCCTCCATCTCCTCCTGTTGTAAAAAAAATTGAAGCCAAATTACTTCCCTAAAGTGCTCACAGAAGCAATCTGGCTAGTTGAGCCACAGGTCACGCCCAAGCGGCAACCTCCGGTCTCAAAATATGAAGCCAATACGGAAGTGTTATAAACTGCAATTAATTGAGAATCCGCTTGAGGCTGGCTGCAGAAACACCGGAAACCACATAGACAAGAATGGGAAAAAGACGATCTTTGCAGCAGAAATAAACATGTTTACAGCCTGGTTCTAAAAATATCTTGGCTATGTGTAGCTAATTTCTCTATCGACACACACTGTACAGGGGTGGAATTTTTTTCTGATGCGACGGTTCAGAAGATATTAAGATTACGACTTTTTGCCAAAATAAGGACATGACTGACTTGATTGACAGGTGGGACTACATAGCTGTTGGCTAGGAGGCTCAAACTCCGCCTCTTTACCACACACTAAGCTTGGTTGAGTTCAGCATTACCAGTATGGCTGCCGCTGACGATTGGCTTCCAAACAGCGCTCAGGAACAAATGGGTGACGTCATGGATGCTACGTCCATTATTTATACAGTCTATGGTCACGCCCCTTCCAAATGAGCAAACTCTGCTGTTATTACTCATATTGAACTGAGCACTGATGGCACTGATAGCAGAGTCTTTGATTTTCTTACATTCATCAGTCCTGAAACTCCGTTGTATCTCATATCAAGAGTTTCCTTCATGCATCATCTTTGATTTTGTTGTTATCTCTGGTGGAGCCTACATTTTTTTTTTCTTTAACCTCCTCTTTTCTTTTCCTCTTCAATCCCACATCATGTTTACTGAGCTTCTTTCTGCACATTGATATGATAACCGTTATCTTGCCAAAGTCTGTGATTAGAGATGCATCCCTATCCACAGTCCGTTTTTCAGCAACGGTCTTCCATCATTAAATAATGTACTGTTGCTATGCCAGAACCAATTTGAATTAACTTTGAAGACAGCCAATTAACCTCCCGGATAACATCCAGACAGAAAGCTTTGCAAAGCTGCCTCTGTCATCCTTGTTATAATCTCTCCTTACAGTTTGCATAAAATCAGATTTTGTATTTAACGCATTCTGGTTTCTGATTTTAGTTGGAGTAGCATTGTTCAGTAGTGTTTCAGTGGGCATTGTCTACTAACAGCAAACCAGTCCTGTGGGCAGCACAAAGGGCCAAACACACAAACTGCAGAGCAATCCTGGAAGCCATCAGCAGTCAAAAGTGGCTTTAATCAGTTTCTGTAAACAGTTCTCTGAGCGAGAATCCAACTTAAAATCCAAGACTGGGTGTTGTTCCTGAACTTTGACTCCATCTCAAGTTTGAGTGTAAGCAATGGCAACAGACAGGGAGGAATGTCATGGTCAGAGTTCTTATCACTACTTGCTCGAGGCAGACAATGGGTTCAGAGAAACTGCTTGATCCCTTGATTCATCATTATGATGTTCATTTAGTAAATTAAGTTTTAAAAAGACGATAAATCAGGGTATGCTTCAGGAAACGACTGCCTCATGATTTACAGGCAGCAACAAGTACGATCTGAAAACTATCTATGCGCATTCAAAGAGATGCTCAGGAGTCCGCTGCTTCTTTGCTTCCTAATTAATATCCCCTACAATGAATTGATAATGCAACTTACTATCATGCTAACTGATATCTGTGGTAAACAAAGTCTGCAAAGGCTCCGAAATGTACTCTGCAGACCACTATAGCTACATTAGCCTTTTATCTGCAGTGTTACCTTGAGATACTCAACAAATCTCAAAGTCTTTTGAAGACCTTGTGTGATTTAGTGATTTAGATGTCAGTTCATTAAGCAGCATCTCAGCTCTCTCTGTTTAAAGGCATTAAATGGAAGAAGTTCATAACGTGTCTGTACTAAACAGCCTTACTCAACAGTAAATAAAAAGCAGCACTTTAATAAAGCCTTAAATGAGTGTAGTGTAAGCCATATTCAGGCGGTGACAGAATACTCTGTGATGTATAGCTCTCTCTTTGCTTTGCATTGCATGCAGAAAGGAGCACTGAATTATGGGCATGCCAAAATCATATTGGTCTCAGCTGGATGAGTCCAATTCTGCTGTAAGCTACTGGAAACACAGAGCAGGCTGGAATAAGCTCTATATTCTGCTGCTTACATATTCAGATTTGTGCAGCATAAACAGGATGTTTCAGCTCTGCTCTCTCTTTGTCGCTGGATTCCTGCTTTTCTCTTTCATTTCCATTTTGGGAAATAAACACAGAGAAGGTCACACATCACTATTGTGATATCACAGAAGAGAACAGCATAACGTGCCAAAGCACAGTTTGTTTTTTCTGCTCCCTTCCCCTCGCAGAGTGTGAATCATGAACACAGTTTCGTTCTCATGCTTGGAGCCAGAAGAGTTCAGTGCAGCCTGAAGTTAACCCTGCACAAATCAGATCACTTGGTCCTGTTTAGTATAAATGCTATCTTTGTAAATTACAGTGCCCCTGCATATAATCATGGTTTTGTCGGTCTCCCTCTGACTTGGGTTCCTGTCTTTCTTTTTCTTTTTTTTTTCGTCTCTTGTTTTTCCTCCCAGGCCTGGCGAGTGTGGTCAAAAGTCTGCTGTCGTCAAAGATGGCTTCTCCTCTTGTCCCCACTCCTCCTTCTGTTCCTCTTGTCCCCTCTCCCCCTGCCTTTGCCGGACACTTACATTGACCGGCGGCCGTCCAGAGCCTTGAGCTTTAGTGGGGGGTTCAGATACGGCCATGGGATGCAAAAGGAGCTCCCTCCTGTTTTTGGCATCCGGCGGCCTCTCACTCACATCCACAGCGGGGCCTGGAAACTCAGCACTCCAGATGAAATGTCTAAACCTTCAGTGGCACCTAAGCGTTTCAGAGACGCTGCTGGCAATGACAAAAACAGCATCAAAGAGAGAAGTCACGCAGACTCACAAGGAAATACACACAGAAGCTATGACATTGCTTCTAAAAGAAAAGCAAGAGCAGGCGCCAGCCAGTATCCAACCAGTCATCACCATCCCTGTATCCTAGAGTTCTGTAACAACACGGGCCCAAAGCATGGAATTAAGCCAAGCAACCACAGGTCTGTGGTGAGGCACACTGCACAGACATACATACACCCGAAACAGAGCAGAGCAGCACGTATATCTGCTCTGGATACTATAATAAGTGACAGACAAGATGCAGACAGACAGGCAGACAGATGGGAGGAAAGACACACAAACACAAAAGCAGACACGCAAATACATGGCAGCCGTACAAGTGCCGAGCTATCTGAACATCACCGGGCTTTGAAAAAACACAGGCAGCTCTCTGGGAAATCTGACAAAGTCAATAAGGAGCAGCAAGCTGTGAAAAAGCCCCCCGGGGATCTTAAGAAACACCGTAATCTCTCTGAGGATCCCTCTGAAGCAAAGAGGAATCCTGGACCGTTAGACCGGAGAAAAGCTTCGTCCAGAGATGAAGGCAGCTGGTGTCAGAGCTTTAAGGAGCAGGACTCCTTAGACGGAGACCAGAGGAGGATCAGGATTAGTCCAGATCTCTGGCCTCTGCCCTGGCTCAGCGAGGATGACATCCAGAAGATGGAGCTCCTTGCGGAGGGAGAGGTGGTCAGTAAAGCCCGGGTTCCTGCGCATGGGCAGGTGCTCCAAGTGGCAATGGATCCTCCTGCACACCAGCAGGTACACATGCAAATAAGTCTTCCTGATACAGTTAGAAGGTCATCTGAAAGGAGGTTCAATTTTACAGATTTGTCTCCCGGGCACATGAGTTGTCTTTAGGTTTTTTACTGAACAGCTGCTTTTGATCAAAACTGTCAAAACACGTCAGTCACGACCTGTTAGAGTCTGTATATTTCTCCCGTCCTGTCAGGTTGAATAAATATTATTTATATTGCCTAAAATATCAAGCCTGTCCCTTTTGAGCTTTTCAAAGTATGACTCCTTTTCCTTCAGAGTCTTGGGTGTTTATCGGAGGGAAAGACATGTTTTAGGCTTTATTTATGCAGAGTATATAAACAGCAGTGGTATGATGTTGGATTTGTTTTTAATATATGAGTTATTTTTTTTTAGATTACTCCCCTGAATTGCTTCATCTAACAGCTGTGAGATAAGCTGCTATGTAACCTTTGGGGTTGGATGCACCCAATCAGATTATCCCAATTAAAGTGTTTGTGTTTCCTCTAACAGGCTCAGATATTATTTTAAGGGTCTGACAAAAGAAAAGATCTCTACAGACTTTATAATAAGGTAAAAAATAATTCACCCAAAATAGAAGTGACACCAAAAGTTACAGATATTTTTAAAATTGGCTCTTAATATTAACCTAACAATCTTTTTAAGTGTCTACTGTTTTTAATGCAGTGACTTCCACTTCAGAGTCAAGTCTGTTTTTAATGCAGTGACTTCCACTACAGAGTCATGTCTGTTTTTAATACAGTACTTCCACTACAGTCATGTCTGTTTTCAATGCAATGTCAGATTCTCTGATTAATTTAAGGATACTATGAAGTGTAGTTGCATAGCGTAACAAAAGGAAACAGTTAAGAAATAAGTAAATTGATAAATACAAAAATAAATGTAAATGAATACATATAAGACATAACTAATTAATACAATAAAAAAGAAAATAGAAATATCTAAAATAAATAAATAAAAGATAAATACCAATAAAAAAAGGGTAATTAAATAATACAATTGAAGAATTAAAATAAAACAGCAGAATATTTAAATAAATATAGAGTGACATTAAAATAACATGAAGTTATTTCATCCATTTATCTTTTCCCAGCAGCCATCACAGATGAAGGATCCCCCTCAGCCTGGACCTGTCCACAGATATCCAGAATCCCACGGTGAGCGCTGCCAGCAGGGGCTCTGCTCTCTGATCAAACGCACCGACGACTGGTTTGAAGTGTTTGCCTTCCACCTGGACCGAGTTCTGGGACTCAACAGAAGTCTCACCGCAGTGCTGAGGACTTTCCACAGTGAGATCTTACCGTACAGATACATCAGGGGCATCCCCAGACCGGTAGTGTGGTGGGATCCAGACATCGAGCACCTCTCTGATGGAGACAACGACCAGAACTCGATACCACTCAGCTGGGTCCAGTACCAGAAGCTGCTGCAGGCCCACTGTGGGAGAGACACAGACCTGAAGTCTCCACCCTGTGTGGGAGTCCAACACTCTGAGTGGGGGAGACTGGCTCTCTTTGACTTCTTACTGCAGGTATTTGTGTAAGGTATTTGAGGGATGTTTGCATGATCTTTTAATCATTTTGATTACCTTTTAATTAGAGAGATTTAATTAAAAGTGTTTGCATACTCAAAGGGGTTACAGGAGTCAGGATTATTAGAGGGAAGGCTCCTACCTGAGAGGAGGGAAGATTTAGAGACATCAGGCTGTTAATAACCGTCATTAAACTACATTACCAACAGGAATATCAGACTCAGACTGTTTCCTCTAAGGTTTAAGGAACAGCAAAAGAGATGATATGTTAATGGAACTACAGAGTCCCATCTGATTCTGAAGCCCTCTTTTGAAGCCTATCATCAGCGGGCGCCATATTCGAAACGCTGAACTCAACCTAGCTTCTGTCAAGCTAGTGTGAGGTAAAGAGGCAGGCCTTTAGCCTTTTCGCTAACAGCTACAGGGTGCCTGCCCCCCCCCCCCCCCCCCCCCCAGGAAATGAACTATTCCGACCTATGCTCCTATGCTGTTTTTTTGAACCAGGCTGTAAACATGTTTATTTCTTCTGTTAAGATCGTCTTCTTTGAATGGGTGTGTATGTGGTTTCTGGTATTTCTGCAGCGAGCCTTAAGTGGACGCTTGATGAACTACAGTTGTTAGCACTTCTGCACAGAACCCTGTATACAATCAGAAGGAATGGATCATTATGGTAAGATCTTATGGTAATCGTTAAAGTCTTTATCTGCATCAGGTTGATCCAGTTTTTCTTTGAATATCCAGGATGAAAGTGAGTCGGTCCTTTAAGCTAGCCAGCTGCTGTGCATGTTTAAACTCAGATTTTCCGAGCCGTAGCCCTCTTACACCGAGTTATCACCCTCTACTCTTTCCTCTTTGTCATTTCTTTCACCTTCCAAAGCTCAGCCAGTCTCCTCTCAGGGTTTTGATCTGCGCTCTGCGGGATGCAGCAAAACACTTTTGTATTACTTTTACATTGAGCATCAAAGCACACAAGGCATGAGGTTGTTTAAACCTTGTCTTTGATTTGCTCCGTGAATGGCAAGAGAAGACAAAGCAGACTGAATGGAAATGACTCATCTCTGCTCTCACACAAACACACATCAGATGTCCCCACTGGCCGAGCCGTTCCTTCTCGTCTGTGATCAAAGATTCAGCTTTAAGTGTAATTGAGATAAGATGCCGTCCGATTTCACACATCAGAAGTATGGAGCTGTTTGTAGCGATCCTCCCACTCTGCAGAAAGTTCCTCTCGTCCCTTTGAGGATTACACAAGAGATCAGCCACAGTTCAGAAAGACAGTGTGTGGTTTTAATCACACTGTATGGCAGTAAATACTCTCCTGTCAACACACTCTACAGTGATAAAAGCATCTGCTTCATTTCAAGCAGCAAACTGAGAACTTTGTGAAGAGGGTTGTGGTGGCTTGAATGTTAAATATGTATAGGTATTGATTACCTATAAACCTCTGCACAGAAGCTTCTTTTCATGTGCAGATGAAGTGTCTACTGGAGGAGAAATTACGCCCTGAGTGGACTGGTATTTTTTTTTTAAGACAGGAATGAAGGAGCAGCTCCAGCTGAACTAAGTGTACTCTCCTGTCTTTGTGTTCCTCAGAGTGCAGAAGAAGAATGCACTCAATGCAACACGGCTCAAACTGAATGCTTCTGCTGCTCTAATAAGACTATTGATCTGATCTGATTTCAGCAGGTTTTGATGACATGTCGTGCACAGATGTTCCATGCTCAGCGTGTTCAGAGACACAGCATCTGTAGTGTTGATTATACCAGCATGCAGTTGGTTAAATGTTCCACCTTTGCACATTTTCTTGAGATGATCCTGCAGAGTTTTATTAATAACTTCGGTGCAGGGGATGCCTCTGTCTCTTGAAGGGAAAGGGCCTCATTTGCTTCTAGATGAAGAGCGCAGTATCAGACATCATTTCACAACATAATATTTTGAATGTTTTATTCGCTAGATCTGTCTCTAAATATCCAGGATTTGCATTATTAGCTCAGGGGACCTTGAGTTAACCCACATTTTGTCAGTTAAATCTTTGCTTGGTTGTTTTTTGCTGCAAGACCCTTTTTTCAGAGGTCCCCTCTCCAAAACAAGCTGTATCTGGCAGTTTCACTTCAGAATAGTTTCTCCAAAGTTCCTCGATAGATGCAGGGCTTTAGGGGTTTTGCAAACAGAGTTGGCACTAATCCATTTGTAGGTGTTCAGCTTGTTTGGGGGTCAGGCTCCCTCAGTGTTCATGAATCACATGGTTCTTGCTGGTGGTTAATTAAAGCAATGGTTAGCCACTTATAAAAACGCTGAGAATCCTTACCCTTGTTAGCTCAGTCAGGACCACTTTTGTATTTGCATGCAGTAAGCTACTTTTGGTGGTATGGCTCTGTTCTGGGAGCTCCCTGCCCTTCCACATGCCTACGTGAAATGCAAAAGCCAGAGGCGGGGAGAGCACACCTCCCCTCTACATGAAAGCCAATGCAGGGAGAGCAGCAGCAAAGACCCCAGGGTACAGAACAGAGCGAGCATCAGTGATGATACATATGACACTGGTGGAATCAGACACAGCAGAAAGGAGGAGGTGGCAGGCTGAAGCAGTTTAAAGAGAACGCACATTTTGCTATTTGCTGATTGGATGCGTAGGTGTAATTAGCTGATGGGGCTGGCGGTCAGAGCTGCTGATGCTGAAAGTGGAGCTTGACTTTGTGACCTGCTTGATCTAATGCTATGCTCGATTTTGAATATCCAGCTGAGACCCAGTGCCTAAGGAAACTGATAAAGTGTGTCCCTTGAAAAACACTCTTCTTCGTTGTGATTTGCTGCTTTGGCTTAAACTGTTGGCCACTCTTCTCAACACTGCCCCACCCTGATTTTGGTGGTACTGCAATGCTAGTCTGTATCCATAAACTTCCAGAAGGCGTGCAAAAATATGACTATTAGTCATTAATACCTTTAAAATATTGAAAAATAGGGCCTGGGTTTATTATAAACAGTATTCTGCCTTTTCAGTTGAACTGAGCATGCATGTCTGAAGAGGAAACTCATCACCCTTCCTATCTACAACTAACAAAACAAACTATCTCTGGAGGCTTCACGAGCCGTCCTCACCTCTCTGCAGTAATAGAGTGAAGCGTAGAGTATCTTTTGTCGGAGTCTCTGAGTGTAATTAGATATCAGATCATTAATTTCTGACTGATGAAAAGGTAAAGAGGTCACAGCAGACCGAATCTGTCAGGCTTATTTCTACATAATGCTTCAACTTAATGAGCAATACCTATAGAGAAGAGGTGTGTGTGTGTATGTGTGTGCAGAGAAGAGTGTGTGTCCGGGTGGTATTGATGTGTCAGTGTCTGTGGGTATGGATGCGGTGATGTTACTTCAATTAAAAATCCAATACAGCTTCAGTCTGGATGCGCATGCATGTGCCTTTGTCTCCCTGAGCGTGTGTGTGTGTGTGTGTGTGTGTATATGTGTATGTGTGTATATGTGTGTGTGTGTATGTGTTTGTGTGTGTGAGTGGTTGTGCGTCTTCAGATTTACATTTTGAGTAGAGCTCGTTTATAAGGTGTCAGCTGTTAATGGTGGTGCCACAGTTATTTCTTCTCTAAACAACAGACGAGGAGAGAGAGTAACGAGAGGAGACTTTACAGATAGATAGATAGATAGATAGATAGATAGATAGATAGATAGATAGATAGATAGATAGATAGATAGATAGATAGATAGATAGATAGATAGATAGATAGATAAAGATAGATAGATAGATAACGTCCACTCTCACCGAGATCCGTTCTGACTTTTCGATCATCACCTTCAGATTCTGGATCAGATAAAAGCACATTTTTGGAAGGAAGCATCCAAACCTCCGAGAGCTTTCAAACGCTCGTCTCAGGAGTCCAAAAGTAAACACAGATATTAGCCCCAATTAGCGAGCTCTCTGCTGACTGCAAAGAGATCTTCTTTCTGGGAAGCATGCCAGTTGTCCAAGCTAGAAGTCGATTCATCTTCACACTTCAGCCTGTTTGAAGCTGATGATTTAGTATGTGGGAAGCTGGAGAAGTAGTGTCCACTGATTGTCTTAAACTAAATCATGACTCCTATCAACGTACGAGAGACGGGTTTAACTCACCTGATATAACATGCAAGAAACATCCTTGGAAGTAGATTTGACTCCACAGCAAGACTATTTCCAAACAGAGCAGGTCTAGACTGTACTCTATGTTCTAATATTAACAAAGACACAACATCAAGACAGGATAAGATCCAGTCCCATCTGACAGACAGGACTCAGTCTGATCTCATCTTAATCCACCATGAGCAGAGCACTTTGCAGCATTTAGCAAGTTACAGTGGCAAGGACAAACTTCCTTTAACAGGCAGAAACCTCCAGCAGGACCAGACTCATGTTAGACACATCTGCTGAGACCATGTTGGAGAGAGGGATAGAGGGAGATGAAGAGAGAGGGAGATGATAGTGGTGAGACGGATAGTAATAGTTATAGCAGCTGGAGTCTGGCACGTCCACAGCAGCAGAGATCCAGAGGAACCTACAAGACAAGGGAGCTCAGTGACTCCAGAAAGATTTATGGTTCGTAACTTTAATGGGACCATCAAAAACTTCTATTTTACAAATTATTTTGCAGCCCTTCTTTCCTTCTTTTTTTCCTTCATCTTCCAACTGGTGCATTTTCATCAGGCACTCGCTAAATACAAAAATGTGCATATAACAAGTTTCTTGTGCGACAGTGGAACCAGAGGTGTACGATGGCGGCCTCTGTGAGTGGAGACTCGTGCCTATGTAGATATACAATACTCAATCTGAATGAACAAAAAACAAAATGATTGTTATATTCAGGGGATTTAACACCACATTAAACATACTTATGAATATTATATTACATTTCGACAGTCTGATCTGTTAAATGTTGCTAAATTGTGCACACTGCTCCTTTAAAACCTTCGTAGCTTAAAGCTGTTAAAAGGATATCAAATGTGTGTTTATAAAACAAGCCCATGACTATGAGCTTTGTGTCTCTTATTTAATGAAAGATGAAAAAAATTCTCCTCTAATGAAAACCAGTCTCGCTCTTACCTGAACCTGAAGACCTTGTTTTAGTCGTAAAGAGAAGAAGTCCTTCAATTGCAGCTTTACAGTTACTGCATAACTCATCCCACTCTGTCCTCATACCTGCTGAATGATGAACTTGTTTTTGATGTAAGAGAAGAAAAGAGGGCAGAAGTCTGAAGAGTCTGGCACGTCCATAGCAGCAGGCCGTCTACGGCAGAGATCCAGAGGAACCTACGAGACATGGGAGCTCAAGGACTCCAGAAAGGTCTATGGTTAGTAACTTTAATGGGACAGAAAGAGTTAAATTAAGTGACGGGCAGACAGGAGAGAGAGTGAAAGACAGGATCCCAGTGTGTCAGATGACATTAATACATGCTTCTCTTGGCTTCTTGGTTTCTGAAATACTTATAACTTTTACTTCCTTTGATCTGAAACATTAATAATCTGATTAAGACGGGATGCAGGAATGAGGGTGTGTTGAACATTAAGAGAGCCCATGAAGTCCACTGTCACCCACCAAATATATGTTATCACTCTTGGCTTGAATCTAAAACATTGTGACCGTAAGAAACATCAGAACTATGACCAAGTCTCTCCAAACACAAGTTTAATGTGTACCTTATTTCAGAAGCAGTTGCCATCTAACCTTCAAAACCAAGTAGCAAGCAGATATGCAGCCCTTAGGCATAAGCTGAATAACAGCGCAGTCAGAGGATCAAGAATTTAACCCTTTATTGCACTGATAACATGCATCTGCTGTGATTCAGACAGAGCTACGAAGCATAAAAGTCAAAGCATTTAAATCAAATCTGGAAGCGTTAAGAGGACATTTGACCCCAGAGGTATGTGGTGGAAAGAGCTGCTCGTAAGAGACGAAATATCCCACCTGTGATTTCAGTGAGTTTAAGAATCTTACTTTGCAGTTGCACACCAAAATTTGCCTCTTGGACTATGATGAAGCACCTCTCTGCAGAGCCACAGTGCCATGAACACACTGCAGGAAACTCTGTTCATCTTAACGTCACATGATGAATGGCGTTGGAAGAGAAATGTTGACGAAGCTTCTCTTCAGAAAACAAACTAAACTGTACTTAATAATGTGTCATCTTGTGGCTGTAAACATTGTAAATTGTATTTGATGTGTTAGGATTCATGAAGATTGCTTTCAGTTATTCATATCCGGGTAAGTTTGCATGCAGACTTTGAAGCCACACACACTGTGAGAAAGGCAATAACAGGCTTCTAACACCAGAGCACGCACTCAAAGCTCCCCACACTAATCCCGTTTACATCAGTGGAAATGTTGTTGTGATTATCCAGAGGAGAGGCTGTTTGAGTTCTGCCCAAAGTTAGAAAATAAAAGTTATGGTTCAGCTCAGAATCCAAATTATTCCACTGTATGAATGTGGAATCTGTGTTGAATTATTCACAAGTGGGATGTGTCTGAATGAACACATGAAGCTGCACACTCATAGTGGTGTGTTTTGTTTGACCCAGCTGGTATCTCTCTGAGCTAACTTTAAATCCTTTATCCCATTGATTTATAGAGTCAGGAGCGCCTTTGAAGGGATGATAAAACGTGATAAATATTCTGCTGTAAATGTTTAAAGTCTTACTAACGTCCTTGGATTGAGGAACACTGATAAATGTGTTATACAGGTGGAACATAAATTAGTGTAGGAGTTTGATGTGGCATTGAAATGAAAAAAGAATAAACTTCAGACTGAACCGACAGAAATCAGACTTTAGAGGGCCTGATTCACAAAAGGATTGTGCAGCTTTGGCGCCCCCTAAGCCTGTACATATGAGCCAGAAAGACGTCATCTGATTCACAAAGATTTACAAAGATGTACAAAGGTTAAAATGCAACACCTACTCTGCAGAGCACATAGCATCGCTGTGCATTGGTGTCTTTTGCAAACATTTTGATGAACCATCATGCATCAATTTGGGGAAAATAATGTGCAATTCTTGGTGCAATTAGTGGTCACAATCCATCCTAAGTGACTTCTCCCAAGAGTCGAGTACAGCCCTCAGGAAATCAAAATCCCTCTATTAAGAAAAATCTATCTCAAAAGGCTTTAAATCTACATGCTAAGGTCACATTTAGTCCTCATTAGGTGCATTTCGACCAAGAGTTGCGGGGTCTTTTAGCCCCCAGAACTACTTTACCCAGAACAAAAAGGTTCCAGTGCCCCCATTGTGGTCTGTGTTTTGACCGCAGGCTGAAGTCCCGGGTAGGTTGTGCAAATCAGGCCAGTGACGTATGGAGGAAAATAAAATAAAAGTAAATGCACTACACCACCAGACCATTAGAGGGCAGTAAAACAAAGACGAAGGCCATTGATCACAGAAGACACCATAGAAGCAGATGGACAGGCAGGTATCATTATGAGCAACACAACAGTTAGTCTGTTAGCATGGAAGAGACTCATCTTGCGCTGTTTTAGATGGTGCTATATTTCATCACAGATGGATTCACTGAATCAACACATAAGAGGAGATAAGCGCGAGTAGCAAATACGTTTCAACGCGACTTTAAAATCCTTATTAACTCAAAAGACCGTGGCAGAGATCTGCCGGTGTTTTGGTTTAAACAGAGACCCTGTTAACTGCCGACTTTCAGCCGGATGCATCCCTCCAAAACGTCTTTAGATGATCATCAAATATCTGATGAGGATATTTTGAAATCTTTCTAAAAAACTAAACTAGTTTGCATTCCCAGGAACTCCCTCTGTGTTTCAACAGCTGTGTAAACTCCACAAACACTGACACGTTCAGCTGAAGGTCTCCAGTTTACAGGGTCACTTTTAAAACCGTAACATCGGGAGAGACGCATTCGCGGTGGGTTTAGAGGAGACTACTGTTACAAGCTCCTAAATCAAGTGAATCACAGCTTCTTTCTTTGAAAAGTAAACACATACAAAAAAGATTGAACAAATAAAAACTAATGAAAGAAAGAAACCACAGATGTGTGTGATGTTATTTTGGACGGCGGGCAGAATAAAAACCCTGCGGTTTAATCTACCAATCAGACACGTTCAGCATTGCAGGCCTTGCCCCTCGAAAGTCCTGGGACCTTTGAAAAGTACTACCCCCTTAGCAGAGTCTTTTTACTACCTGAACTACATTTAGACCCAGGGTCCTCCAGTTGAAACGCATGTAGTTCCGGGGTAAATTTCGTCCAGTCGAAAAAAGCCTTGGGGTGTCAACTCACATCCTGTCCTAAAATCATGATGGCTCACTGTGCAGTGTTTTTCTGCCTCTGCATTTGTGTCTATATGCAGCATTATTCATGTACTTAGCGTAGCTGCCATACTGTGCATGTGTTTCAATCAGGCTCGGTCTTTCGACAGGGACATTGTTGAACATTTCACCTAGTCAGTGTTCGCTCTGACACCCTCCAGTTATGCTGCAGAAGCTGCACCGTGTTGCAGATTTTACAACCTGCACTAGTCATTTTGTCCTGCTTTGTTCTGTCCGCACGCTGAGATTGAATGTGTATCTAACACCCATCTACAGTGTGTGTTTATGTGTGTGTATGTGTGTGTGTGTCTGTGTGTGTGGGGCAGAATATGAATAACCCATGAGGCAGCTCTCTCCCCCTCGCTGCCAGAAGTCAATCCCTGTAACAGGGCCAAGCTCTAATAGCCTCCTATTGATCTGCTGAGAGCCGATGAGCACGCCTCTGAACACTTGTTCCTACCTGCTCCCTTAACACCTCCCTGGGCTCCGATAGCAGGGAACCAAACACCAAAGGCATAGGAAGAGCAGTGTGAAGGACGCACCCTTACCCATTCTCACTCACACACACACACACACACACACACACACACACACACACACACACACACACACACACACGCACGCACACGCACACGCACACGCACACACACACAGACGGTGTCAGAGGAGGACACCCCGGGGAGGATGGTGGAGCGGAGGGTAAGGTTACATTTTGGTGCAGGTTTTCAGAATAAAAGGCTCTCTGCTTCACAATGCTACCTGGCAGTTTCTCCCAGAGCTGTAAAGGAAGAATCGACCTGAGCTCAGCGCACTCAGCATGTTTGTGACTGACTCGGATTGAATCAGTTTAAAATGGGATCATGGTCGAACAACATGCAGAGTCTGAAGCCTGCTAACTGCATCTTAGACGAGCCCCACCCGTCATATCAGACTGATTTTAAGATCATGCTGAAGTTGGACATTGTTTTTCTATTCATGCTGCAGAGAGGTTTTATCCTCTGGCTCCTTTTGATGACATTATCGGCTCTTAATGAAATACTGTATATTGATGACTGCGGCATAGATTAGCTGCAGGCATTGATGTTTCCATCTGGATAAACTCAAACACTTTAACAGGATAACATTTTGATTTGCCCTAAACCTTGGTTTATCACTTCATATAAATCTAAATACATTCCCATCAACCTCAGCTGTTACTAAACCAACCATTTAAAAGCCATGAGGGATCAATCAATCTTTATTTATACAGCACCAAATCACAACAAATGTTATCCTCAGACTCTTTCCAAACAGAGCAGGTCTAGACTGTACTCTATGTTCTATTATTAACAAAGACACAACATCTAGACAGGATAAGATCCAGTCCCATCTGACAGACAGGACTCAGTCTGATCTCATCTTAATCCACCATGAGCAGAGACCTTTGCAGCATTTACCAAGTTACAGTGGGAAGGACAAACTTCCTTTAACAGGCAGAAACCTCCAGCAGGACCAGACTCATGTTAGACACACATCTGCTGAGACCGTGTTGGAGAGAGGGATAGAGGGAGATAAAGAGAGAGAGATGATAGTGGTGAGACAGATAGTAATACTTATAGCAGCTGGTGTCTGGCACGTCCACAGCAGCAGAGATCCAGAGGAACCTACGAGACAAGGGAGTTCAGGGACTCCAGAAAGGTTTATGGTTAGTAACTTTAATGGGACCATCAAAACCTTCTATTTTACAAATTATTTTGCAGCCCTTCTTTCCTTCTTTTTTTCCTTCATCTTCCAACTGGTGCATTTTGAGCGGCCACCAGGGTTCCCACACGTCCTGGAAAACCTGGAAAACCTGGAAAACAGTTGACCAGTTTTCCAGTACTGTAAAACACCTGGAAAATGGGAGAAAAAGTAAAATGTCCTGGAAAATCACATATAGTCCTGGTAAATAATTCCAACTTGGCTGCGTGCGACCTGACCCTATTAACAAAACACATCCCCATTCATTGAAAGTTGAGTGCATGCTGTGCTGGAAAAGACAGCGACACTGCACAACTTTTTTCACATCTTTTCTCCTTCACTTCATAATCATGCATTCACAGAAAACGGGGGTATATTGTTTATGTTTTATGGTACATGAACCTTGTAGAGTGCTCTTTTGATTCAAAGAGTCTTATATTTAAGTTATAGTGGGACCGATGGAGTCGGGCAGAGAGCTTGGGGGTCTGTGCCTCACAACTTTCTCTGCAGGCTGAGGCTCAATTATCGTACTCTAGCTCAGTTGTTCTCACAGTGGGGTCCTGGGACCCCTGGGGGTCCGCAAACCATAGCGTGGGGGTCTGTGAAATAATTTGAATACATTTCTAATAAATTATAAAATTGTGCTGTGTCATTACAAAACAGCATACACCATTGTTATGATACCATTTGGTGGCTTGAAGGGATATGTGAGTCTTGCTACTGTTAATTTTCTGAAAGCGTTTAAGATCAATTACTTGAAAAGTATAAATGCTGTCATGTTGAGTCCACAAGGAATGAAATGACCCTCTGTTTTAAAGTATACAAGTGGTATTTACTTGATTCAAATTGAAGTGTTATCTGTTTATCACTATGGTACAGGTCTAAAGTATTTACATTGATACGTTTTACAATACAAATAGTTCCAAGGGCAACTAAGAGTGCAAATGGTAGTAAGCATGTGCTTTAGTGACGGGAAGTTCGGCTCTTTTCAGAGAGCCGGCTCTTTTGACTCGGCTCCCAAAGAATAGTCGGCCTTTTTGACTCCCGAACGGCTCTTAATTTAGGATCTTTTGTAGCCGTATATTTTACCTTAACTTTGCAAAAAATAATGGTTTGTGTTGAAAACCCATTTACATACAGTGTTTCAATGAGAAGACTTATAATTGCCAAATGTTGTGCATTTATTCTGTTACAAAACCATTCTCACCCTGATCCTAGGGTTAGGGTTATGATTAGGGGTATGATTAGGATTAGGGTTAGGGTTAGGGTTAAGGTTAGGGTTAGGATTAGGGGTGTGATTAGGGTTAGGGTTAGGGTTAGGATTGGGGTTAGGATTAGGGTTAGGGTTAGGATTAGGGGTAGGGTTAGGATTAGGGTTAGGGTTAGGGTTAAGGTTAGGGTTAGGATTAGGGGTGTGATTAGGGTTAGGGTTAGGGTTAGGATTGGGGTTAGGATTAGGGTTAGGGTTAGGATTAGGGGTAGGGTTAGGATTAGGGTTAGGGTTAGGGTTAAGGTTAGGGTTAGGATTAGGGGTGTGATTAGGGTTAGGGTTAGGGTTAGGATTGGGGTTAGGATTAGGGTTAGGGTTACGGTTAGGGTTAGGGTTAGGATTAGGGGTGCGATTAGGGTTAGGGTTAGGGTTGGATTGAGGTTAGGATTAGGGTTAGGGTTAGGGTTAGGATTAGGGTTAGGGTTAGGGTTAAGATTAGGGTTAGGGTTAGGATTAGGGGTGCGATAAGGGTTAGGGTTAGGGTTAGGGTTAGGATTGAGGTTAGGATTAGGGTTAGGGTTAGGATTAGGGTTAGGGTTAGGATTAGGGTTAGGGTTAGGATTGGGGTTAGGATTAGGGTTAGGGTTAAGGTTAGGGTTAGGGTTAGGATTAGGGTTAGGGTTAGGATTGGGGTTAGGGTTAGGGTTAGGATTGGGGTTAGGATTAGGGTTAGAGTTAGGATTAGGATTAGGGTTAGGGTTAGGATTAGGGTTAGGGTTAGGGTTAGGATTAGGGTTAGGGTTAGGGTTAGGATTAGGGTTAGGGTTAGGATTATTAGGGTTAGGGTTAGGGTTAGAATTAGGGTTAGGGTTAGGATTGGCATGGCCGCCATGCTGACCAATCTAAACAAAGTTCTGCTGTGAGCAGGCTGGGACTGAGCACTGTGAGGGCTAAGCAGGGAAAGGAATAAACTGGGAGCCGGCTCTCTCTCGATGCGAGCTGGCTCTTCTGATTCACTATAAAGCATCGGCTCTCAGAGCCGCAGCTTTTGATCATGACACATCACTAATGTGCTTAATCTGTGTTACAATTATGAGGGGGCCATGGACAATTTTCTCACCTGTAAGGGGTCCCTGGCTCCAAAAAGTTTGAGAACCCCTGCTCTAGCTAGTAGGAGTGCAAACTCCTGATAGTGAAAACAAACGGAACAAAAAGAGCGACACAGCTGCACAGAAAATCCACGTTGTAGACATCGCTGATCATAATAGACATCACCATGCAGGAAGAAAGTTTACATTTTTTAATTCTCTGAGAGATCTTCAAATACAGAGTGCGTCTTTACACCGGGGCGATTTTTTTCAGAGTTTACTGATCCTCTGATCATTATTATTATTTAATTATTTCAGTAAGGCAGCTTCCTGATTCCTTTGCTGGCTCTTTTGTTTTTCTTAGCTCATTTTATATTTTTTGAGAAAAAAGAGGGTTAGGTTTGTTGCCCATCATTGTTACTTGGTTGCACTAATAAAGTGAAGTGCTGTACATCTGTGGTTGCATTATTCTATTATCAATTTGCCATAATTTTTAAGTATGTAAGAGATGATTTCATTGATAGCCATAGACTACATCTTTCAATGTAGACTTCCACTGAGAGGAACATATTAGACTATTTAGGAACTAAATTAGGAACTCAATTGAGACTGTCATACCAGCTTGATCATCAATGAAAATGTCCTGGAAATGTCCTGGAAAATGATCTCTGGAAAAGAGTGGGAACCCTGGGCCACTCGCTAAATAGAAAACTGTGCATGCTACAAGTTTGTCCATTCTTTGCAACAGTAGAAACATACGAAGGCAGCCTCTGGAAGGAGACTTGTGTCAATGTAGATATAAAAAGCTCATTCTAAATTAAGGAAAACAAAATAATTGTTATGTTCAGGTGATTTAACACCACATTAAACATACTTATGAGTATTATATTACATTTGTAAATAGTCTGATCTGATAAATGTTGCAAAACTCTGCGCACTGCTCCTTTAAAACCAGCTTAAAGCTGTTAAAAGGATATCAAGTGTGTGTTTTATAAAACGAGCCCATGACCATGAGCTTCGTGTCTCTTATTTAATGAAAGATACAAAAAAATCAGAAAATTCTCCTAATGAAAACCAGTCTTGCTCTAACCTGAACCTGAAGACCTCTTTTAGTTGTAAAGAGAAGTAGTCCTTCAATTGCAGCTTTACAGTAACTGCATAACTCATCCCACTCTGTCCTCATACCTGCTGAATGATGAACTTGTTTTTGATGGAAGAGAAGAAAAGAGGGCAGAAGGCAGCTGCTCAAACTTTTATTAAGGTCAATCCATGTCTGCACCATGAAGGATTCACAACGTAGTGAAGAAGTGTTTGTTTGAATTTGGCACCGTGATCGCCAGAGGCTGGAAGTTGAGAAAAGAGCAGCACCCACACAAAGTCAGATTGTATTTGAATAAAATCTTGAACGCGCTGCCCACACTGTTCAAGACGGAGAAGCTCAGTGAAGAAACAGAAGCAGAAACAGAAGCAGGCCCGAACGCTGAAACGAGGAAACACACACAGAGAATGCCAATGAAGGACGATGTGTGTATGCAGATTAGTTTAGAAAGATTGAATTAGATTAGAGGAAATGTTTACTGCTATACGGAACGTCTCATTACTGCTGAATATGGAGACATGAAGTCAAACTGTGTTTACAGTATCAGCCTCCACACGTACACTTCACAGTTTGTTCCACTTTAATTTCGTGTTGACTCTGACCACAGCAGTGCACCACATCTCCTCTTTCCCCAAGGCCTGCTGCTGCTCACTGGCACTGTAAGTCAATATTGGCTCGGTCTCCACAAGGCTGCTGGACCAAACTCAAAATCCATGTACTCCAGTGTGGGATAGAAATGTGGCAGCAGGGTGAGAAGTCTCCTAAAAGCACCACACGAGTGAGAGGAAACAGTGGAGGTTCAGCTTTACTGCACAACAAAGCACACAAGCAACTTCTCCACCTCGCACACACTCTGACCCGAGGGCACAGAGGTTGTGTGAGTTGCACAGGCTTGTAAAAAGACACACAAAGCGCACATTCTGCATATACGCGGAGGTTGAGCAAACACAAAACAAAACCCTGCGGTGGACCTGAGGGCAGAGCTCATTGAGTGTGTTTGCTTCTTGCTGTGTCAGCCTCACACTTTCACAGCACAGAGTAAAAGATGCTCTCATATTGTTAATCATTTCATCTGCTGCAGAGGAGAAGAGCTCAGTGAATAGACGGCACATTTACACCCCCACCAACTGTTTCTATCAAGGTGCTATCAGCCAGAGACTGAGAGGATGAAAGATGTGCACATCTTAAATCATGCACAACTCATTCCTGTCTGATTTGTTCCTCTGACCAAATGTTTTACAGCTTTTCCTTTGCCTTGTAGACTCTCTTGACATTTTTTCACCAAATGTTGTTGCTGTAGCCCGTAGGTAGGCTATAAAAGTGAATGCAAAGTGGAGGCACCTTAAACCTGCATCCTTTCTAAAGGACAAAGGACACAAAGAAGCACAACTGTTGAAAGTCTGGAAGAAAATGATCCTACTTAGTGCCACATTGTATGAAGAGCCCTTTAAAAACAAAGTCTGATTGATTGAAATGTGATCAAACTCGACCTTCAAAGTTGACCTTTTCAGTCACTAACTTTATCTCAAAGGTGTTAACCTACTCTATTATCTCATGAAGCAGGTGTTCCCTGATTTTAATTAGACCATGCTCCACCCGTTGTGTGTGCATGCACAGGTGTGGGACATTAGATCTAAGTTGTAGACTCTCACACAGGACTTCCACCAGATCCATGTCCAGTCCCTCTCCAATCCGCTGCCGTCCGGAGCAAGACCACTGGACAGCTGAAGTCATGTGACCGAGATTTTCCCACATAAATTACTGAATCAAGGATTCTACTCCTCCTCTCCTCATCCATGTTGTCTTTATGGTCCTCTGAAAACCTCTGACCTGTTGACTCCAGGCCTGGCTCCGCTCATCAATAGCGGTTTGTTGTTGTAGTTAAGTGAAATACAATCTGGTGATAACACAGAGTGTTTTATTCTGAAAATTAAGCGGATGTTTTCATTTTGTTTTGGTGCCTGACTTCCTGTCCCGCTCCATCTGCTCTGTTGAGATTGATGCGTCGTACAAGTCTTACATATCTGATCAGTTGCATTCCGATCTGCCGGATCAGAGATGCAGCCGGAAAGGAGCGGAGCGGAACGCAACAGAGTAGATCCAGTGGAAGTTAACACATTGAATAGAATAGAAACCTATCCGTGACGGATCGGAGATGGACCGGACACGGATCTGGTGGAGTTTGGCCTTCGCTCATCAACAGTGACGTGTGCAGAATCCCTCACCAGACAAATAACAGGCACAAGAGTGAATAAATGAGACACCACAGCACATATCTAAACATATTACTAAGCATGCATTGACTCCAGTATGGGCTGAAGTCTGTTAATGCAGTTTAAAGGAAAGTTAACGCAGCAGGAAGCTAAACGGAGGAGTCAGACTGATAAATCAGCAGTAAGACAAATCTCCTAAACAGATGTCATGTGGGCTGGAATTCCCCCGCCACAGGCATGTCCTGAGACGTTTAACTCCTCACTCATTATTTTATATTTCTGGCTGCCCTAACAGCGTGTGTTATTTTCATTTCTATTTGTCCAGAATCAAATGACAGTGACATGATTTAATTTGTACCCAGGAAGGAAGTGTGTGAACAAGTGTTTCTGATTTGTTGTGCATGATCACTTCATCTGACTGTCAGAATCAGATCATGAAGGGATGTGATGAGCCAACACTGGCTGCTTGTTTCAACATGACCTGAGCTGAAATGCTCGAATATAAAATCTGCCTGCATAGCATCTGCTTTATTTGAGACATGATGCATCATTTTGGCATCACTTTTTGCAACCTGCTCAGTCCCTCTGCAGTCCCACATGACCCCGAACGGGATAAGCTGTAAGGATAATGCATGGACTATTCTTTACAGAAGACATCACACCATCAAAGCTAACGAAATATGTGTTTGTGTCGTTTCAGGTGAATGACCGGCTGGACAGGTACTGTTGTGGCTTCACACCCGACCCCTCAGAGCTCTGCGTGGAGAACCTGCTGCACAATAAGTGCACCTACACCAAGGACCTGCTGCTGGTTCACATCCTGGTATGTATCACAGGTTGAAGTCGTGACACATTAACCCTGCAGGCAGCAAACTTTGAGATTAGTAAAAATGATTCTCAACCACAGGCGCCTCTAAAGCCCGTGGGGTGTTTTCTCTTTATTTACAAACGGAACAAAGAGCAGTGATTTTTACTCCATCAGAGGACGAGTTTACTGATCTGTGCTTTGATTGATGGCTTTATGAGGAAACAGAGAAGTAACTGCTTCTTTTCATGCCGTGACAAAGTGTTGTTTGATGTAAAAACTTTAAATGTCACTGTGTTTTTATTCCCACACAGTGTTTCTCACAGAATGACGATGTCTGTGGTGGGGAGGTGGCAACAAGGGAGGGGCTGTACATAAAATACTGAAACACAATAATCTGTTTTATTACATTATGTCATCCATCAAAGTATGTATGCATGAACAACTTTTTGAAATGAGCTGTTTGCAGAAATACAGAGCAGATTGTGTCCCCTACAGAGTCAGAAATTAAAGCATGACTGATCTGTTTTATTTCATCATCACTTTATCTACGAGGCCACGCTTGCACAGGGAGACGGCAGCTGTCACAAACTGGGCTGAGACATATGCATGCCATAGTATCCGATTTTCTTTTAGAGTTCTGCAGGTTGCAAAACCTGGTTTCTCAAAACCAGTATATAAGGGTTTGTACCTAAGGTGGCCCACAAGGCCCAAACGACTTTGCTTCTTCTGTCCGGTCAACATTAAAGCTATGTCACTTAGCGCCCCCTATGGGCCTGGAGCAAAGCATTTTTTTTTCCTTTGCAGATTTTTGAGGATTATAAGTGTTTTTTGCTTTGTATCATTTCTGTATTTGCAGCGCGTTTGATGTGCAGTTGTTTCATCTTTTTGCAGCATATTTCCTCATTAGCTGTGTTTCCTCTGTTTGGACTTTTGCATGTGCATTAAAGATGCATCATTTCTGCATTTGCATCTCGTTTCTCCTGATAAAGATCGCCTGCCCCCGTCGGCCACCGTTCATCCCTGTGTCTGAATTCGGGTTTACCAATCGGGTTATGATGTTTACATGCACAAATACAAAAATAGAATGCTTACAAACCCGATGAAAATGAGGATACTCAAGTCTATGTAGTCGACTCAGTGACAGCGTTTCTGTCTTGATACACACAGCAGCGTGTCCCGCCCTGCCTCCTACAGTTTCTCTTCTCCAAATGCGTCCGACCCTTTGACAATATTCATCAGGAGTGACGAGGGTCATTAATGACGTGGTGTTTTGTAACAATCCAAAACTAGAGATAGTGCAGCTGCAGGTAACTTTTAAGACAGCTGCGTCCCACTTCAATTAATGCACTAACAGGAGGGACACACTGAAGGTCCTCTCTCGCTCTCTTGGATCACCTGCATGTGTCAGATGCTGCAGGTTACCGGATGCAAAGGGCAGAAGGGGATGAGAGGCATGATGGTGGCTGTGAAAGGGAAAATGTAAAACAATACACTAAGCCTGCTCGCCAAGGTATCGTCAAGCTGTGGGGAACACTGTCAAATCCTCGTTCATCCACTCTGAGTAAATGAAAAAAGTAGATGCACCTCTGCTGCCCTGTTTGTCTGTGGTGCACAACATTTAGTTGCTGCCACTCTTCCATGGCAACGCAGGAAAATAATCTATATTTAAGTGACACCAAAGAAGCATAGATTGAACTCCCGGTCGCGTTGATCTATGTGATTTTCTCAGCTAGAAAATGAGCTCTCAGCCGGCAGCTGTTTGCTCCTTATGCTACATGTGATTTGTATTGTTCTCTGCAGCATGTAAAAAGAGATAATGCTGTTGTGTGGAAAACGCAGCAGGATTATTTTTCCGCTCTGCAGATGAGCTTAAGATTGAAACAGTTCTTACCTGCTGAGATGATACCTGATTCTTCTTCTATTGTTCTGTTTCAATAACCTGATCTTACGCTGATGTTTATGCCATGACCACCGGATCACAGCAGGCCTTATCGTCCGTGCAACACTACTCCCTTTCATGTGTTATGCTTCAATAAATGTGATTATTGTGTGTGTGTCTTCAGGTGAGGAAGGCGGATCCCTCCAGACTGGTGTTCATAGATAACGCCGGCCGGCCCGAGCAGTCTAGTGACAACCTGAACTTCAGGCTGGTGGAGGGCATCGATGAGTGAGTACAGAGCTCTACTGAAGGAAGATGCAAATGAGAGTTTTCTTTGGCCTCGTTCTGGCACACAGGCGCCGTAAATTACACCAGACAGAGTCAGAAACATTTGGGGCTCACAGCGGGCACAAACAGCGCTGCCAGGAAATGTTCCAAGACAAAATAAAACACATCTAACGACATATTTCCCTGGTGAACGGCTTTCAAATCAGCAGCACAGAAACGTCCGCTGCAAGCTTGTTAAGGCTTTGTTGCTCTGTCTGTCTGATTAGATTAGAGTGCGTTCAATTAGCCTGCCACTCAATATGCTGAATGATTCGGGTCTGATGGAAGCACCTATTCCTCTGTCACTTAGGATTACCAAGCCTTTACAGAAACAGCCTTTATTCATCTCAAGTACAGACTGGAAAATGAATAAAAATAGAGTCTAAATGTTGTATTTTTCAGCATCACTCAACAAGATTTAGCAATTAAAAGGAAATATTGTTTACCTCACAGAGATGGTGAGTGACTCATCTTTCTGGGAGTGTATGTTTCTGAGCTTCCCTCATGTTGAAACTGATCATTCTTCCAATCTGATTCGACGTTTTCCTTAGCTGAAACAGACACACTGATAAGAATGAAGGATGCAATCATGTGAAAACAGCCCTTCTGAGTCACAAGGCTCCTTGGAGGAGATGTTCTGAACACCTAAAGCAAACCGTGCTTGTTCTCTGCGCACAGGTTGCCAAGTTTCGTGAGTTATTTCAGGCACACAGTGTTCAGAAAGTGAAAGTCTCATTTGTTCTCACACAGACAGTGTCGGGTTTCTGCATAGTGGAGCACTTCTGAGGCTTGGATGGACATGACAGTCTCATGGTGGAGTCTCAGTAATCTCTGTACACAGAAATCTGCATACGGTGCAGAATCTGTTGAAGAGGGGCAAGGATCCTGGTCCCTGAAGTTCTCTTGGTTCTGTCTGTGGTCTGACTAGTATTTACTATTCACAGGCTGAGTAGGCTTTGGATGTGTGCAGAAAAACATGACTCACTGGGGGAAATGTTATCCTTGGACCATCAGCTGCCATCAGACTACAATTTTGAATCAGTTAATCACAGATATCTGCATATGGGTGCAGATAAATCAAATCAAACACGCTTGTTCTCAACTCCAACTCTGTTCTTGCATTTAAAGCTGCTGGTTGGACTCGTCAACATATCTGATATCAGATTCTGTGATATCCACAGGCAACATCACATGTCTGCAAACATTGGTTTCCCATTTGGTGTCCACAAATCTGTAAATATAAGGAGTATGCCCCTAGTGTCCAATGGAGGAACTACATTTCTTTACGGATGTATAGAAACCTGATAGAAAAATAACTGCAACCATGTCAGATGTGTCGGTGCCATCAAGGAATGAACACTAGCGGGGGAAAAACCCTATTTTTAAATGTGCATAATTTAGCAGAATAATATTACTCAGATTCGCATTGAGTTAGTTAGGATATGTCTTAACTGTCTTGAACATCTTAATGAAACTCCAACAAATCACTGGTCTTGTTCCTGTCGTCAGGTTTCCAGAGAGAGCGGTGGATGTGCTGCGTTCAGGCTGCCTGGAGAGTCTTCTTCTTCGCTCCCTCTACACGGACAGAGAGTTCTGGGACAGCCAAGGGGGGGCCAGCGGTCTCAGGCCTCTGATCCAAACTGTGCAGCACAGAGGGAAGATCCTCCTCCAGCACATCAGGGACAAAAAGCTACAGCCGTAGAGGGACCTGTGACCGAGCGGAGCGGATGGAAGCATGGATTTCAGACATCATTGGGGTTATAAGCGGATTATCAAGATGACATTTATGAAATGGTACAGCGTCTTTAGGCTAAGTGTGCTGATATTTTTGATGCCTGAAATGCAAACCTTTGTTGGAAAGCAAAGGGAGCGAGATACTACGACTTAACACAAACTGCTGTGAGATTAAAGTCTTGAACATTTATTGACATTTAGCCGGATGACGACAGTGCTCAGAAACAAACACCACAAAAGTATTTATGAGCTTTTCATTGACTAAGCAGTTAACCGTACCACAGCATACCTCTCCACTGGTGGATGATAGTTTACTGATACGACAGGGAGGAAATCTGTTCAATGCAAATACCTTCAGATGTTTGAAATGAAAACACTTCTAAATAATCCGCCTTAACACCAAGTGCATTCAGTAGCACAGACAGAGACAGACAATCGCCACCGTGAAAGCAAAAAATCACAAACATACTGAAGATAAAGAAAGAAGAAACTTTAAGTTTGTGCTGATTTTGGTGCCCCCCGTGGACGAAGCAGTCTTTGCTAATTCTGCCTGTAACTGGTAGCTCTTCTGTTATTGGTCTTGTTTGCATTTTTAGGTCATGAAAACACATTAATATTAATTTCAGTCTGTTTCACAACCAGCTAAAATCTCCTCACAGGGGCTGTTCATTTAACACTGAACAACATCCAAAAGGTTTACATGTTTACAATTTGTAACTAATGGCTTTTTAAGATTTTGAGAAGCAAGGTCATCCTCAATTTTTCTGGAATGCTTTTAAAAAATTCTCTGGCTGTGGTCATTAACAGTCAAGTCACTAAGGACATATTTCACCGTTTGAATGCTGCTCTTATTCCTTGTAATTCACATCAAACCAAACATTTCCATTGAAGGTAACGTTAGGTAAGATGAACAGGACTTCTGCAGGAATATTCATGTTGACATTTCTGTCCTCTTCCAGCTCTCCTTCTTCTCTTTGACGTTGACTCACCTTTAAACATGAACAAGTCAAAAGTTTCAGCTTTGAACATTGTGTCTGTCATCTCTACCTCTTCTGGTTTCAGTGACTTTGTAGGGATCAGCAGCTTAGAGATGCTCTCACCAGATCTGGATTGCAGGACAGGATGGTGCTCCACTTCTCCCTCTCAGAGGGTTCAGTAGCTCCTCAGGCTGCTCGCACATCTGTGCCCACTAACTGTCATTATTTCCCCACTAAAGACCAGCCTGAGACCACACTAACGTTTTTACCACGGTGTCAACAGGCAGAGGTGACCACAGACTGAATTGATGTGACGTGTGATCATGGTGTCCCTGGATGTTTCTTTTGCTATTGAGAAGAATTAGCTTTTATGGAGTTTTGACCAATCAAAAGCAAGTAGGTCTAATAATTGATCTCTAAAGCTTTATAAGATTTGTGACTTTTTTTAACCATCATTGTTGATATTAAATCTTAGAATCTGAGACAAACATTTGCAGCCATTCTGAGAACAATCATAACTAAACACCACAGTCGGGTTGCTAAAGTATAACCATCCCTCCAACAAAGTGCACAGAGGACCAAAGTGATTGTGTCTGTGATCAAACATGAGCCTGAAGGTAATCAGTGTGTCGGTGAGTTTTAGGACTGGCAGGTTGTTACAGCACACACTCAGGCTCTCATGTTTTAAGTGTCTAATTCACGCTGATAGTTTGATCATCTGCACAAAGTAAAAAAGCCCCTGTTGCTCTGCCTGTTGATAAGCTCGTCACTCAAAACACATTCATACTTTTCATCCCAACATCTCACTAAAAGTCCCTCGCAGGAGGAAAATACGAGCAGCGAACAAATCATTCCCCCGTTCTTTCACAACAGATGAGCGCTGATTCTGCCAAACAGTTTGGTGGAGAGGCAGAGTCTATCTTTCTCTATTTTAATATTTCACAGTGAGCCAACTGCAGATCGAGGGATTGATTCAGCAGGATGTCTGTTTTTAGGAGATAAGCTCTTCTTCTTTTTAATCGAGGGATTAAAAATGGCTGTCAGCAAATAGCTTCTGGACCGGATCCTGGAAGCCTTTTGATAAAAGTGGACCATATATGTGTGTGTGTTTGTGTGTGTGTGTGTTTGTGTGTGTGTTTCTGTTATTCACAGTGGCTGTCCTTGCACATTGTTGAGATGCACAGCAGGGCAGAAGCAGAAGATGAAAGAGGAAGGATGAATACGGGATGAAAATGAAGCGTCATTAGGAGAGGACGAAGCTGAGCTGTAACAGAACAGACTTTGAGTTTCTGCGTCTCGTGAAAAGCTCTGATGATATCACTCAAAGCTGCTTTATGTCTCTGCAGCTCTGAATTATAATTCCAGTCATATTGTCAGTTCTTGGATTAATGACATCTTCTGTGGCTTTCTCTTTCATCACTGAGTAAATGTCTGTAATGAGAAATGGTTTAAACGTGTGATCCTGTCTTTATCCTCACTTGATCTCCGACATTAAAGGCTTTTTTTTTTCATGTGTCAAACCACCACGAGTCGAGTGCTAGCCGCCACTTATTACTTTAATTTCTCAGCTTCATATGGTGTTTTTTTGTCCAACTCATTAAGACCAATCTGGATTAAGAGAGATTTTATGCTTTCGTACATACATTAAGAAGCATGCGTGCTGCACTGTCAATACAGAGCGGTTCAGAAAGCAGGATTTGTGTTAAAAGCTTGAAAAGAAAGTAGGCCTTTTTAAAATAACCAGGATTATTATAAACCATCTTTTTAGTACATATGAATTCCTCTACATGATCTCAGTAAGCTCAATCACATCAGAGCTGCAGTACTGGACTAAAGCCTGACTCAGGCTCTAATTTCTCAACTTAGACTCGAGCAGTGATGACTCACTCCTTGACTCGGACTCGGACATTGCAAGACTCTGACTTATTTATTATTAGAAACTATTTCATTGGTTTCTTATTGGTACAAGGCCCTTATCGTTTATTTAGTCTCAAGCTGAGGCTTGCACATGTGTTCACCTGCATGTGACGTCAGTGCAAATTGCAAAAAAGAAACAAGCTCAAACTTTGACCCACATCTGTCCAGAATGCAGACAGAAATGTAGGTGAGACGCAAAAGTTATGGCCAAATTCCACCATATCGGTTCGTTCTGGCTGCGTCTCTGATCTGGCAGTTCAGAGTCCTCCAGAGCGGATACACAAGACTTCTACTTTTCCCAGATTTTGCACGACGCATCAATCTCAACAGAGCAGATGGAGCGGGACAGGAAGTCAGGCACAAAAAAAATATGAAAACATCCGGTTAATTTTCAGAATAAAACACTCTGTGTTATCACCAGATTGTATTTCACTTAAATACAACAACAAACCGTCACGATGAGCGGAGCCAGGCCTGGAGTCAACAGGTCAGAGGTTTTCAGAGGACCATAAAGACAACATGGATGAGGAGAGTAGGAGGAGAATCCTTGATTCAGTGATTGCTGCGTGAAAACCTCGGTCACATGACTCCAGCTGTCTGGCAGTCCTGCTCCGTGCTGCGTTCTGAAAGCGCAACCGGTGGGTGTTTGCGGATGAGCCGGACCGCAGCGTATCAGAGACGGATCTGGTGTGAGTCCAGTGAGACCCTGATGTCAGTGTTAGCCCGCCTACTGTAATGTTAGTGACAAAAAGTGACTCAACCACTGGGTCCAAGATGTTTGGTTGGAAACTATGCTGCTAAATATCGGGCATGTTGAATGCATTTTCAAGTTTATTAAGAAGAAGTGAGATGCACCTTTACACACGACACACAGTGCTGTAACGTCACCAATAACGTAAGTCTCCAGACAGGCTGACAGGATCAGTCTGAATCTAATGTCAATAAATGAAACGTGTTTTCTGAAAATCCAAAAGGTCTCTCACAGTCAGTCCAGGTTCATACTGTTCATAGTTTAAAGTGAAAAAGAGCTCGTCTTTTTAATTAATATTAACAACAAGTAGTCACCATGGATTTGGTGAAAAAGCTGCAAATAAACCACTCATAAGAAAGCCTCCTGTGTCTGTCTGTGCTTGGAGGGAAAGCTAAGTGCAGTGTTAGCTGATAGCCTTCTCCAGCTTTGTCCTCTTTTCCACTTTTGGTCCCATCGGTCCACGAAGGTAAACCAAAGGCCTCAAACACAAGTCACAAGATCAGTGTGTGATCTTACTATAGCTTCGTAATCTTCATTTACACAGTTAATGAGCCAGTGCTGTATTTAGCTTTGCATCATTGCAGACGCTACAGTCCTCGTTGTACTTGTCGTAGAATGGATTCCAGGTCCTGAAAAGATATGACGCATGTCTTCCCCCCACATCTCTCTCAATCTGTGCGTTCAAATAAATGCAAAAGTAATCCGAAAGAGTATAAATGTAAAGTCTAAATCACAGAGACTGCAATGAGAAATCGTCTGTAAGAAAGAAAAGTAAAAGTTGTTTGATTAAGTAAATGTTGTCTCAGTTATTTAAATGTTTTCTCACACTAACGCTGTAAAATATTTGAGTTCATTTGCACATTTCTCCGTGAGTGCATACATCAGAGAGAGAGGACAGAGAGAGAGAGCAGAGGAGACAGAGAAAGATAGATGGCAAACATAAACAGCCACTCATCCATGACTCATCCATAACAGCTATCATCATGGAGCATTATGGTGAAGGTCATTATCTGGCGCAGAGCGGAAAGAATGGACTATTGTAAGAGGCAGAGCAGCCACAGGTCTGTGCTGCAGCCTCATGTGAGTCACAGGCCGGCTCTCTGAGAAGCCATGAGGATCTGTTTCCTGCCTTATTAGGATTAATGCAAACTCTGAATGAGCATTGTTTTTAACCTGCTGACTACACCAAAGACTCATTTATATGATTGATATATAAACAACCTGACTCTTACTCATCTTACAAATTGCATGCTGTGCTAAAGTAATAGATCACTTTATACGTGCAGCTGATGTAAACATTACTCTGATGCATCTGTTGGTTTGTGGACTGCGGTTTTGAAGCCTCAGAGTTAATATTCAGACCTTTTAAAACATGAAGGTTGTTATGTGCTCCTCTCAGCCTCATTGCAGACTGTGATTGTGCTCACTCCAATCAGGGGCAGAGTACAAAGAGCAGGAGGGTGCACGGTGACGCCACTTTGCTCAAGTGCTCACTCTTTTGCTAGAAGGGTTGTGTTTCCTGAGCTTTGTAGTATTTTTGTAAATCAGAAAGGTAGATTGGCCTCTCTAAGGGGTGTAATTTTCCTTTGTTTGGCTCTCTTACTGATCTTCCGGCTGTGTAAGATGCTTGATTCTGATTGGTCAAAACCCCTTGACTATGGTTATTAACTTTCACTAACATGATCAACACCAGAGACAAAATGATCACACATCATGTCAAATCAATCAACGGAAAAGAGTTCAGGCACATTTTGCTTCTGCTTGTTGACACCATATGACCGTAAGGTGAGGTAAAACCATTAGCTTCCGTTAGCATCACAACAAGGTGGCTAAAACGTTAGCTTCGGTTAGCATGCTAAATCGACAGGCTACGGATGTTTTCATATTAGATCCCGTCCAGTAATATGTTCAAGGAGCGGAGCAGGTGAGAGAAACTTTAGTTTAGCGATCTCTACACAGAAAATTAACCCATGAGCGATGGTGATGATAGCAGCAAGGTTCAAAGTTGTGACATTTGTTTATCTTTAAAGGTGTGTGAACCGCAGAGCTCAGAGAAGGAGAGCTTAATGAGGACAGTTTTTAGTTCCATCGCTGTGGATCCCTGGGACTATTTTTAAAAACTGTGTACATCAATCAATTAAAATAAATAGAATAATCTTTAAATTCACTTTTTTTGACGACGTGTTTGTTTGTTAGGTTAGTAGTATATCCCATAACTACCTGCTAACCATACGCTATCCCTTACTTGTTGCTCCTCTCAACCTCTCGCCAATTTTTGGGGAAAGTAACAAAGGTGTTCAAGTATGATTCAAATACAACCAGACTTGTTTTGCAACCACCTGACAGAAATCTATTTTAAGGCACTTTCAAATGGGTTTAAATTTGAAGACAAGACGCTCCAGTCCACGTCTTATAGTCTGCAAGGAAGGTCACAAAAGGGAGGACGTGGAACAGACGCCCTGCACATGTGTTTGCTGTAAATGTGGCTGAGAAATACATAAAGACCCTCCTGATATGTGAGCTGTGAACCGTTTGGTTAACCTCTGTTTGGACCTGCTGGCAGTGAGAGGCATGACACATCACTATATATAGAAACGGCCCATCTTCTGGATGATGTCTGGTTTTCTTTTGTAGGTTACAGAGACTTTGGTCTGACTAAGTAGAGAAGGGGAGAGATAGAAGAGAGAAAAACTCTTTGTTGAGACCTTGATGGAGAAACAGAATGTGGACTATCACACTTTGGCATCAGTTTTTATTTATCTCTTCACACAAATCCCCGAAATACAGCCCACAGGTGTTACTGACAGTCTAAGAGGACAGGAGGGGGAATAAGTGCAGCTCGGGGAGAAGAGTAGCAGTGAAGGAGATCTATTTAAACTCTGCAGGCTGCATTTCTTCTTCTGCAGGTGTATCATCACATCATCAATGCACTTCAAAGACAGAGAGCTGTATGGTGGGGTTTTTTGAATAGTTGTGTACTGCACTGACTGACTTCTCATCTGGTTTTTGGCTCCACAAACAGTAGTCAGTCTCACAGAGGACCTAAACACTCTTCTCAACGTCTGCTCCATTTGTTTCCCTGGTAACATGAAGAACTCAGTTACCTGTTGCTGCTTCTTTCAACATTTGGACACAGCGAAAATAAAATACTGAGTTTGTACTGTAACATGAAGAGATGGCATTACAGAATGTATGCAACTTGCTGATAACTGGTTTTATGAAGAGAGGAGGTCAGCAAACATATGTCCTCCGGCACTAATTATTCCTCCTTTCCACAACCCATACTCATCCCTCCTTTCCTCGACCCCTAATTATCCCTCCTTTTCTTGACCCCTATTGATCCATCCTAACCTTGATCCTTACTTATCCCTCCTTTCCTCGGCCTCTACTTATCCCTCCTTTCCTCTGCCCCTACTTATCCCTGCTTTCCTTGACCCCTAATCATCCCTCCTTTCCTCAACCTGTAGTCATCCCTACTTACCTCGACCCCTACTAATCCATACTACCCATGACCCCTACTCATCCCCCCTTTCCTCGACCCCTACTCATCCCTCCTTTCCTCAACCCCTCATCATCCCTTCTTTCCTCTGTCCCTCCTCAGCCCTCCTTTCCTTGACCCCTTCTCATCCCTCCTTTCCTTGAACCCTACTCATTCCTGATTTCCTCAACCTCTACTTATCCCTCCTTTCCTTGACCTCTGCTCATCCCCACTTTCCTTGACCCCTATTTATTCCTCCTTTCCTCAACCCCTCCTCATCCTCCTTCCTTGATCCCTACTTATCCCTCCTTTCCTTGTCCCCTATTATCCCTCCTAACCTCAACTCCTACTCATTCCTCCTTTCCTCAACCCCTACTCATCCCATCCCCCTTTACCAAATTCAAAAAACGTCCAAACTGGCGAGGAACCTTTTCTGGTTGCAGGTAGAGTACCTTCTCTTTCATCTGTCATCTCCTTGGACATGTTTTGTGCTGCAGTAGAAATGCAAGATATTTTGTGATTGCATGCTAAACTTGGTACTCAATACTTGGTACTTTATTTAATGAAACATGCTTCTCTGCCATCCATTCATCCATCCATCCATTATCTATACCACATTTTCCCATTCAGGGTCACGGGGGGGGGGGGGGGGGGGGGGGGGCTGGAGTCAAGCCCAGCTTTCATTTGGCTAGAGGTGGGTGAACCATGTAGAGACAAACAACCATTCATACAATCACCTATGGATAATTCAGAGTGTGGATTCACCTGGAAAGCATATTTTTGGACTGCTGGAATAAGCTGGAGAGAACCCACGCATGCACAGGAAGAACATGCAAACTCCAGCCAAGCAAGGGATTCGAACCAGGAGGCTAACCCAGCCTGCAGCTTTGCTTTCCTCCTGAATATCCTCTAAAAATGATATTTTCCTGCGCTGCTTCTGCGTATGTCACACTTTTAAAAGTCAATCCTTTAATAGATCAACCTTTAAAAGGGGCCTAACTAAAATCCATGATGACACAAGGTCTTTGATTCTCCTCCTGAATACAAATGACAGTTAAACACGCTTCAGCAACACAGACATCTCATTTAAAAGATAATGTTACTACGATATAATGCAGTCTACATGTTTAGTTAAATAGATCTCTTTGTCATCATCTCACCTCTCTGCTCATAATAAATGTTTAAAGGCCTGAGTGTTTGAACTGTCTTAGTTACATTATTAATCATGTTTCTTCTTCTGTGTCTGCAAACAAACAGATTAAGTTCACAGCAGTGTGAATGTATTATTACACGTTGCGTCCAATCAAAGCTGCAGAATAAACTAGACTTCATTCAGAGAACCCAGCTCCACAGCCAGCATCTTCATCTTCATATGAACCCGCTCTCTGTCTCCACGATTACCGCTCCATTCATGCATCACGCTCTCGGCTGTAGTGATGACTGCTGCAAGCCGCCAGCCATTAACAGAATATTTACACACTCTCTGCTCGCGCCCATCAGCTAATAATGATGTTCTCGCAGCAGGCGACAGCACGCCATAAATAAAGGCCGCTGCAGAAAGCTCAGCTGCTCTCCAACTTCTAACCACAGAGCGGGGAAAGTGGATCAGAGGTAGGTCAGCGCCTCAAGCCTTTGCTGTTCTCTTTCTTCTTTAACACCCTGATATCTGTTCTCTTTCTCCTCTCTTATCTGTTTTCCTTTCAGCTTTTCTAAGCTCCGCGTTCCGAGCACTAAGTCCTGATGTTGGATGTGACTGCTCCACTCGCAGTATCTGAGACTGTGACGGGGCACAAGCTAACAAGTTTTGATTCAAGGCTTTAACGCCACATGTCCTTCTCTGACTGTTACAGTCTTTTTTACAACTTTCATTACAATGTGGAAAATGATGGAGCGCACGGGGAAGCTGCTCCAGTCACACAGTTTATTTTGTCTACTCACAACATATACCGCTCACAGTACGGCCTTGAAGCCTCTTTTTCAGCCGCTGTTTGTGCAGAGTAATAAATGACAAAGTCGATACAGAAACAGGGAAATGCACATTCATGCAGGGAATCAGTGATGATAGAAAAATATGAAGTAGTTCTTAAAACACTGTATTGTAAAAGCTCATAGTTTTAATATAATCTTAGTCATCTATACAGTGAGCTGCATCCTGAACAAAGGTGCAGTCAATATGTCATGTATGTTTAAAATGCAGATAGAGGTGTTTTATTGCATTATCGTGTTTTAACCAGAAGATGGTGCTCAAAGAAGAGAGTGAGAATGTCGAGTTTAGCAGCGTCACTTCATACAAATGTTGTCTTACATTAGTTTGTAATCATGCATTCAAAGAACACAGCAATACACTTACTAAACACCTGTAGTTGAGCACTGGTCTGGTTTGAACAGACTAGGGGTGTAACGATTCATCTACTACATTGTTGTATTGATTTATATTCCTATGATCCGACTACATCGATCAGTGCTCAGTGCTGGCCTTCTGGACGACATATATCGATCTAACATCGTTTTAAAAGGCAATAAATCGATTGTATTGACACTAAGAAATAACACATTGGATTTAAGCACGGCAGACTTTATATGGATGTGTTTTTTTTGCACTTTTAATGATAAAGACATTAAACATTACTCAATTCAGGCTGCCTGTCTGTGACATCATCACCACGCGCCAGCAGACAACAAAACATAGCATGGCGGATGGCAGAGGAGAAGCCGGCGAGCGAGAAATTATCAAGCCACCATTGCAGTCCAGTGTGTGGAAACACTTTGGCTTTTGCAAAGACGGAGATGTTCTAAATAAATCGCTCGCTGTTTGCAGGATATGTAAAGGTCAAGTAAAGTACCATGGCAACAACACAAATCTATCCAACCACCTACTAAGGCGTCATGGGATTTCACACAACGCCAACCGTCCAGGCACCTCTTGCAGCATTCAGCTGCAGCAGCAGTGCAAGGTAACATCAGCTCTGCAGAAGCCTCAGGCCTCGGCAGCCTTACAAGAAACAACAGGAATCTAGGACTGTCCAGTATCAAGGTATTTATTTTACAGTCACACTGGTTGAATTTTTGGCTTAAAAGTTACTGAATCGATTTGAAGTCACGGAATCGTTTCGGATCATATCGTTCTAAATGAAACAATATCGTCCTTTAATTGTATCGGCAACCACGAAACATGATACGAATTGAATCATTGTTAAAAAGAATCGTCACACCCCTAGAACAGACTATTCAGTTTGACGACACAAGTGACCAGCAGAGGGGAGTGATGTGAGTCTCTGCATATTGGTTGTGGACAGTGGATCCAGCTAACGCTTGAGCAGAGCTAATGTGACATCACCACGACATACCAAAGCAGTATAATTTGCTCAGTTTGGATCATTGTATTAAATCCTTGTGCCTTAAACTGGTTCTTAAATGTTTGCAAAACTTAGCACCAGAAATGTTGTGCAAATCTGTCACAGGACAACATAGCAGGAACACCCAGAGTGGTGACGGTATATTTGTTGTAGATATTCACCCTTTGGACTTCTTTTATTTTATACCACAGTTGTTATTGTATGCATGTTATTCTTTTTATTCCTGATATCTTTCTTTCTTCTTTTAACAAACTAAAAGCTGAACTAGGGACAAGAGATGGAAGCTAGCAACAGCTATAATCTCTATAGGAAGCATCAGTTACTACAGCTGTTTGAACAGGCAGAACTATGTCATTTTCACTGTCCCCATAAATTAAATTATATAATTATGAAATTAATAAATTGACTTGCACGGTCGGTCTGTTAATGGTGTTGTCACATGGTATCGCAAGCAGAGTCGTTGACCTAGTTCCTGAGAGTCGTTCAGGTCGTCAGTCATCTGTAGGTCGTTGGGGTCACATGATCATGTTAGCTCTTTTTTCAAGAGTATTTTTTTTTTGTGTACAAGATTTGCTCTAACAATGTCAGCTGTGGCCTATTGGGCTGTTCATATCACATGCCACAGAGTCTCCATACAGTTATCTTATAGCTGTGCAAACCAACAACTTCACAGTTTTAAGGTCTCCTGTATCTGAATGCTGTTAGCTCAAAAGTTAGAACACTTTCATGTACACATTTGGGGTAAATCCATCTGAGACAGTGTTTATGGAAAGCATGGACATGGTCGTCAGAAGACGAGGTATGAAAACTTAAAAAGGTCTTCACTGTTCTGTAAACTAATTTAAAAACCACTCCTCAGAAAAGAACCCCATGCTGCAAACATGCAGACCTGCTCCTCTGTTTAAAGCTCAGTCTTTAGATGACGGTGCTTTGGAGCAGATTAAAATCAAGACTAGAAACAGCGAGGACTAGAATACTAAATCTGTACATAATGTTAATTTTCTCAGCCCACACTTCTCCTCCTTGGTTACAGAGAGCATTAACTGTGGTGCTGTGGCAGACTGGGAGCCAGACAAAAAGAAAACCGGTTAAAGACTTCAGCTGCTTCCTGTCTCAAATTGAGTCAGCCTCCACCCATGAGCCTCAGCCTGTTCTCACTATGTGGGACATCACCACAATGCAGCATTAAAGCTATAAAAAATAATACTTGGGCTGGAAGAGGAGGAATGTGGTTTTCATTCTGCACAAAAAAAACAATTCACTGACATGAATGTCTAATCTTTATCCTCTCACACAGCTCTCACACACACAGTGTGTGTAACAGCTTTATCTGGGACTGAAGCACTGCAGTATGGATTCTCTCCTCCGACGTTCAGGTGAGCACACAGTGTGGTCCTTTGATACGACGCTGCTGCTGCTGCTACTGCTGCTGTGAAGATTCATGTGGAGTTGACTGCTGCTCTTCCTCTGCAGCTCCCTGTCAGGTCTTTACAGGTGAGCGACATGACGGGAGCTGACACATTAGCCCCCCACCTCGCTACGCATTAACCACATGCTGGCCTGCAGGGCAGACAGCAGAAGCTGACCTACAGCCTGCTGAATTACATTGGGTTCATGTGTGTCTGTGGTTGCTCTATTAAGTGCTGCACAGTTCAGACTCAGAGCAGCACAGACAGAATTACAGTACAGTATTTGAGTCAAAAATCATCTCAGTAATGCTTTCATTAAATAGAATACATGTCAATGCAACAATGTCAGAGGCCCTTAACTTAAAGATGTATGAATGTAGGTGCAATGTTAGTATTAAGTTTTATTGTCAAGGCCCTGAAGTGCAGTTAAAAATAATGAATATTTAATCAAATTAAATTCAAAAACTTTATGTCATACTTTAAGTCTATATACAAGACAAAAGAACATGATATGAGATTTTTAAAAAGCACATGAAATAATATATTCTTTTATTACTTTATTGTATTTTTTTTTCCATATTTTGCATTAACATTAAATTAAAATGACATAATAATGATAATAATTTAATGACACATACTCAAAACAACCAAATAAAACTAAGATGACAGAAAATAATAATAAACATAAATAGAATATTAAGTAATTAATTGATTTAAACATTTAAATAAAATAATATTACATTTTTTTATTTTAATTTTAAATAATCATACTTCACATTATCTATAAAAAAAGATATACACATAAGAAAAAATATACATAATAAAATAATTACCATGAAAAAAAAGATTATGCCAGTGTCCTTGTGTGTGTATTTTCATCCGTATTTCCCAACTCTATAGAGTTTCCTGTTTTATTTTGTAGTTCTCGCTCCCTGTGTGTCTGATTGAATTGACTTCCTGCCCTTGTGTGTTTCCCTCAGCTTTGATTACCCTCATAAGTTTCACTTGTGTCCTGTATCACACCTGTGTCTGATTACCTTGTGTGTATTTCTGTGTTGCCTCCTCTCTGTGTCAGTTCATTGAGACAGCTAGCATCACCTGCTAACTGCACCGAGGATCTATTATAAGGATGGTTTGAGTCTCAATGTTCATGCTACTTCTCTGTTACTTCATTTGCTTCATTTTCTTTGTGAAATAAATAAATACGGGAGTAAAATTATGTAACTTTTAACACATAATGCTGAATGATAATAGACGCACATTCACTCATCACTGTGAAATAAACTCTTGCCCTTCATCTAAACTGATGCCATTAGCAGAAACCTGCCTAAACAATCACATCCTTTGCTGTTTGGGAAAGCAGCCATGAAGTTCAAGCTCCTTAACGTGTCATTTGTTCCTGTCATGAGATCCTGAAAGGAGAGCAGATCACAGTCCTGAGTGGTATTAATAATGAAAAAAGCTCTCCTCCTGTGGAAAGCAGGCGGCTGAGTGACATGAAATCGCTTTGGCTCCTCTGGTCCAGTCTCAGAGTCCTGGCTATTGTTGCTTGAAGAGCTGCCAACCAGGTTGGCACAGCTGATGCTCCTGACTCCTGCACTGATCCTGTGTCTGCAGCATGGCAGCCTGTCAGCCTCTGACTTCACTGTTTCCTTAAAGCTGCTGATCCTGTGCCAGAGCAGCAGGTTATTATTCCACTTCTGCCCTCAGCACAGTGACATGCAGTCCAAACACTGAGGTCAGTGGGTGGATTATTTATTTATTTGTTCATCAGGTAGAATAAGCTTTGATAAGGCTTGATAAAAGTATGGATGACCAAAAAAAGAGTCTGAAAAAGAAGAAAGCCTAACATGTACACATTCCCTCTAAAAGTTTATCAAATCACATTCTCTCTCTCTCTCTCTCTCTCTCTCTCTCTCTCTCTCTCTCTCTCTCTCTCTTTGTGTGCAGTTATCATTAGAGAAAAGGAGACAAGATGTCAGAGCTCCCATCCTTTGGAACAACATCCCCAGGAGAACAGATTGGCCACTTCTTTATCTTCTTTTAAAATCACATTTCTATTGATGTGTCTTTACAGGAGATGTCATCTGAGCGTGTTTTAATCAAGAGGTTTTTATTCTTTTTCAGACTGTATCAAGCGAAGGATTTTATAATTGTATTCTATACTCGCATTTTATATTTCTCATTTTTTCATTGTTTTAATCCTTTAGTTTTTGTTGTTTTTATTCTTTCAACATTATTTTATTTCCTTTAATTTGTGCATTTTTTCCATTAGTGCAGCTTTGGATATCCTCTATCACTCCATCCTCCTCACCCGCCTTCAATCCTCCCTCGGTATCACTGGCACCGCCCTTTCCTGATTTAAATCTTACCTCTCTGACCGCCACCAGTTTATCAGCATAAACAACCTGAAGTCACGCACAGCCCCCCTCTGTCATTGTGTCCCCCAGGGTTCGGTGCTTGGTCCCCTCCTCTTCATCATCTACATGCTCCCCCTAGGTCACATTATACGCCGCCATGGCCTCCATTTCCATTGTTATGCCGACGACATCCAGCTTTACATTTCAACCACATCCATCACCGCTGCTTCCCACACCACCCTCACAAACTGCCTCACTGATATAAACTCCTGGATGCAAGCTAATTTCCTTAAACTCAATTGCAATGAATCAGAAATTCTTCTCATGGGCCCAAAATCCATCACTTCCACTTCTCACTCACCACTGACGAATCCACTGTTTCAACATCATCATTTTCGACCAGTCACTCAACTCTGAACATCACATCAACAATATTTCAAAAACTGCATTCTTCCACCTCAAAAACATCGCCCATCTCCACCCCTCCCTCTCCTTCACTGCTGCTGAAACACTCATCTACGCCTTCATCACCTCAAGACTTGATTATTGCAATAGCATACTACAGTTCACCCAACACTCTCCTCAAAAAATTACAATAGATACAAAACTCAGCTGCACGCCTCCTCACTCACTCCCGCCCCAGAGACCACATCACCCCAGTCCTCCATTGGCTTCCCATCATACAGTACAAGATCCTCCTCATCAGCTACAAAGCCCTCCATAATCTAGCTGCCTCCTACCTCACCGACCTTCTGCAGCCACACAATCCCACCCGCAACCTCCACTCCACCAATGCCAACCTCCTCACCCATCTCACCAAACCCAAGCACTGAACCTGGGGGGACAGGGGCTTCTCTTTCGCTGGCCCAACCCTCTGAAACTCTCTTCCCCAACACCTCAGCACCTCAGACCCTCTCCCTCACTCACCACATTCAAATCCGGACTCAAAACCCACCTATTTAGAAAGGCTTTAATTGATTGATTTATTTTATTTTATTTTAATTTTTTTGCTTTGTTTTCGTTTGCTTATATATATTGATTAATGTATGGCCTTTATTGTCTTTTAGTTTCTTTCTCATTTTTAACGCACTTTGTAACCCTCTTTTGAAAAGTACTTTATAAAAAAGATTATTATTATTAATATCATTATTAATAGAAAGAAGTGGAAAACAGCACAGAAAGTAGTGAGGGATTTTAAATGAACAAGGAGCTGATTGAAAGCGATGTCTATCAAATTGAAGGAAACAGACCTGGAGGAAACACAAACCACAACACGGTGTGAGCTCTGTCAGAGTTACAGGACTAGAGGAGTGAGAAGAAAACGCCCACAGAAAAGTTACAGGAAGAGGACCTTAAAGAAAAGAGAAACGCTAATGTTTAGACTTTCATTAAGGTCAATGAAACTTAGGGGCAGCTGTGGCTCAGTGTTGTGGGCTCGATCCCAGGTCCTGCAGTGCACATACCAGACTGTCCTTGGTCAAGACACTGAACCCCAAAGTGCCCTGCTGGCTGTGCCAAAGGTGGGAGGATGGGATTAATTAATACTGATGGCAGCCTCTAACATGAGTGTGTGAATGTGGTGTGAACAGGTGAAGGTGGGATATAATGTAAGAGTGCTTTGAGTGGTCAGATGACCATATATATATATATAGTCCATTTATTGTTTTTAACAGTAAAGCAGTATAATGTTAGGACCTTAAAGTGTGGAAAATATTAATTTGGTCAGCAAGAAAGCCAAAAAGAACACTGTTGCAATGGAAACACTACAAATAATCAAGTTAAGGGACATTTTTGAAATTGCATAATCAGTAAAATCCTCCATAAATTGACACCTGGTGTCAACTTGTTTGTATCTTTCGGTGGTAGCTGGTTATAAGACAGTTGATGTAGAGTGGGATTGCATCAGGGTCTCGCCGCCACCTGTCAGGATTCTATGTCACATAACTATCCACTAACTGTATCATAAATTATCTGCACTTATTACCCAGCTTTCTTCCTGATTTATCCGGTTGTGTAAGATGCTTGATTCTGATTGGTCAAACCCCCTTGACAATGGTTATTAACTTTCACTAACATGAGCAACACCAGAGGCAAACTGATCACACGTCATGTCAAATCAATCCACGGAAAAGAGTTCTGGCACATTTAGCTTCTTCTTGTTGACACCATAGACCGTACGGTGAGGTAAAACCGTTAGCTCCCATTAGCATCAAAACAATGTGGCTTAAACGTAAGCTTTGATTAGCAAGCTAAATCGGCATGCTACGGATACTCTCAGAGTGGATCCTGTCCAGCAATATTATCAATGAGTGGAGCAGGTGAGAGAAACTTTAGGTTACCGATCTCTACATAAAAACTTAAATCATGAGCGGTGGTGATGATAGCAGCAGGGTTCAAAGTTGTGACATTTGCCTCTTTTATTTTTAAAGGTGTGTGAACTGCAGAACTCAGAGACGAAGGAGAGCTGAATGAGGAGAGTTTCATGTTAAATCCACCACAACAGGCAGATAAGATGTGTCTGTATTTTAAGTCAGTAGCTGGTAATAAGCGGTGTCTTGTCTCACCCTGTCAGGACTCTATTTCCCATAACTACCTCCTAAGATAGTGGATATATTTGTGTCCTAGAAGCACATTGCTTTGAGCTTCATGCTGAAAATGAAAATCATATCAATACCACATTGTTCACTGTACATGCAGCACTTCCTCTGGATTATGTGGGTTAGATCGTTAGCTCTGATTCACCAAGAGTCTTTCAGTTACAGATTTATTTATGATGAAATTAACAGAAACCCCTCTGTTAGTCAGCGGCTCCATGTAAAATCTAAAAGCAATCAGCTGACCCTCTGATGATGTATGTGCCCCATTAAAGAGAGCGTGGGTATAATGAGTATTGTGTTTTTTTTACTTTTATTAATTTAGGTCACAGTTAGCAGTTGAATTATTCTATTGGTGCTCTAAATCAGTCCAAACTCTCCTCAGCTGGCTGCAGGCTGCAAACATTACAGAGGATCTACACAGGGATAAAACGGGGGAACTCACATGTACTACATACATCTCTGTGATGTGATTTATGAGCTTTGCTGTTCACTGGAATCTCTTCTGCAGCACGCCTCGCTCACTCACTCCTGACACACAGACACCTGCTGCACTCAGCGCCTCTCACCTGAGCAGCCCGGTTTGTCCTTAAGGAGTTTTTAGATCAAGATGAACTTAAAGTGTTTCAAAGAGGACTCTTCTTTTCCTTCAGCCTGAGGTCAGAAAGAGTAACAGCTGTGAGCGCTCTGTGAGGCTGCAGCTCAGAGGAACGGAGGAGAAGCAGATCACTGCTGCTCTTATGTGGCTCTGGTTTATGTTTCAATGACAAAAAGGAGCTGCTGCTCTCAACTGCGTTCGGTTTCAAACTATATTCCCTTTATTTTAATTTTTCACTATTTTGCCAACGGCAAAAAGCACGCCCTGATCCTAAACACTGTGTTCAACAACGTCTCCTTAGTTTTCACAGAACAGACTCTGAGATCCTCTGCAGCTGTTTTATCTAAATGAGAAAATTAGCAGCTTTTTTCACGATGCACCGGTGTCGTACTCGAGTCCAGGACTTGGACTCTGCACTTAGACTCGAGCACTGACTGCTAAGGACATGTATTGATAAAATACATGCCTAGTTCCAGGTCTAGGTCTAGTTTCCTTTTTAGTTCGAGTAGTCCTGACCAATCACATACCAACAGGTCTTCCCAACACATGTTATCCCCAGACTCTTTCCAAACAGAGCAGGTCTTGACTGTACTCTATGTTCTGTTATTAACAAGACCCAACATCAAGACAGGATAAGATCCAGTCTCATCAAAAAATAAAATGTGTTTTCTGCACATCCAAAAGATCCCATGCAGTCAGCAGGGTCATGAAGTGAACCCATTGGAGTGAGACAGCGGTCCACTTCATAAATCCTCAGGTAAGGGGGCTCGACCTGGAGATTGGACCCTGACTGGACCCTGGTTTCATCATACGACAACAAAGCTGCTTTGCAACAACACTATGTAACTCCCTCCCAGAGTCTGTATGGGATACAAAGCCTGTACTGCTAATATTTCTTGAATTCTTAACAATCTTGCATCATGCCATCCACCTATGCTGGAGCGTTTCTTTGTTTGCCAAACACAGAAAAAGTCAGACAGAGACTTGAGACAGTTCTGTTGACTTCTGCTCTGCTGCTCTTTAAATGTTTTCAAAAGGTGAGGTTATCTGAGTTATTGAAGGATGGAACGTCTGAATGTGTCCATGAAGCTTCGCCTGAGAGATGTATATATCTCAGCCTGTCGATCACATCAGCTCTGCTAAGAGCCGGTTTCACCCCCAGAGAGTGAACACCATGTTTCTCTCCTGCAAGGACACACACAGTCTCAGGCACTATTAGAGGAAACAAGAGGGTACTTAGAGGAGTTTGTTTGTTGTTGTGCTGAAACACAAAAGCTGCTGACTGGTTCGAAATGACTCTGCTGTAAAGAAAACTATAAAAACCCTCGACTACCCCAAGAGGCTCATCGTACAGGAGATGTAAACACATGCTGCAGACACAATTTCATAGAGAGATGTGAACAGGGGAAGAAGAGAGTTACTGCAAAGACAAAATATGTATTTGTCAGTGTTTTTAGTGTTAGAAGAAAAAGCAAAACAAACTGAGACGACATTCTCCAGAGTGTTTTGAGGAGGGGTTTAGGTTTTCAGTGTGGTACAGGGTCTAGTTCTATTAGTATAGTTCATGGAGTCCTGACCAATCACATACCAGCAGGTCGTCATGTATGAAAGAAAAGCAGTTTGTGTGGAGAGCAAAAGCAGGCAGGATGCAAATACTAATCCGAGTTTCAGTTTCTGACTCTCTGGGTTCAATCGATCAATCTTTATAAAGCGTCAAATCACAACAAATGTTATCCTCAGACTTTTTCAAAACATAGCAGGTCTAGACCGTACCCTATGTTCTATTATTAACAAAGACCCAACATCAAGCAGGATAAGATCCAGTCCCATCTTACACACAGGACTCAGTCTGATCTCATCTTAATCCACCATGAGCAGAGACCTTAGCAGCATTTAGCAATTTACAGTGGCAAGGACAAACTTCCTTTAACAGGCAGAAACCTCCAGCAGGACCAGACTCATGTTAGACACACATCTGCTGAGACCGTGTTGGAGAGAGGGATAGAGGGAGATGAAGAGAGAGAGATGATAGTGGAGAGACGGATAGTAGTAGTTATAACAGCTGGAGTCTGGCACGTCCACAGCAGCAGAGCTTCAGAGGAACCTACGAGACAAGGGAGCTCAGTGACTCCAAGGTCTATGGTTAGTGACTTTAATGGGACAGGAAGAGTTAAAGTAAGAGACAGGCAGACAGAGGAGAGAGAGTGAAAGACAGGATCCTGGTGTGTCAGTTCCCCCAGCAGTTTAAGCCTATAGCAGCATAACTAAGAGCTGGTCCAAGCCTGAGCCAACTCTAAACTATAAGCTTTATCAAAAAAGGAAAGTTTGAAGCCTACTCTTAAAAGCAGAGAGGGTGTCTGCCTCCCGGACCCTGACTAGTAGATGATTCCAAAGGAGAGGTGCCTGATAACTGAAGGTTCTACCTCCCATACAACTTTTAGAGACTTTAGCTACGATGAGCAGGCCTGCATGCTGGGAGCGTAGTGTTCTAGAGGGGTAATAGGGCACTATGATCTCTTTAAGATACAAATGCATCAGAAATGATTGACTCCATCTCCGTTTAACAAACTAACATGACGCTGATTGGTTCTGAGACTGATGTTTGTGCAGTTTAAGGTGCAAAATCAGCTCATGTTCATCTTTTCATGAGCATACTACATTCACACATCAGCCATTTCCCTCTGATGTCACATAGGGGATGGCAAGCTCAAATGCTGTCAACAATAGAATTACTTTTAGCTTTGCACAGAGACAGTGTCTGATTTAAGACAACAGCTAAAATCAGACACTGACAAATCAACACTTCTGTATGTATTTGATGACAAGATATAATATTAAAAACCTCATATTTCCATCCCTACATGTAAGCAAATGTATTATGAAACTATGCAAGTTACTGAGAGCTTATTATTATGTTGTTTCACCTTGAAATATAGTGCAGTGTCTGATTTAACTTGACCATTTAAGTGTCATTTAAGATGGGTTTGTATTTTGTGAAATCAAATGTTGGAATCTATATTTATAGGACCTACAAACTGAAACCTAGCAGTGCGACTAAGCCACTCACCCTGAATGTGCTCTCCAGAAAAAGGGCCATGGTGTGAATGCAGTGTCTTAGCAATTTTGCTATGTGACATAAATGTATGCACAAAATGGCATGATAGTCCATTTAAAGTTGTTGAGATGTTTTATTTCCGCCAATCAGAGGCATCAGTGGAGCTGCACGCCGTGAGCTCAGCTTAAATGTCAGAGCTCGATTTATGAAACGTCTTTAGGCTGGGATGCCGAGGACCAGTCTGCTCTGAAGAAGCATCTTATACTCCTCTTACAGTTTTTGACATTTCTTTTGCAGTCAGCCAAATGATTTTATGCACGGAGTATACTGAGGTAATACATTTGTCTGCCCACCCAGAGGTGTGTTTGCAGTGTTTTCCAGTCCGCAGGGAGACCTGAAAAACTGACCACATTTCAAGCACATGATTGTGTGTGAGGATGTGACTCAATCTTGTGTAACATTAAGAGAAGCACAGCTGAGTGAGGATTTATAATTTATAGTAAAATATTCAAGCAGAGCAGGTAAGACTCAGAGGTGAATATTCATAGCTGTGAACTGTAAGCTCTTATAAATCCTGTATTTATTTTAAAGATATTACTCAGACTCATTGTCCTACAATACTTCAGCACTTATTGCATGGACTAATCTCTCTTTTATTAATCATTCCATCAGTCTAAGCCAGGGTTTAAAGATTTATTAATCATCAACATCATTTAAGAGAGCTTTATCGCCCTCCCCGCCTGGCGGAGTTCATTCCCGGCCCTCTCGATTGTTTTTTGAGCTTCTTGGCGTCTTCATTCTTAAAGGAAAACATGAACACCATCCCCAGGGAACCTTTACCCTGCGCTCCCCTGCTTCTGATGGAAGAGTATGGAGATGTCAGCGCTGTGTGTGTGTGTGTGTGTGTGTGTGTGTGTGTGTGTGTGTGTGTGTGTGTGTGTGTGTGTGTGTGTGTGTGTTTGTGGATGAGGTAATGGTACACCACCTCATACCTTATTAATGCTGATGTCTCCGCACTGGCTCCCTGGGCTCAGAGGGTAAAATGTAGAGATGGATGGAGATTGCTCGCAGTGGATGCAGGAGAGTGGAGAGAAGAAAACAGGAAAGAGAAGTGGTGGCTGAATAACAACAGGAAACAAAACAGCAGAGAAGAGAAGAGAAGGAACATAGAAGAGGAAGAGAGGCAGGGCAGCTTTTCTCTGCAGCCATCCATCCTCATGAAGAGGTGAAGCCGGAGCTCGTTAGAAGCTGTCTCATTAACTACTGAACACACACATCCTCCCTCAGGTGCATCGCTAACAATGATGAGCAGCATATCACCATTATAACTCTCTCTCTCTCTCTCTTTCTCTCTCTCTCTCTCACACACACAGACACACACACACACACACACACAGGTACACACTGTCACAGCAGTAATGAGCGCAGGGATCTGTGTGTTCTCTAATTCTCATGCAGAGCTGAGGAATATGTGGGAAATAAAATGACAAAGCACCTCCATCTGTCTGCTCCAGAAAACCGCCTGATGAGCCGGTCAGACAACACAACACATTCATCACTTTGTTTCGTGACGTCATCGCTGCAGCTCCGGTGTGTGTGTGTGTGTGTGTGTGTGTGTGTGTGTGTGTGTTTGGTCCGAGTGGCACAGTGTCACAGGTCTTGGAGATGCCGTGTGGGCCTGACATGGAGAGGGAGAAGAGCTCACCGGATCGATCCTGTGATATTTCTCTTCTGTGTGCAATGATTCTCTGCTGGTGCACAGGCTGACAACGTGATGCAGTTTCTGAGAAGGTGACATGCACGAATGTTTGCTTTGCAGGTCGTTGATAGGCATCACTTCTGTTTCATGACCAGCTACAAGCTCAGAACTCTTCAAATCAGCATCTTCTGCAACACAGGTTAACAAAATGATCATGAAAGCTTGTGCATTTGCAGCATTTGGGAGTTTATGAATGACAGACAGTAGCTGGGACAGCTGGGGCTGTGTGCACAATGTTCACTGGTTCCTGCTGAGCTGTTAAAATAACAGAACAAACAAAGACTGCAGACTCTGAACCCTTGCAGTTTCCACTTTAACTTAAAGCATGAAGTACAGTTCAATCAGGAGCGACAAGAATTTGGAGAATGAAATGTTATCTGTTACAACTTGACAGAAGATCTTTGGCGTAGCGTAGGATGCCTGATCTTGGCAGCACAACTGCCTCTGACTTTTCGGAAACCAGGTGGAGATGAGTAAGTGGACGGGCGCACACATCAATAGTGAGAAGGAACTAGCTGGAGAGAGGGAGAGAGTCCTATTTAAAGAGACAGCAGAGAAGTGACAGGCTGACACTCAGGACGTGCCACCGTGCTATTGGAGGAGAAGCTAACATGGGACTTCCATCAGATCTATGTCTGGTCCGTCTCCAATCCACTGCGGTCCGGCTCCGTGCTCTCTCATCCGTCAACACCCACTGGTTGCGTTTTCAGAACGCAGCACAGAGCAGGAACGCTGGACAGCTGGAGTCATGTGACCGAGGTTTTCCCCGCTGCATTCACTGAATCAGGGATTGTCCTCTTCATCTCCTCGTCCATGTTGTCTTTATGGTCCTCTGAAAACCTCTGACCTGTTGACTCCAGGCCTGACTCCGCTCTAAATGACATTTTGTTGTCATAGTTAAGTTAAAATGGATCTAACGATAACGATATAGTGTTTGATTCTGAAAATTAAATTAATGTTTCATTTTGTTTTGCTCCATCTGCTCTGTTGAGATTGTTGCGTCGTGCTCTAGCATCAGGCAAAAATAGAAGTCTTGCGTATCTGATCCGCTGCGTTCCGACCTACTGGATCAGAGACGCAGCCGGAACGCGACGGAGTGGAGCCAGTGGGGGTTAACAGGATGACTAGAAAGAAACCTATCAGATCCAGTGCTGTGACGCATCGGAGACGGACCGGACACGGATCTGGTGGAATTTGGTCTTTAGAATGCCAGAGCATGCAGCTGGAAGAGGGTGAGCTAATGAGCAAGGCGGAGGAGAGTTAAACTACTTTTGCTGTGATTGCAGGTAGAGTCTTCCTGTCTGAACTTTAGAGCTTTATAAGTAGCTGACAGCACCAAAAAGCGTTAATGTGCCTTTCAAATGTGATCACTTCCTGTAGATCTTTACGATTAAGAGTGAAGGATAAGTTTTCCACTACAGGTAAACACAGAGAGGAGTTTAATATTATATCAAAGTGTGTGTAGTAAAGGGAGATGAAGTGGTGGCTAAAGCTCAAGCACTGAGCTACATGGTCTAAAGTAAAAGCAGCAAAGCACTTGGTACTCAGACAGAGTAACAGCAACAGAAGAAGAAGTAGGAGGAAAGACAAGTGTTCATGATCACACAGGTAGTATCAGAGTTAGCGGGAGTAACTTTGTTGTTAATGTATCTGCTATGCAGCTGCTTTATAACTAACAGCACAAGTTAGAACAAATCTCCATGTTTTTTGACATGCTTCGAGCTCAGTCCTTCAAACGTAATCTGATGAGAATAAAGCCAACAGATGGGATCAAATCTTTGTTTGTTTAATAGAAAACAAAACATGATTACCAAAGTGGATAAATTAAAATAACCCAATCTTGGTTTTATCTGGATAAAACCTCCTTTTGATGTTGTTGAAGGCTTTTCAGTGGGATTAGGATAACTCTGATCCAAGAGAACAGGATTATTCTGATACCAGCAGAGGGTTGGATTCAGGCTGGATTACAGAAACAAAATGTAGTAAAAGTGTGGAATTTAACTTGAAATTTTATTGCTCCATAAATCTCAACTGTACAAAAACAATGGATCATTTTCACACAAACTGAGGGTCCATAAAGGAATACTGTACTCTTTATCGACTGTTTGAATGAACTCAAACATCAAACAATGTAACCCGTCATCACAAGAACCCAAATTCAGAAAGAAGAACCCATGTTAGTCTTGTATTTCATGGTTCTGTTGTCTACTCTTCTTTGGTTCCCTTGCCTTCCCTGATGTTACCTGTTTTATTTTGTAAATGCTTTCTCCTTGTGGACTGACTTCCTGTGTTTCCCCCTCCTGTTAGCTAGATTAGTTTTTCCCTGAGTCTCGTTGTCACACCTGTGATTGATTTCCCTTTGTTCTTCTTGTGGATCTTCTGTTGGACATTTTAATTTATTTCTTTATCTCATGTATGTTTTAGTTCCAGTGCTTTTATATCTGTTGTTCTAGAACTTTTATAACTACATAGTATTTTATTAGTCTGCAGTTTGGTCCTCACTTTTGTGTTTTTCCTCAAGCTGTGACATTTATCTGAATCCTTAAACCGAAAAATATCCCACATTCCTCCACATCACCTGTTATCCACATGATTCTTTTCGTGGGAGCACATCTGTGTCTTTAGAAGGAAATTAAAGACCTTCATTTTTAATCTGGCTTTTTACTCTGAACGATTTACAGGTTTAGTCAAAGATTTTATTTACTTTAAAATATATATATATATTTTTGCTTTATTTAAATTTTACAAATTCTATTTATTTAAACATTTTACTCTATAGATTTTTTATTCTTATTATTTATTTTTATTCTATGTTATTATTTTTATCAACGGTTGCTTTCCATTTGTTCTTCTTATTATTTTTTTTTTACTTTTGTTGTGAAGCATTTTGGGCTGCATGCTTCTGTGTAAGACTATATAATATGTTATAGTCTTTATATGTTCAGATTCTGTTAAACTTTCATAGTTCATATTTCCATCTTGCCTCAGTGGAGGAGCTGTGACGTTTGATCACCTGTAATGTGAGAGATAACAGTGATAGACTTTATTCTGCAGGTTCTGTTGGTGTGATACGTTTTAAAAATAGTCATGTTCTGATGACAATTCTCCTGTTTCATGTTAATAGCAAGCGGCAACCTCCGGTCTAAAAATATGAGTCAATGCGGAAGTGTTAAAAGCTGCAGTTCATCGAGGATCCGCTTGAGGCTGGCTCTGGAAGTACCGGAAGTCACATACACATGAATGGGAAAAAGACGATCTTTGCAGCAGAAATAAACATGTTTACAGCCTGGTACAAAAGATGAGTGTAGTCTGAATAGCTAATTTCTTGATGTCCTCTCACTGTGAGGGGGGTGAATTTCTTTCCAACGTGGCAATTTCGAAGATATTGAGATTACGAGTCTTCCAATGAGAGGCACAGCTGCCTGCGGGAACACTGTAGCTGTTGGCTAGGAGGCTCAAAGCCTGCCTCTTTACGTCACACTGGTTCGACAGAAGCAATATGGCTGCGGCTGCCGATTGGCTTCAAAACAGCGTTCAGAAACAGATGGGTGACGTCACGGATACTATGTCCATGTTTTATACAGTCTACGGTTAATACTGAGAAAACTTTTGTTATTCCGCCGCTAGCATCAACAGAAACTCTTTAGCATGAACTTTAAACACTCCCTGCTCTGCCCAATCCCCCAAAGTCACCTTAACCTTTTAACACAGATCAAAGAGGGCCAACGAAAAATACAGAGCGAGACACCAGAAAGCTTAAGTCACAGTTCAAAGCACTGATGTGTGTGTGAGCACAAGAGAAAGAGTGAGCGAGGGAGAGATACAAAGAGTGATGAGGTAAGGAATGGAGAGTCAATGAGGCACAACCCTGACTTCAAACACATACAGATTAGCCTTACACCCCCCTCACAGCGGCACGGTGCTCCTGTGAGGAGTCAGAAACACAGTAATGAGTCCTCGCTCTCTTCTCGGTACGTCGTGAAGCTCTGCAGCAGCAGCATTGTGTGAATACAAAGCTCAGAGAAAAGCTCTGCTCACATAGAGTAGGTCACCGCTGAGAGCCGCTCAGGCCTGATTCGTTCTGATGTGAACATTTGTACCAATCATGAGAACAAGATAAATAATGGTGAGAAAAGAGAGAGGAGCAGGATTATCAGCAGTGTCCATGAGGAGGTCAACACAACAGCTGCTCTTCACTCGATGCTAACGAAACAAGCTGTGATCGTTGTGAGGGTTAGACCTTCTCCTGCTGTTACTTATTAGAATCAGAGCGCGTTTTATACATGGACACCTGAAAATTAAATACAATCAGAATCAGAATCAGAATCAGCTTTATTGGCCAGGTATGCTTGAACACACAAGGAATTTGACTTAGGTAAACTGTGCTCTCTTTGTACAAGGCATAAGAATAAGACATACAAAATAAAAAAAATTTAAAATGTAATAACAATAACATCAGCTATAAATACAAAAGAAAAACAAATAGGCATGACTAATATGTACAGACTAAAATAGTATGATAATAGTGCAGTGGTGAGTAGCAGAGGTAATTTTTAGATTTAAAAAATTGTAGTTAAACAATAAAATAAATAGAAATATGGAATTCTGCTTGGAGAATTGTTGCATTGTATATCTACATGTATATTTACAGAGAGTATTTATCTGACAGGTATGACACTGTTATGGTTTAGTGTTCATCAGAGTGACAGCCTGGGGGAAGAAACTGTTCTTATGGCGGGTTGTTTTGGCGCACAGTGATCTGTAGCGCCTGCCAGAGGGGAGGAGTTTGAAGAATTTGTGTCCAGGGTGTGAGGGGTCAGCGGTGATGCTACCTGCCCGTTTCTGGATGGGGGGCAGGTCGACACCTGAAATACTTCAGCCTGCTCTGAAATCTACAAGAAGTGATTGTCTCAGGTGGAAGAACATGATGCTGCTGTAGTCATAGATATCCAAGTCACTATAGCTGTGTCCCATTCTGCAGACTCTGACAAATCCATCCTACTTTTCCCGGCCTGCAAGGATACATGGGCTGCATCCTTCACAGCTCAACATATCCTGTGATTCTTTGCGTGCTAATTCAACTGAGACAACAGACTCTGAGCAGCAGAATAATCCACTGGTAATCATTCACATTTGGCTTACACTCAATGGAAAAGCTAGTGCCACCTCAAAACTTGAAAAGATCTTCAATTGATGGTGATGGCGGTGGTTCAGTCACGTGACTAAGTAGCTAGTTAGCCAGACAGCTATGTGACACAAGTTTAAGGGCAGGTACAGTTCAGTTTAACGAACAAATTCCACCAGAGCCGTGTCCGGTCCGTCTCCAATCCCTCACATCACTGGATCTGATCGGTTTCTATTCTAGTCAATGTATTAACTTCCACTGGATCCACTCCGTTGCGTTCCGGCTGTGTCTCTGATCCGGAAAGTTGGAGTCCTCCGGATCAGATACGCAAGACTTCTATTTTTGCCGGATGCCGGAACACAACGCATCAATCTCAACCAAGCAGATGGAGCGGGACAGGAAGTCAGGCTCCAAAACAAAATGAAAACATCCGGTTCATTTTCAGAATAAAACACTCTGTGTTATCACCAGATCGTATTTCACTTAACTACAACAACAAACCGTCATGATGAGCGGAGCCAGGCCTGGAGCCATCAGGTCAGAGGTTTTCAGAGGACCATAAAGACAACATGGATGAGGAGAGGAGGAGGAGAATCCTTGATTCAGTAATTTATGCAGGAAAACCTTGGTCACATGACTCCAGCTGTCTGGAAGTCCTGCTCTATGCTTGGCTCTGAAAACACAACCTGTTGAGTTTTGACGGACGAGAGAGCACAGAGCTAGGACACTGATCTGGTGGAAGTCCCGTGTGAGCGATCTAAGCACCCTACCAAATATGCATCCCTCGATGTATCCTACACCTGAATTGAAACACAGCTTGCGATAATCTGACACAATGAAGCCAGTATTGTCTCTATGCTGCGTATCTTTGAACATATTCACAGGGTTAACAAAAGTACAGAAAAGAACACCCTGGCGAGCAGAAAACAGCATGAGGCAGCCTTATTTGGCGCATGATGTTTGCAATGTAAGGTGTCATTCTTGCAGACATTTTAAAAAGACGTGCAGATCAAAAGTATGTTTGCATTTACTACTTAATGTCCTGCATTCTGTTGAAGATTTATGTGACCACGAGTTGCTTTTCTTATGTTTGTTTCTTCCTTGTTTTGTATCTTGATTTTTATTTCCTGTATTTTTTGGTAGTCCTTTGCCTTGTGTGCCTTGTTTACGTAACGTTCATAAGACCACTCCTCCCTTTTTTCTCTGCTGTTTTCATCAAATGTGACTGACTTCTCTCTGCACACTGATATGATCACAGCTATTCCTCCAGAGTCTGTGATTGCAGCTGCATGCCTACCTAGTGACGGTCTACTATCAAGAAACAACAGACCATCTGTATGAAATGTTGCTTCGTAACAACCAATCAGAATCAAGCACTGAACACAGCCATGTAATAAAACAACTTGCAGATGTGACAGCTGTTTTCATCACACTTTTATATTCCAGGTCTGTTTCTTTCTGGCTCTATCTCTCTCTTCCTGCAGCCCACAGGACTTCTGCAGGGTCAGGTGTCTGATGTGATCTGAGGGGAAAGATGTCTCGAATCCACTCGTGCTCTGTGAATGAAGATAAAGAGTGATTTAGGTTTGAACGAATGGTGCATGGCGAGGATGCATTACCGTCAGACAGAAGGAGAGGGGAGAGAAATATCAATCAGGTAAGGGGCCTAATTCAACGTTTATAGATCTGTTGTTTCAGAGATTAGCATCCGATCCCTCTAAAGCTTTTAGGGAACCGTTCAGTTTATAGTAATCCTGTAATAGTCTGTATATGTTTATCACCCTGTGGTAAAATATAAGAACACTACAATAAAAAGAAGCAGAAGAATTCACAGCCTGTCCCAGCCGCTGCGTGAACAGCAGAGCTAATGAAACACTGATGGAGAGCAGAGGAGAGAAAACAGGTTCATTTCATGTAATTTCAGCACTAACGATGATAAATAGACTCTGGAGAGTTAGTCAAATATTCAGCTCCTGCAAAGAAAATGAGAGCGGAGAAATCATTCCTGAGGCTTCTGAAAACACAACAACACTCCTGTCAGGTGTAAAACAATTCATCTGAGGCCCACATCCACTGAACACTGTTCACCTCTTTAAAGTCACTCACATTTAACTCCTTACCCACAGTGTAATAAATGTGGCTGATTTATGCTCCTCTACCGCACCCACACACACACACACACACACACACACACACACACACACACACACACACACACGGTCCATTACACAGCGGTCCATCTCTGGGTGCTGCTGTGGGCTGCCTCTGTTCCTGCTCCAGGGAAGGCCACTGTCACTTAGCCCTGCGCTGCCCATCTGCACCTGTCAGGCAGCATCTCGTCTCTGCGGTTAAGCTGGCAGAAAATAGCCCCGGGAGCAGAGAGCAGCGTGGGAACTGAGGAGAGAGGCTGACCGGGAAAGTCTGCCCATCGTCCTGGAGACCTGATATCTCCCTGTGAGCCGATGCTGTCGGCTTGTTCTCACTGAAGCATCTTCTCGTGCACCTCTGACAAAATATAGACACACGTTATATAAGATGAGCTCCCTGTATACACGGATTGGGGCCTAAATGAGGACTGTCCTGCCTGAATAGTATGGAAACTTTACATTTAGTCACAAATATGAACACCTTTAAACTTAAAAAAATATTTTTAATTTATTTTAATTAAATTGTATTCATCTATTTTTATTTTATTCTTTATATAAATCATTTCTTTTCTTTTCTATTTTTTGCACTATTATTCTTGTACTACTCTTGCTACAATGTCTGTGTTGCAGCAAACATCATAAAGAGAGGTCTGCAGTTTTGTGTCCCGAATGTAAAGCCTCTGGTAACCCAAACTGAACTTTAATCCATTTTTGAAATATGATCGGTTACGTTTTTGATAACTTTCTAATGCTAGGATAGGCGGGGTTAAGTTGGATATTTATTAAATAAATATCCAACCAAGCAGAAATGAAACACTGAGTCACGCCCATACATGTTCAATAAAACTACTCTGCTCCTGCTCAGACCGTCTCATGACATCTCAACCAGCTCTCCTCAGTGTTACCTTAGCTGTAATTCTTCTATTTTCCTACCTGCAGTGATTTGGGGAAACTTTGGGACATGGTTGAGTTGAGCCACGGCCGAGTAGCTACAGCAGTCTTGCATATGCTCCACTTATTTCCCCAGGACCGCTTTACTAACTTTCCCCAGGACCAGTTCACTAACTTTCCCCAGGACCAGTTCACTAACTTTCCCCAGGACCGGTTCACTAACTTTCCCCAGGACCAGTTCACTAACTTTCCCCAGGACCGCTTTACTAACTTTCCCCAGGACCGCTTTACTAACTTTCCCCAGGACCGCTTTACTAACTTTCCCCAGGACCGGTTCACTAACTTTCCCCAGGACCGGTTCACTAACTTTCCCCAGGACCGCTTTACTAACTTTCCCCAGGACCAGTTCCCTAACTTTCCCCAGTACCAGTTCACTAACTTTCCCCAGGACCAGTTCACTAACTTTCCCCAGGACCGGTTCACCAACTTTCTCTGAACAGCTCAGACTTTAGACAAACAGCTCCGTCTGACACCCACAGCCGAGCTCCTCTGCGTGCACATACTACACTTCAGCCTCCACTGCTCCGGGCGTACCATGGTCCTCAATGCCCGGGGATTACAAAGTGATAAAACTAATAAATGATACAAGTCCTGGCTCTGGAGTATTTTGTAACTCAGCACTCAGAGACCATTTGAAATTAATAATTTTCCAGAAACTTTAAGGTACAACCAAAAGGTCGAGGAACTTAATAATGAAATATAAACAGGTGCATAGACATGATTTTTTTATGCCTGTGAAGAACTAGTATGTGCTTTTATTTTGCAATGTGCCTCATTTAAGAAATGTAAACTATTAGTCACGTGTCTGCAGGCGGGACAGTAATAATGTTTCATTCTTAGGGATTTAAGTCATGTCACAAAATGTTCAGAGACAAGCGTTTATTGTAAGAAATAAGCTTCTTTATTCAATCACAGGTACTGAAAAAGAAACAAACTCTTGGCTAATGTAGAAAACAGACTCTCGATTCACTCAGCACACACAGGAGGACATCTCGCACGTATCTAAACCAACAATACAAACACACACATTTCTAAACCATTGCGTCTTTCACACAGCAAATAATCTCTTGAACATGCTTTGACAAACAGAACTGCATCTGAGAACTTCAGGGGAATAATGTCAGCGTGTGAAGACATGTAGGAGGATGTTTGGCAAAAGAAAAGAGAAGGATCGTCTAAGTCCAAATGGTTACAGAGATTCTCATAAAGGACATGACATCATCAAATTAAGGTTGGTGGCAGTGTTTTGTTTCACCCATAAACCGTCTGCTGCTACATCTCATCTCCCACGCACTGAAACCTCCAATTCAAATTCAGAGTCTAAAAGGGAACACAATTCTAGATACTAAGGAGCAGCACTTCATAACAAATGAGGCGACTCAGACAAAGTGAGCCGGCAATGAAACTTGTGTTTATTTTTTATTAAATGAATAACGGAGCAGGAGGAGAGGAGTAACTATCCGAGATTAAACAAAATTTTGAAAGCTCGTTGCAGAAAGTAAATGGGTTAATAAAACAGTAAGGCCCCCCTCCCCTTCATCCAGTTCATCATATCTGTGAGTGATATGCTGACAGATCATCTCAGCCACAATAAAGTGCAACTCTGGAGCAAACTGCACTGATGGGGCTTGTGATGTAGTTAAAAATCTGACATGGTCATAATTGCACAGAACATGTTGAACAGGTAATTTTCTCTTCATGATAGAAACACGAAGGTTCTCCTAATATGGAAACTAGTCTTTATTCCCTCATAATGCCCATGTCTCGATCATATTCAAATATTTGCTGTAATTTAGGTTTAAAGGTCATAATCAAAGGCTAAATCTTATACGAGGTGGAGCACAGCAGGCATAATGCACGGCAGCAGTGTCTGATGTGCAAAAGTGGGAAGCTTAAAAACTTTTCTGTCTTTTCTTGCAAATTTTTGACTTTATATATCTCACAAATTTGTGCTTTTTTTCTCAAATATTTGTGAGTTTACTCTTAGATAATTACTCTTCTTCTCTGGCTTAATTTCTTTAAAATTATTGCTAATGGGGTGCTGTTGGCCTTGCGGTCTAAGCTTGCCCCATATACAGTGGCTATAGTTCTTATCACAGAAGTCGCTGGTTCGAATCCCGGCTGTGACCGTGTCCTGCATGTCTTCCCCCGCTCTCTGCTTCCCACGTTTCCTGTCTCTCTTAAGCTGTCCTATTCATAAAGGGAAAAATGTAACTTAAATAAAATAAATTTTATATATACACATTTTTTTTTTAATGAATGGCCCTAATAATCCATCGTGGCTTTTTCCACAAAAGTGCCTAAGAGCTGGTTCCTTTAGGCTTCAGCCTGGCATATAGCTGCTAACTACCTACCTAACTTTCTAACATTTGAAGACTGGCAGGGAGATAACACGGTGACTTTGCATAAAACAAGTGTACAATCAACTCAGTGCAGCACATACGACTCACATGGGGCCTTTAAAAACACTACTCTTCAAACTAAGCTTATGTTGACACTTTCTGCAGTCTCATAACACTCTCACTTCTGAAATCAACATCAGACTCATTACATGCACACACTGCCTTCTTAAAGTGACAGGCTGGGACAGTGACAATAAAGATACGCCTGACAGGAAAAGTCAGGGTGCAGATTTGAGGCTTTTTTTTAATCTCTAACAAGCCAAATAATGAAACTAAACGCTAATGCTTGATCGGCTACACACATATATCTATTCTTTCAATTAAGAATTCAGAATAAGACTCTCCTGACCAGATACTAAGACTGGAAACTGTTTCTAACGTAACAAATTCACTCTACAGAAAATTACAATTAATACAGACGTAATTAGTGCCAATTAGAGAACAACAATTTCCTAGTGCAGTAAAATTAATGTGACGTATCTGTGGTTGCTGAAAAACACTTGTGTCTATTTCAAAATGCTCGTTAAAGGCACAGTGAGGAGTTTTCATGTGTTGATTCTGGCGCCCCCTTTGGATGAAACTGGTAGTGTTTTTTAAGCCCAATGACTACAGAATTTATTTTTAATCCTACTTTTCTTAAGTGTTGTTTTGTAGCTACGTCAAAGTGTGAAATGTAACATAACAAGGACTAAACTTTGTGAACTCTGACGTACCGGTTTGACGTTAGCCGTCACAGCCCGTGTCTTGATGTGAGCTCCTGTGTGTCGATAAATGACTGAATAATGTAAATATGCACACGGTCCAACTCTTTAGTCCTCAAAGAGAGGTGAAGCATAAACATTAAATCCTGTTCATAGACATTTAGCTCTTTTAGCTAGCAATGCACGGAGTTTCTCCGTCTGAAACGTCAACAGTTCATCTGTTTGATAATCCTGCTCCAGTATCAGCCATAAGGACCAAACATATCTGAAGAAGAAACTCCTCCTGCTTGATTACTTACTTCTCACTGACAAACTTTACCAAAAGAGCTCGAAACAGAGTCACTTAACGGGTGTACGAATATCGACATCTATCATGTAGGTCATAAAGAGACTAAAGAGACTCCTCACAGTACCTTAAATCACTCTGTAGTTTCATAATCTAAAAGTTTAGTGAGTATGGCGTTCATAAAACTCTTCCTTGACACATTTTTTTGTACGATACGTGAAATTCTAAGTAACATAAGAAGAATGACGTGATGGCATGAATGATGGTTGGCTGAAATCATGATGACAGAGTTGCTTTGGTTTTGGCTGGGTTCTGCAGAAAGAGGCGAATGTAGGTGAACTGAGCCACACGGGGAATCACACTCACACGGCAGACAAGTCAAAAAACATAAAAAAATCTTGCTATTCTAAAATCTCTCTTGCTCTCCACAGAAAAGCTATATTGCATACTGTAAAAGGTAAAGAACCAGTGTTCTGACTAAGACTAAAAAAACTTTATATATTATTCTGCACATAAATAAATCTGTGGATTTGAATTCTTGTAGACGGTTTAGCTCTCTCTTTCTTTGTAGGACAGGAAATATACTTAGTGAAAGTTCAGACCCTGTGCTTCAAGTGTTTTGCAGTTACTCCATGGCCAAACAAAAACCTCTCCATCAGAGTTCAGCAGCTCGTTCTCAGACTGGGGAGGTGTGCCACATCACCTCTCGCTGGACTTATTAAGCTTTACATGTTAATAATCTGGAACAGGCATGACTCCACTTCTCTGCACAGCAACCCAGACCAGCAGATGTTTGCTCTAGGTCCTGCACATGAGAACGTCTGCGAAAGGTCCCAGGAGGTTCTTGTTGAAGATGCATCTCACCCACACCAGGTAGGTGGTGAAGGGCTTGATGTTTTCTGAAAAGGTGTAGTTCGTTGGGGAAGGATATAAGGCATATAGGTGTTCTCTCCCTGCTCCTGGATCCACACTTCATACTTCACCTCCCTCACCTTCAGATACTTCAGATTCCAGGGGATCTGCCAGGAGACGGTGAGTTTAGCCTCGTGGCTGGTTTGCACTGAGGTCTGACACTGCGGTTCTCTGACCCGGCCCGGATGGACTACGCTTGCTGGTTTTGACTTTTTCATGCTGGGCTTGGTCTTCATTCCTTCTTTGAGGACTTCCAAGAAAGAGGGAATGTCCACCAGAGTGTCCTGGTAGATCCGGAAGAGCCACTCTGGGTTTCGGCAGCACAGGTGCCGTGGGACGTCTTTGCTGGTGAGTATCCGCTCCTGCTCCTCTTTGTCCAGCTGAGTGATGCCGCCTTGCTCCCACGGTCTGTCCGGGTGGGTGACGGTGTTCTCCTCCTTCGTGTTACTCCAGGAGATGTAGTGCAGGTCCATGCCTGGGAGGGAGGCGAGGGTTTTATAGGGAGTGTACTGCTCCGGGTTCACAGCAAACGGGAAGAGCTCCACGACGGTCGCTCGTCTGGGGAGAAAGAGTGAGGTGACGAGCTGAGCTCCATGCATGCTGACTAACATGGAAGCCCCACTGATCACCTGGACGATGCTGGGGAAAGACTGATCCTCCAGAGACACAGTGACCACCCTCATCTGAAACTCCTGAGCAAGCACCATGATCAGCTCCGCTTCGTTCAGGATCAGCCTCGTAGTTGAACGACTAAATACGACAATGTACTCGTCCTTTTTCTCCTTCTCATCTTCAGTGCTCGCTCCTTCCTTCTCTACCTCCTCCACCCCGGTGATGTTCATCTTCTCCATCAGGAACTTGCCAAACTGCCGGATCTCATTCCCAGACACCAACATGTTGGCTTTGGGTCCCTGCGGCTGGACGAACCCGTACTGGTACCAGGTGGTCATTTTGGACAGGCCGATGTAGGACTTGGTGAAACACATGAGCTTCCCAAAGTTCCTCAGCTGTTCTTTGAGGAGAGGCTGCTTGCTGCTGAGAAGTCTGTAGAGGTCGAAGTGAGGGCCTTCACTCCAGCCCTCCATGAAAACCAAACGCGCCTCATCGTCTAAGTCTGAATACTGCTGCATGGTGTAGTAGGCGGGGAGCAGGTCATCATGGAACACGTGCATCAGGTTGTCTGGATTAAACCGGTTAAATATCAGAGTTACATCTGGAACAAATACAGGCTTAGGCATAAACTTAAGAGTAGCAGCTGGGAGCTCTAAGAAGTTGAAGTACTGCGTGTTGTGGTCCTCTACGGAGGACAAGTCCAGCAGGGCGGGCTGGAAGCGCCTCGCCCCGAGGTTAGGCAGCATGACAGAAGAGTTAGAGTGGAAGAACACAAACTCTTCCGCCTCTGAGCTGTAGCAGAGGTAGTCGAAGCGGCAGATGCGGTCGGTGTGCATCTTTCCAGTGCAGACCATGCGGGTGCCGTGCTCCTGGAGAGCCTGCAGGGCGACATGATAGTCGATACGAGCCTGAGAAAGCTCCTGGGACTGCCGTGTCATGTGCAGCTCCTCCTCTAGCAGGGCAGTGTGCTCACTCAGCTTGGAGTACTTCCAAAGGAGCGCCGCAACGACAGAGACGAGCAGCCCGTTTAGGAGCGCACCCACGCTCATCCTGCAGCCTGCCACAGACGCACGCATCACTGCTGCAGCCCAGGACACACCTCCCGACTCCAACTGGCCTCCGACCTCAGACGGAGGCGACGAGACATCCACCACCGAGAAACAACTGTGGGCGGGGAGAAAGGAAGATGGAGAGAAAAATAATCATAAAGCAAACCTCAGAAATGTAAAGCCCTCATTACAAGCAGAGACAAAACACAACACTGCTATAATTAACAAATCAATAGTCGAGCCTATAACGCTGCGGTGCTCTTTATGTAAGCGGTACAATGTGGTGATACATCAGAGCAGGTTTCAGCTCTCACCTTTGGGAATGATAGCTGGTGGTTGTTTACCTTAGCGAGCAAATAAGACATTTTCCTAACCTTACATCTCCTGTCGCCCTCCCTGGATGTGTCGAGACAAATTACACTGTGAGGAGGAGAAAGGAACAAGAGCATTGCTCTAAACTCATCTGCATACTGAGAGAACAAGTGAGTCATTGAGGGACTCTAAATCAACCAACGGTTAACGGCCAGCAGCTGCCTGCAAACACGAGACAACTAGCATGCTAAATACCCATCTGAGGGCTAACTTACTTACCACGCAACTAAGGTTTCATGTTAATTAATTACTTGACAGCAACATGAAGTGTGCTTAGAATTCAGCATGCAGCTACACCCAGCTGAGAGGAGGAAGAGGGATGAGGGTTTTTTTCTGTGCTCGAGAGAAAACAGGATTTAGGGAGCCGGTCTTTGAAGCCGGCCTTCTGGCAGAAAGTAATCTAAATCAGATTTAACTCATCCAGAACAGGCATCTTAGTGAACAACGACACTGCAGCGCTAAATATTCATAAAAGCTGACACAAGCAACACAAGACTCAAGAGGAGACCGGTGGAACTCATGACTCTGTTTTACTATTATTCCTCATGACTCATGTTTAGGATTTACTCCTCTGTTTTCCTAACATATGCTCGTTCTCTCCTGGTGACACGGTCACTCTCTGTGATTAAAAAAGAGGAAACACAGAAGAGAGTCTGCACACTGAGTTAGTCCCTGCATCCTCTATCTGTGTCATGTAGGTTTTTTGGTAACAGCCCTTTCCTTTAGAAGATTAAGGGCGGCTCCTGAGTCTCCTCACCGAGTTCACTTTTCCCACTTGGTCGCAGATTAGGATCCATTCTTTCGCTCAGTGAAGGAAATACTGAACATGTCTCATCACTTCAGACACAAGTCAATACTGTGTTGAGATTTCATGAGAGAGATTAGCTCTCAGTGTGATTGTCAACAAAATAAAAGAGGAGAAGAAGAAGTTGTCACTGTTTCTATTTGACATTTGATGATGCACTTCAGCTCTATTGGCTGCAGGCGACGCAAATTATTGATCACACGAAGTCCCTCCAAGTGTTCAGTCTTTACTGGAAATATGCAGAAGGGAAATAGTGATCTGAAACATGTGAGCATTATATTATAAAACAATTCGTATATGCATGTATCAGTCCATCACTTTTCAGCTTCACTATCATCAGAATGAACGATGCACCGGTTTGAAAAGTTGCAAGATTTTGGGTGATTTTATTTTCTTGCAAAATCAAGATCAAGAACCCGAAATGAATCTCGAGGAGCAGTGAAAACCCAGCAAGGATAATATGTAGTTTTGAAGCACAGATGCATCTCATTTCAAGAAAAATAGAAGCTGGTCATGAGGATTACTCAGAAAAGATTTGTCCTCACATTCTCAAAAATTCATCTGCAGCTCGTCACGGCAGTAAACAAGCTGATGTTATTCTTCATGACAAAATGTCACGGACAGCGGATGTGAATCAAAGCAGCACAGACACCGTAAGCTGCAGCATCGCCTTGATGCTGACGCAGCACGCAGAATAAAGTGAAATGAATTGTGAAGAGTAAACTGTCAGTGAGACTAACATTAGGGCTGCATCCTGCATGCTCCCTCACTCCACAAGGACAAGGGCAGCGAAAGGTTAACAGTGCCAGCAGTGCTGCTTAAATCCTCTCACTGCACACTGGATCCCACGGGGACACATACCAATGCCCTCTGCAGTTTGCCCGAGCCGAGCAACCCAAAGCTTCAAAATGTCAAAGCCACTGCAAGAGACCACAGCACGCACTAAACGCCCTCATTTACATCGGCACATTCAACGGGTCCAAACACAGACCTGGACACGGGGAGCTGTTTCTGCTGTTTAAAAACATGCAGGTTCAAATCAACCTGAAGGAGACCACTTTTCTCCATTTGTGTGTGTGTGTGTGTGTGTGTGTGTGTGTGTGTGTGTGTGTGTGTGTGTGTGTCTGTGTGCACAAACACACACGTGTATCCGTATCCAGTCATTTAAACTGACCTTGAAGACAAGTGGCTGTCGCACTTGTCTGCTCGCTCCCTCACACTGCTGTTGTAGCTCGTCAGCAGTGTGAGGGAGCGAGCAGAGAAACTGCCTGGGAATAAAAAATTTCAAATTAAGAAAAGGTCACAGCAGTTCCAAAAATAATCAGATGTGAGATGAGATCTATCTCCTGAGCTCTGCTAACACCAGGGAATGCTCTCATATCCATATCCAATTTCCAAGTGTGTACGCTGTTAAATGACCCACTGATATTGTGTCCACTTCTCCCCGTTCTGACTCGTCTTTCGCTTCCATTTCATGTGTGATGGAGGTCCGCTCCCTCTGTGTGTGACCTACAGTCTGTGAGACAGAAGTGGAAGAAGACTTCACGATCCAGGGAGGCAGCGCAATGCATCACACTTAACCGACACACCGCTGGAGGGACGAATGGCACCACAACATGCAATAATGAAGAAAAGGCTTTGCACATCAACTTCAAGGGACAGGTGCGTAGGAGAGAAGTGAGAAAAAGCTCAAACAATTTGAGTTGCAAGAATCCCGCACACTGTCCACCTTGCAAATACAAAGTATAATGGCAACGTTTCATTAACAGTCCATTTCTGTGGCAGTCACATTAACTGGCACCGGGACAAGGTGCTGCTAGTAGCGGCCACTGACAGCGTCTGTCTCGATCTTTATGTCGGTGTTTCTGTGGTGTGGCGTGGCATGGCTGGCGTGGCGTGGCGTGGCGTGGCGTGGCGTGGCGTGGCGTGGCATGGCATGGCGTGGCATGGCGTGTGTTTACGTTTCACAGCCATGCTCAGTCTCTGGAAATACGTGTGTAGTAGTGTGAGATTCAGAAACAGAGAAAATCGCTGCGACTGTCCCTAATGTTTTCTTCTTCTTTTGCTATTTAATGCAGGTACCATTCTTCTTCTTCTGTTACTTAATGAGGTTAGAAAACACCTTTAAGACGCTCTGTAGCCACCGTCCGGCAGGAACAGCGCATTACAACCAGGCACCGGTAAAAACTATGAAAAAATGTACTTTTAAAATGAAAAAATATTCGGAGTAACTTCGATGAACGAGTGAACGAATATTCTAAAATCATTGCCTATCCCAAGATTTATCCATTATCTTGACCACTTATCCCGTCTTTGGATCACGGAGGACTGGCACCAATCCCAGAATACTTTGGGCGGAAGGCAGGGTACACCCTGGACAGGTCGCCAACCTATCACAGGGCAAACATGGAGAGACAGACAACAATTCAACAAATCAACAAATCTTACACACACTCACACCTAGGGGCAATTTAGAGTGATCAATGAACCTGATGAGCACACGTTGGACTGTGGGAGGAAGCCGGAGTATCCGGAGAGAACCCACGCATGCAAGGGGAGAACATGCAAACTCTACATAGAAAGGCGCCTGCCCAACCTGGGACTCAACCAGAAACCTTCTTGCATACCCCTTTTAGACAAACGCGAACCGGGTTGTATTTCTGGGCTTGTGCTCTCGCTGTTTCGGAGCTGGTTGAAGTCGCGAACCAACACGGCACCTGTTTGTTTTTCCGCCCACTCGAGCCCGTGGAAGAGGCACGTCATGACGTCAGATTCCTCGGCCGACCACTGCTTTGCCTTGGCTGCAGGAAAATGGTGGAAACACGTATGGTTTGTGTTTTTGATCACAGCAACCCTGCCCCTCGCCCCTGACGGGCTGTTCGCAGTTCTGGACAAGCAAGAGTTGGAGCCGCTCTGGAACCGTTTTTCCCAGCCTGGAGCCGGTTCACTCACAGTCGAAACGTGAAAAACGGTTTTCAATTGAGTGCCGGCTCCGAACCGGCCCTGAAACTGCCTTGGTCGAAAAGGGGAAACTGTGAGGCAATAGTGCTACCCACTGCACCACCATGCAGCCCGTTTTAAAGTTAAATTGATGGTCAGTGCTTTATTCACTTAATAACACGTTAACCTTGCATCATGAAAAACATTCTGCTCCAAAATAAAGGCCCTTCATTCAGGATCTAGGTCTGCCAGAACAACAGCTGTACGTTCCAGTAACAACAGCACTCTCAGCCCCCTCTTAGCCCAGTTACATCAACATCTGACTTTGTACTGACGATCATTTCCTAACAGGCTAATAATTACAAGAGATTTAATAAATGCATGGGCTTTGGGTTCTCAAAGGATGATGTCACCATGATGAAATTCATGCGCTGCTTTTGACACTAATTTTCTCGACGTTCAAATAAAGATTCAAAGCTGAGCACCCTCACTGCTGCACGACGCTGTGGCACACACACACATACACACACAAACAGGTTGATCTGGGCAGCATTTAAGGCCAGCAGGCAAGAGAGAAAACAGCACCTTTCTCAGCCACTCACCTCTGCATATGGATTTCACTGCCCATGAAAACTTGAGGCAGGAAGCTTACAAGTAGAAAACTTTCCCTTCAGCGGTCTGAGAGCATGCACAGACAGCTTTCATACATTCATGAATACTTACAATTAGTTTCAGCTTCTTTCATAGATTTAAACCTTGGAGCACAAAGTAGATCTGTCTGACCTTAAATATGAAATTAAGCACACAGATCATTTTATGCTCAAGGTTCGAGGTATCACAAAAGGATGCTGCAAATAAAGGTAAGAATCGAAGCAGGTGAACCTGAGTTACAGGCTGACACTACATAATTGCATCACATGAAAAATATTGAAAGAGCATCGCTTTTGATAGCCTTGTCTGTCTTGTAAACTTGGTCCTTATTTGTGAATATTCTGATAACTCTTACGGCCAAGGTCAACCAGATCCGTGTCCGGTCCATCTCTGATCCATCAAAGCACCGGATCTGATAGGTTTCTATTCTAGTCAATGTGTTAACTTCAACTGGATCAACTTAGTTGCTTCCGGCTGTCACAGGACCTCCACCAGATCTGCATCCGGTCCGTCTCCAATCCGCTGCAGTCTGGCTCTGTGCTCTCTCGTCCACCAACACCCACCGGTTGTGTTTTCAGCACGGAGCAGGACCACCAGACAGCTGGAGTCATGTGACAAAGGTTTTCCCGCTGTAATTACTGAAACAAGGATTCTCCTCTCCTCATCTATGTTGTCTTTATGGTCCTCTGAAAACCTCTGACCTGTTGACTCCAGGCCTGGCTCCGCTCATCATGACGGTTTGTTGTTGTAGTTAAGTGAAATACAATCTGGTGAGAACACAGAGTGTTTTATTCTGAAAATTAGCCGGATGTTTTCATTTTGTTTTGGTGCCTGACTTCCTGTCAGGCACCAAAATGCCTGATCTCTGTTGAGATCAAGCGGCAACCTCCGGTCTAAAAATATGAGTCAATGCGGAAGTGTTAAAAGCTGCAGTTCATCGAGAATCCGCTTGAGGCTGACTCCGGAAGTACCAGAAGTCACATACACATGAATGGGAAAAAGACGATCTTTACAGCAGAAATAAACATGTTTACAGCCTGGTACAAAAGACGAGTGTAGTCTGAATAGCTCATTTTTCGATGTGCTCTCACTGTGAGGGGGGTGAATTTTTTTCTAACACGGCAATTTCGAAGATATTGAGATTACTAGTCTTCAAATGAGAGGCACAGCTGCCTGCAGGAACACTGTAGCTGTTGGCTAGGAGACTCAAACTCCGCCTCTTTACGTCACACTGGCTTGACAGAAGCAATATGGCTCCCGCCGACGACTGGTCTCAAAACAGCGTTCAGAAACAGATGGGTGACGTCACGGATACTACGTCCATATTTTATACAGTCTATGGTTGAGATTGATGCGTCGTGCTCTGGCATCCGGCAAAAATATTAGTCTTGCGTATCTGATCCGGAGGGCTCCGACCTGCCAGATCAGAGACGCAGCTGGAACACAATGGAGTGGATCCAGAGGAAGTTAATACATTGACTAGAATAGAAACAGAATCAGCTCCAGTGCTGTGACGGATCGGAGACGGACTGGACACTGATCTGGTGGAATTTGGCAGTGTGTCTCTGATCCGGCCCTCCGAACTTCTATTTTAGCCGAATCCCGGTTTTCAGAGGACCATAAAGACAACATGGATGATGAGCGGAGGGGGAGAATCCTTGATTCAGTTTTCTCCGAGGGAAAACCTAGGTCACATGACTCCAGCTGTCCGGTGGTCCTGCTCCGTGCAAGCAGATCTGAGATGACCTCATGAGGTTTAATCAGAGTTACATAGGTGTCTTTCTGCATCCTTATAGGCCAGAAAGCAGCTTAATTTTCCTCTAAAACCGAGTTAACCCTTCTTTCCTGGTCCCCGTTTTCAATCTTTCACCATTCCTATACATCACTCTACAGTCCAAACATGTTTCATTGCATTTATTCAAATGTCAGACGTGAGGCCTTCAAGATTTAACAATGCAACACATGACAGTAAGACTTATCTCCCTCCTCCACATGGTGCACCTGAGTCTTCGTTGTGAGGCCTGTGTCACATGACTGGCTGGTGCAGCAGCAAGCTGAAGAAGCTGGGTGACGTGGCGTTGAGTCACGGGGCTGATGGGGGAACAAGTTAACTGGAAAGTCAAACGCACACACACACGCCAGCTGAAGCATCCAAACATGGTCATAACTCTGAGGTAAACACACACAAGAGTCCGTCAGTGAGCAACAAGGTAAAGACTATTAAATGTATCTTGCAGATGCTCATTCATTACACAGAATAGCTTCATGAGTGAATGGTGGAGGCAGCAGAAGAGCAGCGTTCTGTGAGGGCTACTTCAGGGTCACGATTCAATAAAACTCTCTCAAGTGCAAGCTCTCCTTTTGGACTTCAGGAGAAAGTCCACTGACCTGTAACTGTCGTGTTCCTTCACCCGTTTAATTCGTCATCATCTTCAATAAAAATCCCTTTAAGAGCATCACTCCCCCGCCTAAACTGTCTGTCACTGCTCTCTCCGCGCTGCCTTCCAGGCTGACACTGAAGCTCCAGCTTCCCCAGTGTTACTGGTTAGCATATCTGTTTGCTCTGGAGATGATAAGCACCCCGATGATGTGGTGGAAAGCGGCGCAGGGCAGCACAGAGAGTCTAATGCATTTTAATGAGAATCCTGGAAAGCCGAAGTGAGGGAGGGGAGCGGTGGCAGCCCATTCAGGCCCCCAGTGTTCATCATTTCTTGCAAATAACCATCCCCCTCTTTGGAGTTAATCTTCCCTCTTTCTCCACGTTTCTTTGCTGCATGTCTACCCTTCCACATCACCTTGGAGAGCCCTGCATGCCTGGTCACTAGAAGAACCAGGCAGGGAATTAGAGTCGTCCTTCTCCCTCCTGCTCTCTACCTGCTTTTCTTTTCACGGCTGCCTGATTGTTGATCTCTCCTGGCCGGGATGATGTGTCCTTATTCTTTGTCATCTTTATTCCTGGACCAAATGTGGCCTGTCAGGTTGGATCAAGCCGCCTGGAGCTCAGTGTGGCACTTTGGAGAATTAATGGCCCTGCAGCCATTATCGTGCAATACAAAGATAAGTCTCATGCCCCTCTCTCTCACTTAGCATTGCTTTCTCAGACATGTTCAGGCAGACATACACGCAAACACACACGCACGCAAGGTTCTGTTAAATGAATTTAGTGCAATACCATCCAGTCTAGCTGTGGAAGCTTAGCTGTCTTCTCTGTAATGAGTGGCAGTGAGTGTCAGAGAATGCCCCTAGTCTTTGTTAGACACATCGCATGTCTGACGACTCGCCTGAACCAAAGTGAGACTGATTACTCCTCTGATTGATCGCCCGCTACTTTATAACTTTTTCATCCTTTTCTATATCATTCTCCAACACCGGCCTGCTACGCCTCCTGAAATACAGCTCTCCCAGAGCATACAAGACTCTCTCCTCTCCCAGCGGATACAGGAGGAACTCAGGCTGATGTGGACGACCTGCAGACCAAGTGAAAGGGACACAATGAGAACACAAAGCTGGATGTGATGTTATCTTGAAGGTGTTTTCTAAATGCTAAAGCTTTCGGGTTGCTTCCACCGCTGCTGTCCATTTTGGAAACATTCGTAAACTGAGAGTTTGAGATTTTCACCTCATCAAACTTCATTTGGGACTCAGTGCCCAGAACAAAACCTCCTGCAGAGCATCCTCTGGTGTATGACTACTGTTACGTTTCAAACTAGCAGTGAAAATAGAACTTATTTTTATAAACAGTCTGCAGCAGATATAGTCAGATGATACCTTCCCTCAGCTGTACAGAGATGCTGCTTGAGGTTGCAGTAACTTTAGACTGACATCCTATTTCCACTAGATCCGTGTCCGGTCCGTCTCCGATTCGTCACAGCACCAGATCTGATAGGTTTCTATTCTAGTCAATGTGTTAACTTCCACTGGATCTGCTCATCAAATACGCAAGACTCCTATTTTTGCTGGATGCCGGAGCACGACGCATCAATCTGAACAGAGCAGATGGAGTGGGACAGGAAGTCAGGCACCAAAACAAAATGAAAACATCCGGTTAATTTTCAGAATAAAACACTCTGTGTTATCACCAGATTGTATTTCACTTAACTACAACAGCAAACCGTCATGATGAGCGGAGCCAGGCCTGGAGTCAACAGGTCAGAGGTTTTCAGATGATCATAAAGACAACATGGATGAGGAGAGGAGGAGGAGAATCATTGATTCAGTAATTATGGCGGTAAAACCTCGGTCACATGACTCCAGTTGTCGGCGGTCCTGCTCCGTGCTGAAAACACAACCGGGGGGTGTTGAGAAAGCAGGCACACCTCTAAATCCATTGTGAACCCTTCTTTCCTGTTCCCTGTTTCACCTTTCCTATCCATCATTATATGGTCTAAACATTGCATTAGTCACATGTCAGTAAGGCCTTAAAGATTTAACAATGCAACACATGACTTGACAAACCCTGGTCATCCTTTGTCCTCAAATGTAGAGTGATGTATTTGTATCTTCGGGAGCTTGGGAACAATCTTTGTTGGGGGCACTTGTTTTGCTCGGTGGTTGTATCATGCAGCCGGTGTACGGAGGCTAGAGTACTCGAAGCTCGGGTTCAGTTCTGACCTGCAGACCTTTAGAGAAAACAATTATAATTGGACCCTCGGACTGAGCTTGGGAAAGTTTCTAGAATTAAGTATGCAAACCACGAGTCAGACCACCAGGGCAAAGCAGGGTTTCTGAGGTGTACATCGATAACTAAACACCACAAATAAAGAAAACCTCCTTCCCTGCAGAGGAGGCTGAATAGATCTTAACTTATCTGGATGAAGCCTCTAAAAAGCAGCGTCTCCTGATCTTGCCACATTAGACAGGCTAAATAAAATATTGAGTCAGTTGGAAACCTGAATCTTTCGACGGTGTAAGTGCCTAAAAGCCTGCGAACCTCCTCACTGAAACATTACTGTGCAAGAATATAATTCGCTACAGCTCAGAGACTATCTTAGAAATCAACTTTACACAAGCACTGAATCGCTCTCTGACTTCTTAATAGAGTCTAAACCTGATAAGGATTTTAGTCCAGAGCCTGACAGTAATGGATCTGCAACAGACGAACAAATGAAGATTTATTCTCATGTTTAAAGGTAAGGTTGGTGACAATCATCACCATGAGTGGATTTAAGAGAACAGCTGTGTGGTGTGGAAGTTACCTGACCTGTGTAATTACTAGTTTGTTTTTTTAACGCTCCCTGTCCCATTAAAGTCACTAACCATAGACCTTTCTGGAATCCCTGAGCTCCCTTGTCTTGTAGGTTCCTCTGGATCTCTGCTGTAGACGGCCTGCTGCTGTGGACGTGCCAGACTCCATCTGTTATAACTACTACTACCCATCTCACCACCATCATCTCTCTCTCTCTTCATCTCCCTCTATCCCTCTCTCCAACTCAGTCTAATCAGATGTGTGTCCTGACATGAGTCTGGTCCTGCTGGAGGTTTCTGCCTGTTAAAGAAAGTTTGTCCTTGCCACTGTAACTTGCTAAATGCTCTGCTCATGGTGGATTAAGATGAGATCAGACTGAGTCCTGTCTGTAAAATGGGACTGGATCTTATCCTGTCTTGATGTTGGGTCATAAAAGGCAGAGAAAACATGGACAGCAATTTACAAATAAAATGATAACTAAGAGCAGCCTGTTGAGGTCACGTAGGAACAGACACAGCCCAGGACGACAACATTCTGTGATTAGATGAACCTCTTTCAGTTCCTTATTGAGGTCAACGTGCCAGAAATGCTGCCGTGCATTTGTTCAACATGTTGCTAAAGATTTAAGATGCAAGCAGCTTCTTTGAAAAGGCATTTCACAGTTTATAATTGTCATTGAGACATAGACGTGCACCTTTGTACAGTATGTTTGGATATCTTCTCATTCTAAGCTGTTTTTAACAACACACTGCAGCCCATACAGCGTGCGACTTCATCTACAGCGACACTTTTGAGAAGCCACGCGGCTCGGCTCTGCTCAGCAGGTAGCTGATGTGGAAATACATGAAAATCAGTTCCTTTAGAGTCACGACTCCCAGCGTATACTTTCCCCCCCTGAAAACGCAGGAGTATTCACAGAGGGTTCCCATGCAGACTCATCTTTTCCTGCACAAGTCAGCGTTTCAGTTTTGCGAAAAGTTGCAACGGACTGCTTTGAATTATTCCCAAAGACAAGAGCAGGAATGCAGATCAAAGTGAGGGAATAATGGGGAGAGCTCCTGGTGCATAGCATGAGACCCTGTTGAACGTCTCCACACAAAGCAGACATAAAAGAGGGCAGGGGAAACAAAGAAAGACAAACGTCAAATCCTGTGATGGGGAAAGAAGGTGTGAACAATATCACGTCTTCTTTTTCTATTTCTACTTCTGTCTCAGAACTTCATCATCAACATCGTCTGATGATTGTTTTGTCTCTGAAGGTGTCTGACAGTATTTTTAGTCCCTCAAAGCAGTCAGCTGATATTCACCCATCTGTTCGCTGGTCATTGTCGACGCTCTGACTGCAACCCAAGACACAAGAGTTCAGCATGTGATGCAAAGCTTCATTTCCATCTGATGAAGGCTAATCGATGCATTTTGGCCAATATGCTCCGTCATCTTTGCTCTTCTGTTTCCCCAAGCATCTTCAAATGAGATTGATCAGAACTCGATCCAGATCACCAAAAGAATTGAGAACACCTCTGACACCAATAACTTGTAGATTCTGCTTTGATTCACAGATATCTGATATAAAGACGGACAGGAGAACTCTGCAACGTCTGTAAACAGAATCCTTTTGAATGAGGCCTGAATTTTGAACCTCATTCAACACCAGGGAACTGACATGATGCACTTTAACTTAAATATTCTCTCTTCTGGTTGTTTCTGAGTACAACAGACTCACAGGATCACAAATACCAACAATAATATTCTGAAAGATAATCCGAAACTCCTGGGATGTGAAAAACATCTGAACTGGAGTAGAGGAACTGCAGTAACACATATATAACATTTATTATTACCACATATCTTCCACGGCAGTTGTTGCATTATCGCAGTGCAAACGAGGAGACCTGTAGTCAAACTCTCCAGTTTCAGTGCAGCATGCTGCAGATTATAATTAGGGATGATCATTTCAACGAAAACACTATCTGATAGGCACTGCTAACTATTGCAGACTATTCAAATATTTCCCCATTTTCTCTGCAATGTGAGGAGAGAGACTGTTCCGACATGCAGATATGAACATACGTATACATATGGATTGGATTATGATCTAGATTTCTACTTTTACCTCTAAACTTTGCACTGAACCTCATTTTTCAGGTATTTTTTCATAGACAGAACTCACTGTCGCTGCACAAGTCTGCGTTTTTCCTCCGCTTCTGAATCTCACACAGCCGCGCACATTTTACTGACAACTGGCACTGATGCTTTCCTTATATTATTAGTAGGGATGCACCAAAAATGAAAATTTTTGGACGAACCGAAAATGAGGGAAACCAAGAAACACCGAAAGAAACTATATGCCAGTTATAAGTACCATTGCATTTATGGCTGACTGTGTACTAACCTCACTAAAATCAAGGATCTCGTTGAACATATCAGACAACGAGGGTGTATGCCCCTCATCTGGTTCAGAGAGACCAGTCTTTTTTTCTGCGCTCTGTTCCCCCTTCTCCTGCGCTGTGCGCTTCTCCGTCTCCAAGCGGGTTCTCCGCATCCATCGTGGCCTGGATCATTTCTCAGTGAAACGTGTGCTGACAGACTCTAAGAGTGTACTTTTCATTGTTTTCACTCTGTGGTCCGCTCAACCTCTTTGCTTAGAAGATGCTTTAATGCTGCAGTTAAAGGAAGAACGGATGCAGACATGTTGGCCCTTATCCAGACAAGCGCATGCTGGCGTCATCAGAACATTCTGTTTCGGCCGTGTTGTTCCGGTGATAAAAGTATTTCGTCTGAAAACCGAAATGACACTTTTGGGCCATTTACGGTGGCCAAATTTTCGGTGCATCCATAGTTTATTAGAATCTTTAAATGTTAATATGGAAGTTTTTTGTTATATAGTAGCAAAAGAGAACAGCTTTAAGATGCCCTGCAACTCAGAAACCTTTTAAAAGAATACATTTTAAAGATGAGATTATAGTCACATGATCTATTCGATTGTATTTATTATTAAACGAGTATTCAGATATCACGACTCGACTAAGATATATTTTTGCACCTCTTTGCCTTTATTAATAGGACAGCTGTAGAGAGACAGAAAGCGTGAGGAGCACAGAGTGCTGCAAATTTTCACGGCTGGGAGTCAAACCGTGGAGACTAGGACTACAGCCTCTGTACACGGGCGCATGCTTAGACCACTAGGCCAATATGATGCTAACTTTCACAGTTGTCCCTCCACTTTTCTTCCTCTCTGTATTTGTCTTGTTTGCTGCTAATCTGCAATCAAGCCAAATACTCTGTCTGCAGGGTATAAGCCTGGCTCAGTCCTCCACTCATCACCAGATCGTTCGTTTACCGTGGTCCTCAGCTCAGGCCCTCTTTTAATGTGTTTTTATGAAATCCTTTCCCTTGAAAGAATCGAATCTCGTGTCTCCCTGGGACCAGATCTCCAGGACCACAAACAGCCACTCACCATCCATAAAGCACTGGACTGGACTCTACCTGTTGCAAGTTAAACCTTATTAAAACCGTTTTCAAGACTTCCTCCTCGCCTCCATTTGTGTCTGAACTGTGGGTCCTACTCTGGATTAAATACTAGAAAGCTGCAGGCACATAAATGAGCTTCAGTGAGGCAAGTGCTTCTACTTTAACTTCATTCACTCAGCGCTGATTGGAAGATTTGGTTTTAACCCAAGTACATTATTTAAATTAAATATCCACAGATAAAGTCCTTAAACTGGTGCACATGCAGTTTGTGGAAGAATAAATATTCATGCCCTCAAACACAGATCACTGTTGTCCATAATGATGTTTACTTTGAATAATTAATGACTGGAGGTCAGTTTTAAATCTTCATGTTGTAAACCAACCCATCACCTGTAGTGCTAAACACACACTGGTCAATGCATTTTAGGAAGGCACACGCGGTCCAGGGTGCAAGATTGAGATTTTGGTTTACCATTGTGCAAAAATACAATGGAGATAAGACAAAAATAACCCTGAACACTAAATCCAGACTAATCACAAACATTCATATTTTAATTGTTTTACTCACATGCACTGTCAGACTGTAATCTGGTCTATCAAAAAAGCTACCTGCAGATGTTTTTCTTCTGTTAGATTATGATTCCTTCACATCCTCTGCCTTAAATTGAACAAATACAGGAATAAAAACACACTAACATCTGCTTCTTTATGTTTTTTGGTCATGCACATTCATGCATATTTATAATGCATTCACAGCCATCCAAATACATTTTGGGACACTAGAAATGTAGGTTTCTGGGAGCAGCTCTGTTATGAAATATTCATTCATTCAATTGTTAATTAGATGGGAGTAGGCTATATTTTAAATAGTATTTTTAGAGAGCAGTATTAAAGCATCAAGGGAGATTTGTTGCATGAAAGAGTGTAATTTTTCAACACCGTTTGCTGTATTTATTTAGGTTTAACACACATCTATGTGCAGAGATTCAGCTGTCTGTCAGCTGGACACACTCCTCTGTGAGATGGACCCACAACAGCCCTGTGACAGTCACAATAATACCCATGCAGCCTGTTTTAGTTCTACATAAATCATCATGTGTGGAGAGGTTCTTACCTCAGGTCTCAGTGGAAATGTTGCTTTTGTCTCTGACGACAGTTGAAAGGTTAGCTCATCTCGGCAGCATCAGTGTGTCTCAGTAACGAGCCAGCCTTTAGCAGAGACGGTCCTGCACGGGAACACGAGACATGTAGTGGGAACGAAAAGCTCAACTCGGACGAAAACCGAGACTACTAGAGGAAAACAACGGCGGGTTCAGTCATTACATTCCCCGACACACCGCCGGGGCTGTTTGGGGTTGTTTACCAGCTAGCCTAGCTCTCAGTAAGCAGAGACAGAGAGCAGCTGCCTGGATACCGACTCCACTCTGCTGCTGTGTCAAGTCTCCACCTACCGCCGAGGGAAATCCCGCGCTCAGATCTCGCGATGACACTCGACCTCTCTAATTGTAACGTTTGCCATTGATAATTATTACATCCAGGGGATATTACTATGGAAGCAAATAGGTACCAAAATTAAAATGAAAAGGCAAATTAGAAAATCAAATTGCATTAACAGGAATTCTTATCAATTTTCCAAATGTAGGTGCATTATGTGACTATTATTATTACACTATATAATAATCAATAAATTATTTAACTATGATAATATTATTACACAGACGTAAAAGATACATGAAGAGCAGTTATTTATGGAACACAAAATATTACAATGTAATGAAATGCTTTTTTTAATGCTTCTTCTCAATGATGTCAAAATAAATATAATAATTATCAAAATAATAATAATACATATTGATTTTTGATAATAAAAAATCAAAATTAATAATGATGATAATAAAAGTAAACATAATCTTAATAATAATAACAATTATTTTAATATATATGTAATAATAACAATTATTATAATTATATTTATTTTGATAATACAAACATAATCATAATAATTATGTGATGGCAATTATATTATTATTATTTATTATTATTATTATATTATTATTATTATTATTATTTGTATTGATCATCTATTGGCAATATATTTAATATTATAAATTACTGATACCGGTTAACCTAAAGAAAATTAGAGTGGATGCATCTGTATCATGTTTAACTCATTTTAAATGACAAAAAACGTTTGCATATATCTCTAAACAGTGTTGCATTTAACCTCTTCCCAGCTTTTAATTTAATCATGCAGAACAAAAAAAAAATGTAAGTCTTCAGTACATTTCTAAAAGCATTGTTGAATGAGACTTGTAAATAAAACAAAATCCTCATCATCAAACCTTCCTAGGTGCCATAATGAACCCTCAATAGTTCCTGGTTCTGAAATTCCTTGTGAATTAAAATGGGGCTCAATAAATGTATATGAAATGTATATGTGTAGAGTTTCTCTCCACCATATTCCTCTGTATCCCTGGATGAGTTAACAATAACTCCTTTGTGGAGACAGTTTGTATGAGTGCAGAGTGGTGACATCAAAACCAAGCAACACTCCCATCTTGAGTCTGAAAAAAGAAAGCAAGGAACACTGCCAACAGTGGACCGTTCTGATATTCAAATCATATCTTCATTTATAGCATGTTGCATAAATCCCAGATCACTCTGTCTTGTTTGTTTATTGCTTGTTTTACAGCATTTCTTTTAAGTCTCTGAGTGGTATAGGATCTAACTGCTTTATTTTTTCAGTTTAAAGCACCTGCAGTTCTAACATCACTCCCAGTCATGTATTCTTTCTTTTTTTCTTTACATAACCGGATCTACTTTGTTTGCACTACAAAAACTTGACTGGTGGCATTATTGTTGGCTTTTTGCATGACTTTTTTGATATTGTAAATCAATGTGTGCGTGTTCTACTTCTACTTTATGCTTTCGGACACAGAATATATCATATCCTTAAAGGTAGCTAAACATTTGAAATATATCAGCCTATGGGAGTGCTGTACATTGCAGTCTCCTTCCTTGAAAAAATCGTATTATATTCTTTAATGGAGGCAGTTTGTACTGTCAGATACCTTAGCTGTATTCTTGTTTTTGCAACAGGAAAGCAAAAAATGCCTTCTACGTAATATTTTAAGAGTATGGGCCTCAGTAACAAGACTTTCTTTGTTGATTATTTATCATGTCATGCAAAAACTGAACACACAGAAGCTGCTGTGAGAAAAGGAATTAGCTACAGGGGAGCCTTAAACTAAAATAGTGTGTATTTGTGCAGGAGCATGAGTTTCTGTAGCTGTGACACAGTTACACAGTTTTGGTTACATTAATCTATAAGAAGAGTAAACACTCCGGGTTCAGTTAGAGGCCAAGACAGATTCTTTTATTATTTAGTCCATCACTAGATGTCACTGCACACCTTTTCTAAGAACACGGTCCGAACCTAACAGGAAATGAATGCATCGACTAAAACATGCTAGGTGAGTCTTGTGGTATGAAACGTACATTTTAAATGATTATCTTTACATCCAGTGCTCTAATGCTGTAGATTAGAATTCAAATACAGTGTATGCGGGTGATGCTTGCACGTGAATCTACGCATGTCTCAAAACTCTCCATCTTTAAACATGAATACAGGATCTTCATACCTTACCAATCATAATTCTTTGGTTGGTTTTATGTGACAGATTATTTCCTCCAGCATTCCCAATCAAAAGCATTGTTTGACGTCAGAGCTGAATGCGGTTGGTGATGCTCTTATGCTGCCTTCAAGGATCCTCGTAACTTTGGAGCTCCCGTACTGTATCCAAAACATTTCAGTGGCTTTGTATGCTTTCAAATATGAGACACAAAACATCAAAGTAAAACATGATCAGATATTTGGCTAATACAAAGAAAAGCAAAGTTAGCAAAAATAAACATTGAAAAACATGAAATAGAAATTAGAATATATATAAACATTATGTCAATCATGAAACCACACAAAATGTGCTTGTGTTACTTTGTTTTGCTTGTACAAATATTTAAAAAATGTCTTTTCTTCGCAAAATACAATTATATGACTCTGAAATGAAGCCAGTGTAATGAAATGATAAATAATATAATACTATTTTTCTTCAACCAGCACATCTTTGTATAATTGTATAAAGAAGTCAAGGGACAGCTCCAACACAGGTGTGCAATTGTTTCAGTAAGATATGATGTGAACGATCTATTAATTCCACAGCTGGAAAATGTACAGTTCTAACAGCAGCAAAGAATCACAAAATTAGATAGTAAAACAGACAACACAGTGTGCAGATAATTGAAATAATTTGGGCAAAGGATAAACTAACTTACAAAGAATAGTTGCACACAGTGCAACAAAAAAGATGAAATGTAATTTATTGCACATGAGTGATAAGAGGGATTATTTATCGACCACCTTTGAGTGTTTCTGAACTGGACAGCTGCAGGAAGGTAGGACTTGTTGTCTGTCTCCTTCACACACCTCAAGTGGATCAGTCTGTCGCTGATGGAGCTTCCCAGTGTTGTCACACCATGCAGAGTGAGGCAAACATTCTCCATGAGAGATGATAGCTTTGCCATAATCCTCCTGGGCTGAGTAGGTAGCACAGCCTTCATTATAATTCTGTTCTTTTCTTCAGCGCGATGTAGCTGCTCCAGCTGATTACTCCATAAAGTATGATGCCACTATTGAGTCATAAAATGTCCTCTGGAGTGCTCCTTGCACACCAAAGGACCTCAGTCTCCTCAGCAGATGGAGTCTGCTTGGGTCTTTCTTGTTTTGTCCTACAGTAAAAAGTCTAGCAAAAATAATGAAAAGTCTACAGACAGAGTATAGTATCAATGTCCTATCTTGTATTTTGAAAATAATGCTTTGCTGGATAACATCAATGTAGAAGTTTGAATCAGAAAACACAAAGCTTGTATTTCTGTCATGGTTGGCCTACTCATCATGACATATGTAATGTATAGAGTTTCACATTTAAAGTTTGTTTTATTTTTGGTTTGGTCCATAATCCATTCAAAATGTTCGATGCACATCTCACCAAGTTCACTATTGTCGGCATAATCTAACACATTTGGTAAACTAAATAGTCAAAAACATTTTAAAAGAAGTAAAATACAAGAAGGCTTTACAAAACATAACTAACTTAAATAGTATTGTGTTTTTGCAAAACTAACTACAATCAAATAAAATTATAAGGGTATTATGTTCAGTTTCCATCATCCTCAATCGATTTCATGCATACAATATTATACAGTAGATAATATAATATGCTATTTCTTTTCTGTCTGTAGTGGGTGGTAGTTTTTTTGTATATGCCCCTGAAAAGTATCCAACTTAAAAACCTAAACTAGAGCCATTCAAAACAAACTTAAACTTGGCATTAATGAAAAACTATACTCAACTAACAATAACAATCAATTCAAACTAAAGTGAAACTGAAAAACAAGTAAGAATCAAAACTAATGAAAAAATTCAGTGCATTCTAATGTTTAAATAATGACTCACTTGTTAAATGTCTTACTGTAATAACTGGGAAATTGTGATCGTCTTGTAAAATCCCGACCAGTTCCTCGGTCCATGAACGCAGCATTACAGCCCCACTCCTCGGCTGGGAGGAGAGCAGCGAGTCCGATTAGGACTGCCGCTACCGACGATGCGAAGCCTCGTTTTGCGGATGAACTCAAGGCATAGGCACCTCCTGAGTGCCGCGGTCACTTCGAAGAGGTCTCACTACCATAATTTACTGAGGTAACTGCAGTGAGCTTCGTTAGAGATCACCGGAAGGACCCAGGGACTCGGTAAAGACCAGGTACAGACCAGGTAAAGACCAGACTCGAGGAGGAGCTGGAGAGGAACTTTAGCTTGATGCTAACTCATGCTAGTTGTTGGAGGTTTAAACATTAACCGAGTGTTTGTTCGGTTATAGCTCCGAGAGGTGGCTGGTTAGAACAGTTTAATTCATAGTGATCTGTTGGGTGGTTTAGTTAGTAACATGTAATTTATATCGGTTATTAAAGGCGGTAGTAAAGGTTTGTGTATCAATCAATGAACACGGTGCTAGCCTCCGGGAGGCTAACAGGAGTAGTTTGTGCTGCCGCTGGGCCCAGTGTGCCTCCGACCTGTGAACTAGTCTGTGAAATTAAGCTGTGTGAGCAGAGCAGCAGCACATACATACAACATGGGATCAGCTACAGCTCTATGGAAGTTTACACGGTACTGTTTCTATTGTAGCAGCATGAGGCGGCACATCAGGAGAGAGTAGCTAACAGAGCTGCAGCATTCCTGTCACAACAAGCACAGCGAGCACAACGCCTCTGGGTGCAAACAGGAGACATGTGTGTAATGTTTTCATTGCTTGTTAACATAAATACTATTATAATCTAAATTATAAGTGTCTTAAAGCAGCAACGTGCTCTAGGGGGCGGGGGGGGGGAGGGAGGTCTGGTGTGGTAGATTTTACAAGGATTCAAGATTCAAGAAAGCTTTATTGCCAAGACAGTAAGGACACAACAAGACAGTAAGGACACAACAAGACAGTAAGGAGACAACAAGACAGTAAGGACACAACAAGACAGTAAGGAGACAGTAAGGGCACAACAAGGCAGTAAGGACAATACATATATAAACCTAAACACAAATCCAGAAGTTCAAAATAAAAATAATATCTGTACAAATAGGTATAGAAGTACTTAAAAGACATGAAATAAGTTAAATCAGCCTAAGCCAGAGTGCACATGTAGAAGATGAATATAATAATAAAATATGTTATAGAATAAATAACAATATTGCACATGGATATTGAGGTATTTGCACCAGAAATCAAAGATTGCACATGTATGTGAAATATCACAGGAGTCTTTAGTGGTTTACAGTGTGATTGTTCATTAGGGATACGGCCTGAGGGAAGAAGCTGCTTCAGTGCCGGGATGTTCTAGTGCTCAGAGTTCTGAAGCACCGACCGGAGGGCAGCAGGTCAAAGAGGTGGTGACCTGGGTGAGAGGGGTCTGTGAGGATTCTCCCCACCCTTTTCCTCATCCCCGAGGAGTACAGGTTCTGGAGGGAGGGCAGGGGGGTGCCGATGATCCTCTCAGCATTCCTGACTGTCCGTTGCAGTCTCCTCGTGTCTGATTTGGTAGCAGAACTGAACCAGACAGTGAGGGAAGAGCACAGGACAGACACAATGTCTGCAGAGTAGAACTGTTTCACAGCTCCTGTGGAAGGTTGAACTTCTAAGGATGCTAACATAGGAGATGTTTGAAATGATTTTGATTAATATTTTTCATACTCATAGTAATGTAGCATTTCAGTGCAACTAGTAATCATGTGTCTCCTCTCTCATTCAGGACGCTGGAGCCATGGGTTTCTCCCTCAGTCTTCGATGAATTAAGCTAAGCTGGACCCACGCAAATCAGACAACCTGCCCCGGCCCAAAGTGGGGGCTCCCCTGACCCCATCACCCTCTCCAGCGATGGCAGGCTTCAAGCGGGGCTACGATGGCAAGATTGCCGGCCTGTACGATCTGGATAAGACGCTGGGCCGTGGCCACTTCGCTGTGGTGAAGCTGGCTCGCCACGTCTTCACTGGTGAGAAAGTAGCGGTGAAGGTGATTGATAAGACTAAGCTGGACACTGTAGCCACAGGCCACCTTTTCCAGGAAGTCCGCTGCATGAAGCTGGTCCAGCACCCAAACATTGTGCGCTTGTATGAAGTTATAGACACTCAGACGAAGCTCTACCTCATCTTGGAGCTCGGCGATGGAGGGGACATGTTCGACTACATCATGAAACACGAGGAGGGTCTGAATGAAGAGCTGGCAAAGAAATATTTCGCTCAGATTGTGCATGCTATCTCCTACTGCCATCGGCTGCATGTTGTGCACAGGGACCTCAAACCTGAGAATGTGGTTTTCTTCGAGAAACAAGGACTGGTCAAACTCACCGACTTTGGATTCAGTAACAAGTTTCAGCCGGGGAAGAAGCTGACGACCAGTTGTGGTTCTCTGGCGTACTCTGCGCCTGAAATCCTGCTGGGTGATGAGTATGACGCTCCAGCTGTAGGTATGTAAAGAATTTCACTGAGTAGTGATGCTAAAGTGATGACATGTGTCACACTAATGATGAGAAAATGCCAAGTATTTACAGGGAAGAACAAACAGGCAGGATGTGGGTTAGATCTGTGATTCAGCTCAATTCTCGGAATCCGGTGCGTTCACATAGATGCGCCTGCTTTTGTGTCCTCCATACATGATCCGAACAATGTTTCCATTTTCCTTAAAGTGCATATGCCACAGAACAAGACATCTCTTTTAAAGTCACATTAAACCCAGCTCCGGCACAGTGGAGCACTGAGGTTGGCAAAGTGGCTAGCACCTGTTTCACACATTTTTGTCTCACCTTGCTGTAACACCTTTCTTGTTAGTGTGCTCATGGAGCCCGGACACGTGTTCACCGCAGCCTGCTTTGCCACGAATCGTACGCCGGGGCTGAATCTGCACGTTAGGACTGGCTGTAAATGTCAAACTGTGTGTTCGAGGAGCAGCATTTGACACTGATCATTTTGTAGGCCATGTGCTACAAGGTCAGCTACTAGTACTGATGTCTGTGGGTGTCCCATTGCACTAAATTAACTGGCTCATTGATTTTCTATGAGGGCCGACAGAGTGCAGGCAGGCAGATTGTGTGTCCGTCCATGACTGATATGATATCTTTCACATCAGGTGGCTTCAGTGATGGCAAAGACATGGGACCAAGGCGACACCTGAGTTTGATGATGACATGTGCTCAGTTAAGGAAGTGGGGTTGTTGGTGTGTGTGTAGGGAGTATGTGTGTAGAGAATGCTTTCGAAGGCAGTCGACTAGGTACTATTTCCTTCCTCTTTTTTTTAGTCACGGTTCTCACAAACTTAAGAGCTGTGGCGGATGCATTAAGGAAGCTGTGGTCACTTTCTCAAACTCAAACATTATCTCTCATCCTGAGAACATTGATATGGTATTTATTTAAAGCTAGGGTTTGTAGCCATGGAAAACTAGCATAAATTTGAATGTAGCATTTCCTCAGGACACATCATTTGTGTTTCTACGTCAACTCATGTCTCACTCAGCGGTGAGAAAACACCAAAACATTCTCATAGTGAAAGTTAAAAACACAAACAAACATGAAATGTACGCGCAGGAGGTGAGCAGAACGGCAGGATGGGATTTGATTGGTTTCATATTTTGGCTCCTGATGGCAGGGAATGGTTGGTGTTTTCCCAGGTTTACTCCGGCTGTAGATAGCAGCTTTTTTTCGCTCTTTTTTAAGAACACATTATGTATTGATTACCATCGGGACATAAAGATAATTTTAACCAGTATAACAAAAAGTGTATCTAAATCTGACTACTAACCCCAGCTCTGGCAGTAAAATAAGATCCTGATCAACATTTATAGTAAAATTGTCACGTTATCACAACATGACGGATACCTGAAGAAAGACGAGACTAGTTCTCAGTCAATCAATACACTGATTCTAAAGTTACATATTGTAGCTTCAAAGCTCTCGGACATCAAATCAACAGGTTCAAAGAATTTCACAGCTCATCATGAATTCAACAAAACCCCACAAGGCACGTAGTTATTGCCATACAGAATGCTAAATTAGCATGATACATTGAATCTAACATGCTAACAACAACAACAACAATATTCAGCGCAACTCACCGTGCAGTCTTACTGCAGACTCAAGGCAAGGAAGAGGGGATAAGCCGGCGGACTTCTATAGGTAAGTGTGAGGATAGCTAAGGCACACTGTAGCATTACACGCTGTATGTGGTGCTGCGAGCATGGTGATTGGCACGGCACCGGATCTGCTTTTCTATTCTAGTCCATGTGTTAACTGCCACTGGATCCGCTCCATTGCGTTCCAGCTGCGTCTCTGATCCAGCAGGTCGGATGCTGGAGCACGACGCATCAATCTCAACAAACAGCCATGATCAGCGGAGCCAGGCCTGGAGTCAACAGGTCAGAGGTTTTCAGAGGACCATAAAGACAACATGGATGAGGAGAGGAGGAGGAGAATTCTTGATTCAGTGATTACTGTGGGAAAACCTCGGTCACATGACTCCAGCTGTCCAGTGGTCTTGCCCTGTTCTGCCTTCTGAAAACGCAACCAGTGGGTTTTGATGGACGAGAGAGCACAGAGCCTGACCGCGGTGGATCAGAGACGGACTGGACACGGATCTGGTGGAGGTCCCGGGTTAGAGATGTGTGTTGCCTGTGTTGGTGCTTGTGATGCTGTGGTCACGGCCAATAGCCTTTTATGAGCGTAATGAGGTGTTTTGCACGACCTCCAAAAGAAAGACTCCTGTGAAGTGAAGCTACACTTGAGTTCAAACAGAGGTGCAACTTAATCTCTTGCACAACTTCAAACTACATTACTTGACATTTTTTTATATGCATGACAGCAGAGCCAGAATAAACTGCAGTGCAATGAGTGCTGAGGGTGATGCGATGCACCAGCTGATAGTGAAGAGAGGTCTAAGCTTGTATTAAGAGCTTTGTGCAGCATGTGTGCTTTAGGCTCACTTTCGCAGATGGAAAGCCCTTAAATTACCAAATCCTCCCTCTGAACAAGTAGCCATGCAGAGCTGTCTGGCAGGGCATGGCATCTGTACCAGAGTGCATCAGTGTGTCTCTGGAGAGCAGTCAGAGTGGCTCTTAATTGCAGCCCTGGTTACTCTTGGCTGCTGCCAGAAGATGAGAAGAACAGTTAATCCATGCGATTGTTTGGACCAGGACAGAGGGGTGCTCTGCTAAGCTAGATAAATGAGTTAGGAGGTGTGTTGTGAGTTAAGCCAAAGTTTTTAACTTCAGGACGGTGGCTCTTTCACTTAGATGACTTCCCTTATACCTTATGTGTCAATACCTGCGTGTTGTAAAGCCTATGTTTACTTTATTTTATTACCATAAGAGTGTATCCAGAGGAAACTGGAGGGATGGAGCTATAACTGTTATATAATCGTACCTTGTGCAGCTATTTACACTTGCTAATCTGTCCATGGTCATTTCTATTTTAATAAGCCTTTTCTCAGCTCCACGATATGTTTCAATGACTGCTGTTAGAAAGTTAACCCCAAGTGTAATACAGAGCTAACAGTTCATTAGCACAACCACTATGGATGTGAGAGGATGTGTGCTGCACTTTAAAAGGTTCTGCCCCTCTTGTGCTCTCTCGCCGGTCAACGCTCACCGGTTGCGTTTCCAGCACAGAGCAGGACCGCCGGACAGCTGGAGTCATGTGACCGAGGTTTTCCCCTCAGTAATCACTGAATCAAGGATTCTCCTCATCTTCTCCTCATCCATGTTGTCTTTATGGTCCTCTGAAAACCTCTGACCTGTTGACTCCAGGCCTGGCTCTGCTCATCATGACGGTTTGTTGTTGTAGTTAAGTGAAATATGATCTGGTGATAACACAGAGTGTTTTATTCTGAAAATTAACCGGATGTTTTCATTGTGTTTTGGTGCCTGACTTCCTGTCCCACTCCATCTGCTCTGTTGAGACTGAAGCGTCATGCATCTTGCAAAAATATAAGTCTTTTGGGTGCTGGTGGCCTAGTGGTCTAAGCACCCCACATACAGAGGCTATAGTCCTCGTCGCAGAGGTCACCGGTTCGACTCCCGGCCGCGACCATTTCCTGCATGTCTTGCCCCACTCACTACTCCCCACGTTTCCTGTCTCTCTTCAGCTGTCCTTTGTAATAAAGGCAAGAGTCCCAAAAAAGAACTTTAAAGAACTAGAAGTCTTGTGTATCTGATCCGGAGGGCTCCGACCTGCTGGATCAGAGATGCAACCGTAACGCAACAGAGCAGATCCAGAGGAACCTTGACTAGAATAGAAACCTATCAGATCTGTTGCAGTGACAGATCTGGTGGAATTAGTCTATATGATTGAGTCTGATGCACACAAACACATTCTCCTCTTGTAGTTAGTGAATGTAGCACACTGACCCACTACACCTCTTCCCTCCTTACTCATCTCTCAGCTGAGTTCAGCTCCAGGCCTCTGGCGTTTAATAATGACTGACCAGTACGGGAACGTGCGCATGCAGGCACACTGAGGCATACACAGTCTAATGCAGCTGTTATCCAGTCACTCACTGTTGCGTAACTCAGAGTCCCAGACTAACTGATTGACGGTGTGTAGGATTGGTATTTGGATGGACTGGTTCATCAGGTAGGATGACATTCAGCGGCTGGATGAAGCCACACAGTGCAGATCTGTTCATGTAGCATTATTTCCTATGTCTTTACTTGCACAGATATTTGGCTTTCTTAATGTACTTATTGTTAGGGGGGTCACAAATTAAGATAAAGCTTGTGCCATACAGTTATTGTATTGCAAGGGCCAAATATTAATACCTTAAGTCAACAATAATACGGCGCTTTAACAGATTTCCCTTCTAATTTGACTCCCAGCGTCACTTCATGACTCTTTGTTTTGGTGCTTTTACCTTAATCCTGCACTATACCTGTCAGGGCATTATGTGTTCCTCTATCAATCAGGTATCATGATGCATATGATCATGACAATTATCACAGAGTTGTTGTTCCATGATGAAATTGAGACGTTACGTTGATTGTACCAGCGGGACAGGTACGGAACAGATTTGCAGTAGCGATGTTGCTGTCACATATCTATCTTTGGTAAAGTGTTCTGTACTGTACAATGTCCATTTTAACAGATCAGCTGGTCAGTTTGGGGGTCCAAAGATGAGACATGATGTGGCAATCATCTGAGGTAACTGTATTGATCCAAAACAAAGGAAGAACTCTTTAGTGTGAGACGAGCCGAAAGAGAAAGAGAACACACTTTGTTTTAAGATGTTTTTTATATCTATGAAGCGTTATCTTTCCAGATGGTTGGGTACAGAAGTGCTCTTCAGCAAGTGTTAAAGCTGATTTGGCAAAAATCCTCCTTTAGATAACATGATCACTGCACAGGCAGTTGTCTCTGTGATGCACATGGGGTGTTAATGCCACATGTAACTGAGGCCAATATCTCCAGATGAACATGTTAACTCTGTAATATGACCAGTACACTCTTTGTTTTCATTTGGGAGAAGTCTAAGACGCAGCTTATACTTAGCATTACAGTCTGATGTGGGTGATCAGACGTCAGGTGACAACTTTAATTAACTCCAGGTATGAATGCTCGTCAATGCCTGCTGGGACTTGATCCATCCTGAGGTGGTCTGGAATTAATCCACATTGGTCTGGCAGTGTGTACGCTCATTTGTGCTAGGCCACATTAAGGACCGTTCAATCTCCCTGTGTGCAAAGTAACCAACTACCGGCTTCACATTGAAACACAAAAACTGAACTGATAAGTCCATCCCAAGTCCAGAAACACCATCATGGGGTAAGTCCGGCGTACATTAGCATTAAGCAAATTTTTTGTCAGACCCTGGAGCCCCATTGAGCATGAAGAGTCTTGGTGACTCCATCTTTTGAGGAACAAAGCTTGAAAATAGATGTCATTCATTGGTTCTGTCTCTTTGAACTCCATGCTGCTGGACTGTGATCATGAATGAATTATGATGGATGCTGATGGATCTTCATTTTGCACCCTGGTGTATAATTGTAGATATCGACTTCCTTTCATCTTCATAGAGTCCGAGGATGTCTGTAGTCAATCATTGTATCATTAGAGAGTAAAGCGATGGCTGCCAAACCTCTTTAATGCCTGTCATACCAGAGATGTTTGAACGTCAGAGTAGTCGAACTTTGTCTAAAAATACAAACTGTTTTTATTTTATCTCCTATCTCCGAGTGTGTGAAAGCAAGGTGTGAAGGTTACGGACAAGACAAAACATGGACCAAGGAGGTGTGTGATACCTGTGCACGTTACAGAGAGCTCACACTCGTCAAACAAACTGGAGCTTGGAGGTGAAACATGCTAGAACACGGAACAGGTTGCCTTGTGTTAGTAGAAAGCACCTCATTCTCTTCGCCTCATACACCTCCTTTACAGACATTTTTCAAGTCTGGAAGCTACGGCGAGACTACGGCCGTTCTTAACAACACAGGCATCTTTTAAAAGGTCTACACGTCTCAGACTCTGATTGGATGAACCAATTAACTTTCCATGCATAAACTTTTACTACCATTGTTAATGTTGGACCCAGAGAAGTGTTCAGGGTCTTTTAGTAGCTAAAATTTAAGGATAGAAAGTTCAGTCATTATCAGAAGGCTGCAGGGTTAAAACTGTGTGAGAAATTTTATTATTTTTAAATCAATAAAATCATAAAAAATCTATATTTGTGAAAATGTATTGCTTCATTATGTAAGTAGTTGTGGAGTTAGTGCAACAATGTATTGTGAGCTGGTTTTGAAAGTGAAAGATTGTCTTCAGGATGAGGCAAGACCCCCTAATGGTGTTAGATTCCTGCTAACCCTGTCAGGTTTCATTCTACTGTTACAACCTGCTCACTATTCACAATCTCTGATGTCAGATATAGATAAACTTGGAAGTGAAATGGTGAAAAAGGAATGGGACCTCAGTGGTTTTAGTGTTGAGTCAAGCGGCAACATCCAGTCTTAAAATATGAAGCTGATGCGGAATTGTTAGAAACTGCAGTTCATCGAGCGTCCACTAGAGGCACACACTGTACAGGCGGTTGATTGTTTGTAACTTGTTATTTTCGAAGGTATTAAACTTATGAGTTTTGCCAAAATAAGGGCACTTGATTGACAGGCGGGAACACTGTAGCTGTTAGCGAAAAGGCTAAAGGCCCGCCTCTGTACCTCACATTAGCTCAGACGAAGTTAGGTTGAGTTCAGCATTTCCAATATGGCACCGCCAATGATCGGCTTCTAAACAGCATTCAGGATACTGCATCCATATTTTTATACAGTCTATGGTTGAAACGAAATCTGGTTTAACCGTCCTGATATGGTCCAGTCCTTCAACACAGTCCCCTATTACTGGAACTGTGGCTGCTGTCATTTCAAGCTGCTTTCCTGCTTAATCAGAGCAAAACGCCTGAATGCAGAGTAGCAGAGGAAAAGATGCCAAGTGACAAATCCCACAGTCGCTAATTAAAGCATCATGGTGCCGCTGTAACACGGAGAGGAGGATGAGGAGGAGGAGGATGTGCTGGAGAAAGCAAATTAATGTGTTTTGGATTTTGAAAACAGGAGATTGAAACATTGCGGTGGTCTGAGGTGGAGTTCTGTTGCTCTGAGGAGTTTTTGATGGAGAATCTAGAGAAACTAGAGAGAGAAAGGGGGAAGGGAAGCAGAAGAGGAAAGAGGCTGTGTTACTGTTTCCTCTTGCAGCATTGTTTGTTGAGACAGAGATTGGAATGAAGGAGGACGATGCTGCTTTCCTCCTTTTTTTTTAACTCTGTATTTAAATCATCCCTGCTCTGATCATAAATTCTCCACTTAAATGTAAATGTTACAGTGGACCCCTGACTGCCAGCCTGTGCTCGGCATGTTGACACATATATCGATGTGCACGGCTGCCTTATTGTGTACCAATCTGTATGTGTGGACAGATTCGCCAGAGGGCCTGACAGAAGCACGTTTCAGTCTCTTAGCAACGAGTCGGCCAGGTGCGAGGTAGTACGCCTGTAGCCCTCGGGGGTCTCTGCCTCTGCTCTCTCCTCCTATCCATTTCTGGCACCGGCCTTACTTACCAGATATCTACCAACTGGAGAGAGAGTTAAACAATGCAAAGGTGATTTAAGATGACTAAATAAGAGATGAATGCAAAGTGAGTAGTACTAACCCCCTGAGGTTATTAAGTAAAGTATGTATGTGCTTTGTGCATGTGAGGAAGTGTATTATATGTCCTGGGTCAAGCTTCCTGACCTGCAATAAATGATGCATATTTATACATTTCAAAGTAAAAGCATAAAACTGCAAACGGAGCATGAAGTATATTTCATCTCTTTTCAGTCTTAAATCTGTCAGAATGAGATTTTAGATAGTTCACCAGTTCACACGCTCTCACCAGAGACTTCCACCACATCCTTGTCCGTTTTGGTGCCTGAAGTCTTGGGGCGCAGGTGGCCTAGCGGTCTAAGCGCCCTACGTACAGAGGCTGCAGTCCTTGTTGCAGGGGTTGCCGGCTCGATCCCCGGCTGGTTGACCATTTCCTGCATGTCTTCCTCTGCTCTCTGCTCCCCACATTTCCTGTCTCTCTTCAGTTGTCCTATCAAATAAAGGCAAAAAGGCCAAAAATATAACTTAAAAAAAAATAAAAATAGAAGTCTTGCGTATCTGGACTCCGACCTGCCAGATCAGACGCAGCCACAACGCAACAGAGCGGATCCAGTTGAAGTTAACACATTGACTAGAATAGAAACCTATCAAATCCGGTGCTGTGACGGATCAGGGACAAACTGGACTGGTGGAATTTGGCATGTGATAACCTGTGAGGCAATTCTCAGAATAAGATTTAAAAATGTTGTTGATTAAATAATTTATTGATAAGTTACCTTATAAAAGCACTGTTTAGTGACACAAGAGTGAGGGATTTTGGTCTCTTTCTTATGCACAGCAGATGAGCCACCCTCAGCCATCATGCTAATGGAAGACAACATGAGGCCAGAGATGCCTGCGAGAGAGCTGCTCTTTATTCTGAGGATCTGGCTCACATCCATATTCAGTAACAGAATGCTCTCAGTGCTGATCATGGAAAACTAGCTCACTTCTCCTCTCACTCACTCACTTTCTCTTCCATTGTCTCAATCACTCAAACACTTCTATATATACACACACATTATATAATATTGTGCTGAAACACATCCTTCTCTAATCAGTGAGACGCTGACGTGCTGTCTGCATCAGTGCAAACGGGCCGCTCCTGGATGCCAGGGCTCTTTTCAGCATCTGTTGCTCTTTCTCTAGCTGGCAGGATGAGGAGGAGAAATATGCCCCAGTGATACAATTAACATTTGTAAATACACTGGAAAAAATACCCACAAGCCACTGCAAAAGTGGAGCTGTAACTTTCTGCATGCTGGAAACCTTAGTCAGTCAGTGATGGGAGGATTTGGCTTTTGTTCCTGCCCTCTTGTATGTTGAGGTCAGGTTTGGTCTGCGTTTACCAGTTTACCTTTTGCACGCTGTCTCTTCCAGCAAGTCTAGTTTTCGATTGACTACTTTGTCAACTACAGATACTACTAATGGAAAACAGCATGACAAGCACCTTGAAAATAACACGGGACCAGACCTGTGTCCGATCTGTCTTCGATACGCCTGGCGGACAGCTGGAGTCATGTGACCGAGGTTTTCCCACTGTAATTACTGAATTAAGGATTCTCCTCCTCCTCTCCTCGTCCATGTTGTCTTTATGGTCCTCTGAAAACCTCTGACCCGTTGACTCCAGGCCTGACTCCGCTCATCATGGCGGTTTGTTGAGATTGATGCATCGTGCTCCGGCATCCGGTAAGAATAGAAATTGGTAAATGAATAAGACTGAAACAAGAAAGAAGATGGTGATCAATAAAACTACTTTTAAATAAAATCTAATCTATACAGTAAATTCAGTAAAATAAGTAAGAGTAGAAAGCAAAATAAAAAATACTTTAAAGTAAAGAAAAATCTGATAAATACAGGAAATAAATAGAAAATTAAAAAAATATATGTAACAAATATAAATTATAACAAGAGGGCCTTCGCTGACCTTGTCGGTGCTCGGGCCCTGATAATGCAGTCCAGGGCTAAAAAGAAATGACTCCAAATTAAAAGCCAGATTAAAAGGGTAAGTCTATGTTTGAGTAGTTTGTGTCAACAGTAGAACAACTCCAATTTGCCAACTCTATGAATTAAAGAAAACACCCTCAAACATTTTATGGCCTCAAGTCGACTAAAACATCAAAGACTCAACCTTGGTATTTTGAAGAACAGACTAAGTGCTCCAAACTCGCTTTGAAAGCAGAGATGTGCTGAATGAAGATTCAGACAAACCAGCAGAGGAGAGCAAAGTGCTCTACAGGCTGAGAACAGTAACAAGCAAAGCCTTTGGAAGAAGGGAGTCTGTCTTTCCAACAATCAGACCAGAAGAGAAAAGACTTTAAAACACTAACTCAGTGTTTGATGTTTGCCCTGTGTTACACTGTCTGGCATCATGCTGCCCTCCGTCTCTCTCTCGGCTCTCAGCTTCCATCAGAATCAGTTTTGGGGGTTGTGTTCACATACTGAAGAAGCCGTGTGTCACTGTGTCCTGTCTGCGAACGGAAGTCGCAAGAATACGGTCCTGAAAAAAGTTCTGTCTCAGTTTAGTTTCTCTCTCTCACCAACTCATGTTCCCTTTCTCCGTCTCTTGCGCTCTATTCTTTTAAACTTGCTGGGTAGTAAGTTATATAATATTGTTTAAGAGAATAAAATTAAACAAAACGTCTGGTAACATGTTCTAACTTACTTCATTTACTATTTTATTATGAAATGTATAGTGACAGATCAAGATTGAGAACCAGAGTCAAAGGCAAAGAAATGTATAATAAGTGAAAATCTTAAAAACAAAAAATATATTGAACTAAATAGTAAGTAATGATAATATTTAAATTAAACAAAATACATCAAAATAAAAATATGTAAAGCAATAATTAAATGAAAAATAAAAAATACATTGAAATAAAATAATTAATTATAATATTTAAAAATGAAAATGAAAAAATATATATTTTTAAGTAAAAAATAGAAAATACATCAAGAGAAAAATAAGTAATATTTATATAGAAAACAAAAAAGTAATAATATTAAAATAAAGAAAAAAATAATTGAAATAAAATTTAGTGATAATATTTTTAAAAAATACATAAAAAAAGATATGAATAATATATTAATAGAAAATAAAAATACATTAAAATAAAAATAATACAATAAAATTAATTAAGGATAAAAAATGAATCAGAATAAATAAATAAACTAATAAAGAAGGAGACAAACAGACAGACATGGGGGGTAACTTTGGCATAAGCTTGCATACTTTAGAATTCTTCTAACTAGTTTGATTTCAAAATCAAAAACACATTATTCAACGTAGCAGAGGTTTTGATTTGAACAGACGCAGTTGGCACATTTCTGCAGAACAAGCTGTCCAGAGTAGCAACATGTATTATAGATGGCAGTGCAGGAACTCACAATATAAGACGCAAAGTTATTGATAGTGCACAGTAATACATCGTGGCTTCTTTTATGAATGAATCTAAAACAGTGTGTTGATAAGACTAAATATCCAGAGTTTTTAGGTTGGGTAATACTCATGTTAAAGTAACCATGTGCTCTGTAAAGCAGGACAGCTGTCTCTTACATGTGGTGTATAGGTGGATCTGCTGCAGGTCTGAATGTGACAGAGAGAGATCTTAAGCACATCTACAGCTGTCACCCACAGAGCTCTCTCCTCTCAGTCTGCCTGCCTGCCTGACAGAACAGCTTCTGTTGATGTTTCTGAGGGTCCTGAAGAATGTCTGAGAGCTCTCCTGGTCGACAGGTCTGCACATGTTGGTGACAGACTGTTGAACTGTTGCTAATTATTGTTTGTTTGCTATAACCTTTTCTTATCGGTGAAAAGTCAGATCAGAATGGCTGCAACAATCGAGCACTACTTCCTGTTGACATAGATTTGATGTCATGGCAAAACATCCCAAATAGAAAATTCACATTACTGGTTCACTAATAAGATTAACTCCCTCTGCAGTGCTGCTTTGCTTTACTTTTAGCTTTTCTGGTCATGGAGCCTTTAAACTAGTGTTCTCATGACTCTATTTTGATTTAGTGTTTCGTCGCACATCTGTTTGATCCACCAAATGGGAGCGGTGTAGCGCTCTCTGCTGCTTTTTCCTGTTTACACTTGCTTTCTATTTTTGACAGCGCTGCTTTGGTCTGTGTGGGAATACACTGGTTTTAGTGGTGGGTGTGTTCATGCTGGATAAAGAACCAGAAGATTAAACACCCTACTTCTACTACTACTACTACTACTACTACTACTAAACATATCTTTGATAATACCTTAAACAAACGCTTGAAAGGCCTGGTGATTTGGTGAACAGTGCTGCATTCATGTGGTGCTTTTGTGGGCCTAACACTACATGTCAGCGTTCACTCGTTCACACATATTTTCACACACTGAGGGCGGAAGCTGCTGTACAGACTGCCAGGCTTTTAATCAGAATTGAATGTAATTTATCTGTATTTTTCCCAGTCTGTCTCTCTTGATTACTTCACTGATATATGAGAATATTTGCACATTGAATGATTTTAAAAGTACAGCTGAAACATGTTTCTATGCTCCTCATGTTCACTTTCACAGTTATACATAGAAGGATTCACGAGGCTCTACCCTGCATTAGTTCCTGTCTGACGCAGCTTGTGCCAGAACTAAACAAACAAAGAAGTTTGTCTTTCAGACAGCACTGTTATTGATATTAGCAAGCCCCCATCTTTTTCATGGAGCACTTTGTGTTAAAAGAAAGCACGCTTGAGTGCTGTTTAATGGTGATTGTCGCCGTAAGAGATCTGAATGAGGCTAAGGCCACCACACAATCCATCTGATATAAACTTAAACCTTTTTAGGGAGTGAGGATTGTTTGTTACTTTTGCAGTATAAATGGGTATTTCATGACAAAACGTTATTCGATAATCACTGGCGATTATTCGTGATCGAGTGGGATGAGGTGATGCTAGTAGCGAGTACTTGCAGCATCTGCCTCGGCCTTTATGTTGGTGTTTCTGTGACGCAGCAGCGTGCCATATATGTTCACTTTTTACAGCCGAGCCATGCTCAGTCTCTACAAATATCTCAGTTTCTGAATCTGACACGTTCCATTGACTGACTTTGATGTTTTGGACTTATTTTGCAGTTTAATGCAGTTAGCATTCTTCTTCTTCTGTTGTATAATGCAGTTAGCAAACAGCCTTAAGACGCTCCGTACCCACCGTCTGGCGGGAAAACCGTATTACAAACGTGAAAACGATGTAGATAGTACTTTAAAAAAGAGACAATATTTGCATTGACTCTTCAATTTTTAATAAGTGAACAAATATTCGAGCTTTCAAAATCATGTCCCATCCCTATTTTTCAGGAGTCGTGTAAAACGTCCATATGGAGAGAAACCATGAGACACATATGTCAACATGTATACCTTAGACTGATAAGCAAAAGATTTATGACAACTATGCCTCTTTTTTTTTTTTTAAAGTTATCTTTTTGGGCTTTTACACCTTTATTTATAGAGGAGAGGACAGTGGATAGTGTAGGAAACTGGGAGAGAGTGGGGGAATGACATGCGGAAAGGAGGCTGCAGGCTGGATTCGAACCTGGGCCACCTGCTACATGGGGGAGCAACTTAACCGGTAGGCCAAGTCCACACCCAACTAAGCCTCTTTTGTTAATCTTCATAAATATATTATATTTGCTAAAAAGCGAGACAACTGGTTGTAAACAAGATTTCTTTTTGTGATCCAATTTTTACTTTATTAATATGTATATACAGGTTGATACAAATGGTAGTTACAAGCAATATATTGAACAACGCAAGCAGCAACAGCTTGCGCCATGTACCCTGGCTGTTGAGAGTTCAAGGCACACAATATCTAAGTACATTAAAGGTGACATATCACGCTTTTTTCATCAATATATATTGGTCTAAGAGGTCCCCAAAACATGTCTTTAAAGTTTATGCTCAAAAAAACACTTTGAAATCAGATTTTGGCATGCCTGAAAAGCCCTCTTCTTTAGTCCTCCTCAGAGCACTGTTTTCTCTCTGACCACGCCCCCTCAGGAAGTGGATGTGCCTCGGCTCTCCAGCACATTGATCTAATGTTTACATGTTGGCTGAACATACACGGCTGCTCAGAGATCACGTTACTTCAACCCTCTGAATCTGATCCTGACGGAGAGGCGCCTGTAGCAGGACCTTTCTGAACGATTGGTCACAGATTTAGTGTTTCTTGTTGTTTTATTTATCAGTATGTAGACGTGTGTCTTGGTACACAGCTACGAACATGTAGCTATGTGGCTATGCTAACTAGCGCTAGCACTTATCCATGATAAATAAAAATCATCCACTAGATCTTCAAATCTGCAGACGTGGGAGTAAAACCGACCTTTGTGTTTATTAAGACAGCCTACAACTAGCATGCCTCCCTCCTAAGCTCCTTGTTAGCACACATTTGTGCAGGTAATGAAAAACGGGGGAGGGATTCAGTATTATTTTATACAGTCTATGGGCTGAACGAGCTCCGAGCTCTGACTCCGTGACAGACTGGATATCGTTGTTACGTAACAAAAACATGGAAGTCTGAAACGGCTCGTTTCACACACATTTACAGAAAGGTGTAGAAATCAGAACAGGGGCAGAATGGATTTTTTTCATTCTCGGGGGGTTTGTAGACATGCCAGGGACACATATTTCAGGTAGAGAACAAAACATGTGAGCTAAACAAGATTTCTGAACTTCAACATTATTCTCTAAGTTGTGAGTTTGACACTCGACAAATAGAAGTGCACAAAACATAAAGCCATGGCCAGGATATCTTAAATCAGTAGTCTAGATGTTCACTTACATTACTACAGCATGTCTGCAACGTCTTGAAAATGACTAAAAGTCATTAAATCAATCAAGTCCCAGTTACGAATAATCACAGAACAGATGCCAGGGACTATCGAATACTATTTTGGCTTCAGATGCCCATTCTTACTGTACAGGTCCATCCTCGGTTCAGCCACACTGGGTTTGAACTATCTGGTGAGTCTAGAAATGTCTTTAGCCGGTCATAAGCACTTGTATCAATCAATCAAAACCAAAACATTGAAGATATAGAGCTCAGACTTCAACCTTGAGCATAATTCAGAGCCAGTCTTCAGAGAGTCAGCACCTGTATGTCCACCCAGAACATCAAGTACATCATTTATGAGACTGCAGGTCTAATTTTATCAAGTGTTGCAGCTGAAACACGCACACACTCAGCTGCAGCAGCCTCCAAGTGAGGCGGAGGCAGAGCCTGATCTATGTTTGTCAACACATCGCAGCATCCTAATTGTTACACTAAGCAGCCAGGTGTACAGCGATGTCATGCTGTGTAACCTTTCTCTGCAGCCGTAATTAAGAAGGGAGAGGAGACATCCATGCATGCTGGAGGGAATCTCTCCAAAATATTCTGGATGAGCCTCCAGAAAATGTTGTTATGATTGCAGGTGTTTCTTAAACGGAGGTAGGGAGATAGTGACTGCACTGATGTATCTTTCATTCAGGCAATCATTAGCTAATTTTGTGGCCCCTGAAACACACTTAGCTTCAGTGTTACTAATGCCTTTCACTTTTGCCTCCATTCAGAGCAGATGCCCTCTGGATGTCAGACAGAAAACAAAATCATCCTCCCCGTGCTCTGCTTGTGGAAACTGTGCTTTCATAAGATGAGCCAAACCTGTGTGGACCTCGGCTTGGCTCAGCTGCTTCTTTATGCATGCAGTGTCCAGTGTTTATAGTGCCTTGTTATTTCACTCCTGCTGAGTGAATGTAAGAAAATGCAATTGGTTTAAAACATGCCTCAGGGACGGTCGTCTGCTCCTCTGCACCAGGCATGATATAGCAGGGACCTTGACCCTGGTGGCAGGATGAGAGAGACCATCACAGCCAGAAAAGAGCAAGAGTAGTAGGAGAAATTGTTCTTCTTTTAATTCAGGACTGTTGGCATTAGAGCATCAACCACGTTTAGATTAAGGTCTGAAATGAAAATGTTATTTCTTTAATCGCGTGTCCTAATTAAGCTGCTGGAGCATCTTGCTAAATGGAAATCCCAAAAACTCCAGTCCAGCCCCTCCTGCTCAGTCGTCTCTAATCAAACACGGCAGGCGAAGGCCTTCAATGCTGATACCAACACAGCAAAGTTGGGCCTAATATAAGACTTGCTTCATTTACAATGCATCTGATAGCTAACTTGGGGCGCTGCCTGTGGCTAAAAGCATTTTATAATCATGTGAAAGTCTTTATCTGCCCCCCAATTCAACTATTAAAAAAGTTTTCACAGTTAGTTTTTTTTTTTTACTATCTGGCACTTTCTCGTGCATCATCAGAGCTCCATTCTGCCAACCCATTAAGTATTGAGGGCATCTGAGCTGTAGAGCTTAATTAGAAAGTTACTTAAAAATCCTCATCATGGTAATTACTTCAGGGCTGCCAATATTTGACTGGAGCTGCTGTGATGTCTTTTTCCTCCCAGCCAGAGTCCGTTGGCTCTGCCTCTCAACTGATCAAGGGAGTGAGGATAGAAATCTTCAAATGTAGTCACAAATAGGACATGTATCCGTTCTCCTTTAAAAGACGTGCTTATGTGTGAGTGTTTAAGAGATAATGACAGCACAAACTGTACTAGTATGAAGGGGTTTCTGGATTTTTCAGACTGTGTGGTGTGGACCTCAAACCCTCTAGGAGGTAAAGTCAAATGTATCTAGAATCAACTCATTCATGACAGAGAAAAATATTGAAGTGATGTTTTACATTCAGCGAGTGATTGATGAGTGACGAATGTCCAGTTGATGAGAAGCTCTGGTGGCTGACAGTGTTTGGTGCTAAGAGCGCTGACGTGTTCAACCCTTGCGCTTGACTTCTTCAGTCGGGACTCTGATGCACGTCTTACTTTTACAATCATTTAAGCGTCCATATGATGTGACTTTAATAGTTGTGTGAATGTGTGGTGAATATCGGAAATGCTGAACCCAACTGCTGTCGAGCTAGTGTGAGGTAAAGAGGCAGGCTTTGAGCCTCCTCGCTAACAGCTACAGTGTTATACGCCCTTATTTTGGCAAAACTTGAAAATAAGCTATTCAGACCTAAACTGTTTTTTGAACCAGGCTGTAAACATGTTTATTTCTGCTGGAAAGATTGTCCTCTTTGAATGGGTGTGTATGTGGTTTCCCATACTTCTAGAGCCAGCCTCAAGTGGACACTTGAGGAACTGCAATTTTTTTTAAATTCTGCATTGGCTTTACTCCTCGTGTCCAGAGGTTGCCGCTTGGTTTCAGTAGATCAACACATCATATTTTCTTCTCCAGTTTCTGATGAACAGCTCACATCCAAGCTGCAGACAGTTGTACCTGCTGCGTCTGAGTTCACTGTCACTGTTTGTGTGAGATCAGCTCTGAATCAGATGTATTTGAGGGTACCGGCCGGTAACTGATCACAGCTGAACGGGCTGAAAATCGTCTCTTCCGAAACGCAAATACTCCACCCTTCCTTTGTATTAAGCCCTTCTCCTTTCCAGCTGTTTCTAAGACCTTATGAAGAAAGCAGGATTGGTTGAAATGCCATGAGAGAAAGAAGAAAAGAGGACAGGAAGGAACTTACTTTACTGTAGGACTTTTACTCTCCACTTCTCTGTTGTTAATAAACCGACTCTGAGTACATCCTGCTTCCCACGAATGTCTCGTGGTTTTCATTCATGACATCTTTTCCATCCTTGTCATCCCTTCTTTAGACGAAAGGAAAACATAGCAGGGGAGAAGCCTTGAAGGAAATATCATTTGTGGAATGAGATGTCTTTCCCTCTCAGGCATGACATGAGCTGATATCAATTAGTGATGACATCTTTACAGTGATGAGCTGTCAGTGCACTTTAAGTTCTCTGCTGCATTGATCGTTATCTCAGTCTACGTTCAATCAGATTATAAATTCTACAGACCAGAGGATAGGAGAGTATCCTCCCCAATGTTTCCTAATATCTGTTTCTTTTCTTGCAGCGGGGTGTGGTCACAGATCATTCATAATGTCATATTAAAAACAGAAGAATAAATTGTTTTTTTGCACGTGGATTTGAGAGTGCTCTGTGTGTTCCCTCTCTCTCAGATATCTGGAGTCTCGGTGTGATCCTGTTCATGTTGGTGTGCGGCCAGCCCCCCTTCCAGGAGGCTAACGACAGCGAGACCCTCACCATGATCATGGACTGTAAATACACTGTACCGGCCCACGTCTCCAGCGCCTGCAAAGAGTGAGTAACACACACACACATACACACACACACACACACACACACACACACACACACACACACACACACACACACACACACACACACACACACACACACACACACACACACACACACACACACACACAGCGTCCATACAGAGCTGCTTTGTCTGCTCTGTTGATGATGGACACTGAGAAAACACCAAAAACACTTCAGGGATTTCATCTTACTATAAGTTCCTTCTCTGTTTGGACTTTCCTATTCTGCCCCACACACCACTCTGTCCCCTTTCTGCATCGGTTGGCTTATCTCTGTTTTCTTCCTCCCACTTACTGTATGTGTGTTTTGGCAAACAGCCAATCACATTAGGCTGACATAACTGTCGTCTGCAGCCGAGGGCAATGACCTACAACCGTACTGTAGGAGCTGCAGCAGGGCCCTGGTTACAGTGTAGTTAAGCCACATTTGACCAGATTTGCTGTGAAGCCACCTCGCGCTCTACACCCACCACTCTGTAAAGGACATTTGATACGAGGGGGGCTGGGGAACAGAAGGTAGAGCTTGTCATTTACTATTTAGTAGGTCTGGGGGTTGACCCCGGGTTCCTCAAAGAGTGAGAGGGCAGGACACTGAAGCCAGAATTATTGACGTCTACCACACAAGGAAAAAAATGGACAGAGAGAAACTGCTCCTTAAGGTAGCGTTGTTGCAGAAAAAATATAATCTAAGACAAAGACAGAATAATAAATCATGTTGTTATAATAATAATAATAATAATAATAATAATAATAATAATAATAATAATAATAATAATGATAATAATTGATCAGATTTGTATAGCACCTTTCATGGTACTCAAGGTCGCTTTACCGAAAAAAAAAAGAAAGAAAGAAAAGCAAATAAATAAAACAGAACATTGTTGTATTGATATTTATATTTAAGACATTTATATTTACGTTTTTACAGCCAAATTAAAATATAGGGAGCATTTCAGACGTGGTTTGCCTGAGTTATGGTGGAAACAAACTTTGACATATAAAAATTCACAACTTAAATAAAAATAAATATTCAGAATTTTCTGCCACCCTTATGTACCCCATTCTTTCTTTATTTGAAGAATAAAAACATAAAAATAATATTTAATTATCTAATTTATTGAATGGCTACCTTTGAATTAAAAAAAGTGTTATAATTCTGTATGAAATATGACTTATAAAAACAATTCGGACTTAATGTAACAACAAAGTGCATCATGAATGTAACTGTGTGAAAATACAAACCAAGGAGACGAATTTTACATGTATTCCTCTGCTCCAGTCAGACTCCTTTTCTGAATTATCTGCGTAGTGCAGAGTCAGCCACACAGCAGCAGCCTCTCTGATTTATTCCAGGCCCTGCAGACCAGTTTGCTCCAGTAGCAGGCAGAGACCAAAACCCTTCAAGCACTTTGAGCGGCCCAGTTGCAGAGCAGTACAGTCCACACTAACAACAAGTAAGACGGTAAAGCACAGAATTTAGAAGTTGCGTCATTGCATGTGTGTTATAAATGACACTCTTAATTTTGTGCAAATTTATTCTGCACCAAATCAATTCATGATGCACTGAAGGATTACCTCTGCAAGAATTAATCAGAAAAATATTAATGATGGTAGTTTTTTTATTTTTTTAAGTCAGACCTAATCTGTTTCACAGAGGCCTTTTCTGTCTCAGGTTAATCACAGAGACTGTACGCTGTCCTCTGTTAACCTCTTTGATTACATTTTTCTTGAGTGTCAGAGCAGTGAAGGTGTAGTTTTACAACATGCATAGCTCTGAAGAGACTGGCAAAGACTAAAACTTTATAGAATGTGGATTGTTCTGATTTTGACACAAGTTACAGACAGCAACTATGAAGTTTGAGTGCACGCTGCTGAACCAGCTACATGATAACACTCTGAATCCATATGAACGATGAATGATCTGTGAAAAAGTTTGTATTTATGTTCATATCTGCATGCCAAATATTTGCTTTCTAATGTTGGCAGACAGATTACTGACGATGAATGGGTTCCATTGGCAAAAGTAGTAGCACCAGAGCCACGGTGCTCAAGACGATGTGAAGGCCAAATCTTTGTTTCCACTTCGACTGCACATCAGGGTATTTTTAGACACAGGAAATAAACCCTTATCTCCTTTGAGTCGAAGGAGAGATCTGACTAGATTGAAGTGTTAAGCTGAAGCAGCTGTGAGCAATCTGATGGGCTCTGACTTCAGAGCAGAGGAGCCATTTGTCACATGCTGTCTCCCAACTAGCTTGTATTTTTACCATGACAGTAACTGGTGCACCATCCACCCATATCACAATTTAGAATTTACAACCAGCATCTGCAGAGCCTCTTCTCCCCTAAAGGATTCATGGAGCTTCATCAAGTTCTCTTAAGATTTTCAATCAAAGAAATACCTGTGCAAGACTGGAAGAATCAAGCATATCAAAGTGATTATGTTTAGATAGGGTCATGAAAAACAAGAGGTTTGAATGATGTCACATCAAAATGGAAGCCAAGATAAATCATCTGGATAACTCATGTAAAGGTTGAGATTAAGCAGCAACCTCCTGTCTTAAAATATGGAGCCAATATGAGAGTGCTAAAAACTGCAGTTCCTCGAGTGTCCACTAGAGGCTGGCTACAGAAACACCAGAAACCACATACACACCAATACAAAGAGACAAGCTTTACAGCAGAAATAAACATGTTTACAGCCTGGTTCAAAAAACAGTTTAGGTCTGAATAGCTCATTTCTCTATCAGCACACTGTAGGGAGGTGAATTTTTTTGGAACTCTGTATTTTCGAAGATATTAAACTTACGAGTTAGTGCCCAAATATGGGAATGACTGACCTGATTGACCTGTAGCTGTTAGTGAAAAGGCTAAAGGCCCGCCTCTTTACCTCACACTAGCTTGACAGAACTTATTTTGAGTTCAGCATTTCCAATATGGCCACTGCCAACGATTGGCTTCAAAACAGTGCTTCAGGTACCAATGGGTGACGTCACAGATACTACGTCCATTTATTATACAGTCTATAATGCAACAAAAATAGTAAGTGGTGAATGCACAATGAAAATTAGCCTCTTTAATCTGCTATGTTTACATGACGGACCTTGGTGTTGGTGTTAAAGGATTCTTCAGTTTTTTTAAGTGGTATGGTATGAGATACTTATCAATAGTCAGCATCTTACCAACAGAGGAAAGCAGCCAGCACCGTCCATGTTTTGAGAAGCTGCTTGATTGCCAAGCTAACATTTGTCTCATTTCAAATGGAGCTGCAGCAAAAGAGAAAATGCATTCTGTTAATGGGCAACATATTTGCATTCTCCATTAATGTGCATTGTAACATCATCACAGGTGACAAACTGGTGTTTCAATGTTTGGGAGTAAGCACGGAGGTCACTGGAGGAACTCATGTTGGTTCAGTTGCATCTTCTCTCAGCATTGCTTATTGAGGAGCCGAGCTGGTACTCTGCCTTGCGTAGAAGAGCTGTGAAGAACAGAAACTGAAGACAGGCAAATAATGAAGAATTCTTTTTTGACTTTTCAAGATTTCCCTGAGAACAAAGCAAGGTTTGGTTGGCACAGGAGATTGAATGAAATGTACAGGAGGTGGAACAAAGGAACAAGGTCATGAAGAGTGAAAGGCGAAGGGTTAAAATGACTTGAAAGTTGAAGGAGTTCAAACCCTCCTTTGTTTGAGTCACACAGAGAAACCGGAGATCCAGAGACAGTGATACATCTCAAGACTTTATGAAATAGGTACAACATTGAGGCTCATTGACTCTTTCTTTTCAAACCTGTCTAATTTTTTCAGATTTACAGTTATCTAGTATTCATCCTATGCACTGTCTCTGAGGTATAACCTGTAGCACAAAGGCCCTTATCTAACGCATAAAGGTTTCTGTTTCAGAATAAAAAGGGAAAAGGAGTGAACATAACATGTTAATACAACAAAAACAAACTGAACCATATCACCAGAACTGTGACGTCTCTACCGTCTCCCTTGCTGAGTGTGGTCACAGCCAGAGAACTGCAGGTGAAACATAGCATTTTTGTGAAAAGGTTACAGGGGCAGGTTTCTTGAGTCTTCTACAGTACGTAATTCTACCTAACAGACTCTTTTGGTTTGAAGTTGGCTCAGTTTCAGACAAGTTCTAGATTTGCTGGGTTCGCCTTTCATGCTTGCTTCCTCCAGAAAGGTCCACAGTTGTGTACGCAGGCTGGGTCAACACACACTTCCCTGTCTCTTCATGTAGTTCGAGCTGTGCCTTGCGTGTGTGTGTCTGTGTGTGGTTGTATCCTTCTCTCTGCTCCCTGTTGACTCATCAAATTGCATTTACAGGACTCCCCTCATTAATTATTCAGCAGCTTGCTCACCCTGCTCTTTTGAGGCTTCATTTGTTTTTGTCATCCTTGATTTTAATTTTTGGGGCTCAGACATGATGTAAAATGTTTGTATTACACCCACCTTCTCTCACAGCCTCATCAGCACATGCACACAGACACAAACAGCAGCTCTTTCCATTGTTACAGTTTGACCTGTGAATGATGATCGCGTGGACTGAACCACTCAGAACGCCATGTTCCTGCATTTCATGTCACTACTGAGTGCATTCACACAAACACTCAACTCTCTGCTCTCTATTTGCATTAAACACATTACTGACTGAGATTCAGTCTTTCCATCGCCAGCTGATTTCTACGATTTGAATTTAGAAAACGTCCTCGGTTCTGTGCCTGACTTCTGCGTTGGTGGGATCCCTCACACACACACACATGAGGACACACTGTGTGTTTGGAGTGTGTGAACAAGCTGGTGTGTGAGTGTGTACAGTACAGCCTCTCTTTATTGATCCCCAGAGAACAAGAGAGAGAGGGAGAGGACAAGGGACAGCCATTTGTGGAGAAGGAAGTGTTTGTTAGAGTACCGCGTACACTGCGAGCTGAAGAGGGCTTCCCTTTGTGTTCGTGCTGCACCACCAGTGGGCCGACGGACGCCTGACACGTTACAGAGGCGCCAAGAGTGTGATGCATTGCACTTTTCATGGCCACACATAAGATATTCACGTGTTTACTTAGGTTTATTACACATTAACATGCTTTAAGTATGTGATTGTAAGTGGTCGGTGGGTGCCATATTGGAAATGCTGACTCAACCTAACTTCATCTGAGCTAGTGTGAGGTAAAGAGGCAGGCTTTTAGCCTTTATGATAACAGCTCAAGCGGCAACCTCTGGTCCCAAAATATGAAGGCTGCAGAAACATCGGAAACCACACACACACCAATTCAAAAAAATTGATTTGATTTTTTGATTTGAAAGTGTTTATTTAGACCATGTAAAAAAAACACAAAACGATATTTGCAGCAGAAATAAACATGTTTACAGCCTGGTTCAAAAAACATCTTGGGTCCAGGTAATTTCTCTATCGGCGCACACTGTAGGGGGCATCAATTTTTTTTCTAATACAACAGTTTTGAAGATATTAAGATTAAGAGTTTTGCCCAAAAAAGGACATGACTGACTTGACTGACAGGCTGGAACACATGGCTGTTGGCTAGGAGGCTCAAATTCCGCCCCTTTACCTCACGCTAAGTTTGGTTGAGTTCAGCATTACCAATATGACTCCCGCTGACGATTGGCTTCAAAACAGCGCTCAGGAACAGATGGGTGACATCATGGATACTACGACCATTATTTATATAGTCTATGTAACAGCTACAGGATGCCCGCCTGTCAATCAAGTCAGCCATGCCCATATTTTGGGAAAACTTGTAAGTTTAAAATCTTCAAAAATAACGAGTCATAAAAATATCCACCACCTGTTCAGTGTGTGCTGATAGAGAAATGAGCTATTCAGACCTAAACTGTTTTTTGAACCAGGCTGTAAACATGTTTATTTCTGCTGTCGTCTTCTTTGAATTGGTTTGTATTTGGTTTCTGGTTCTGCAGCCAGCCTAGTGGACACTCAATGAACTGCAGATTTTAGAACTTACGTTGCTTTAATTTCATTCCTGCTAATTCTCAATGACCATTGCTAGCTCTGGCAGGCTAACTGTAATCACATCAATGTTAGGAAGGAGTTTGGTAAGCATGACGTTGGTTTGTCTACTGTGGGAAAACCAAGAAAAGAGACGGAAACAACAGAGAAACCCACATTTAGGATGGAACACAAAGTAAACACTTATATAAACGCTGTAATGGATACCGACGTGTTTGAGGACTGATTCATGGAAAATAAACTCCAACAGACTCAGACGGTGACCAAGCAGAAGAACACTGATTCATGTGATCCTCTCCACCTTGTTTTTACTCCACCGTCAGTGGAAATGTTCAGAATAATGTGAGTAATAACAGCTAAGTTAGCTCACTTACAGAAGACCTCACACTGTGACTGTAACAGAGTATTTCCAGCAGTGAAATCATCTCATATAAGAGTAATGATGGAGTGACTAGACATGTAGTAGGACGGATAATGTGTGACACCTGCTGGGTCAGGTCTTTGGGTTCCATTCCACCAACTACCCGCTCATTATACATGATCACTTATGTAAACTATATGATTGATACAAGGATACATCTATGCAACTCTTTGATGATGTCTGCATGGTTATTAACCAACAAACCTGCTCAGCTCTCAGTGTGCCATCATTATGCAGAGAGTCTGGCCTTCCCTGCTGCCTCTATCTCCTCTCCACTGCTGGTTCTGGTCCTCAGGGAGCCGGGCTAGCTCTGACTAATCCCCAGCATGACTGTCAGTCAGCAGAGCACTGTTCTGCCCAGCCTGTTAGTGTGTAGCAGTCATTCCATAGTCTGCTCACACTTAGCTAAAACACACTCGGGGATTGGATGGAGTGGGAAAAAATGGATAGCGTAGAGCCAACGTGAAACACACAGAGATTCAGGGAGTGTGTGTGTGTGTGTGTGTGTGTGTGTGTGTGTGTGTGTGTGTGTGTGTGAGTGTGCGTGTGCGTGTGCGTGTGTGTATTGTGTGTGTGTGTGTGTGTGTGTGTGTGTGTGTGTGTGTGTCATCATTTAGAAACAGTACATTTTATTTGAAGCGACTATCCTATGCATGTGTCCCTTTTTAAGCCCATCATGTAGTCTGCACATGTCATACCACAGCATAATCCATACCCGTCTCCCTTTATATGCAGATGGCTGAGATGTCTTGCTCCTGCACATTTGATGATGCATTTCTCTGGTATTTATTTTAGCCTTTTAGATTTCACATCCCCCCTAATCCTGGGAAATTGCAATCTCAGCTTTCAACAGTGACATTTGTGAGGAATTTAAGCTGCGAGCTGACCCGCCGTAATTTGCGTCCTCTGCCCCCGTCAAAGCAGATGTATGGTACAGCCTGTGATTGTGCATTACACAACATATTTTCAATGCCTCCTTTTTTTTGCTTTTAACAACAAAATAGGTTTGATTGCTCTCCAACAGAGAGTCCTGAAACACAACACAACAAAGGATGTGTCCACTTAGGGAGATTTAGAGCAGATTCACAGAGCCTCTCGCAAATGACTGTCTGGACTGTAGACAAGTTTCATCTTCTCATATCAGTCAGGGTGTTTAGTATAGATGTCCCAAACATCGTCAGGATCAGTATGAGAGATGATCCATAAACTTAAAGCTGATCAAAATCTGATCCTTTCTTTACTCTCTTGTGTCAGCTGTCCACTCCGGAATTCTCACCTTTCACAAATCCGATGTGAAGCATGTCTCACTCTTATCGAAAAATGGACGTAGTATCCGTGACGTCACCCATCTGTTTCTGAAGCACTGTTTTGAAGTCGATCGTCGGTGGGTGCCATATTGGAAATGTTGAACTCGACCTAAATTTGTCCGAGCTAGTGTGAGGTAAAGAGGCAGGCCTTTAGCCTTTTCACTAACAGCTACAGGGGGCCTGCCTGTCAATCAAGTCAGCCACGCCCTTATTTAGGCAAACCTCGTAAGTTTAATATTTTCAAAAGTAATGAGATATAAATAAAGTCACCCCCCGTACAGTGTGCTGATAGAGAAATAAGCTATTCAGACCTAAACAGTTTTTTTAACCAGGCTGTAAACATGTTTACTTCTGCTGTAAAGATCGTCTTCTTTGAATGGGTGTGTATGTGGTTTCTGGTGTTTCTGCAGCCAGCCTCTAGTGGACACTCGAGGAACTGCATTTTTTAGCACTTCTGCATAGGATTCATATTTCAACACTGGAGGTTGCCGCTTGGTTAGAGCTCACTACTGATTCTTTTGCTGTGAGTGATCCTCCTGCTGGGTGCCTCACTCTCAAGTGGCCGTGCATAATTGTTATTCTCTCATGGTGGGCTGGTTTTCTGTGGTCCGGCCAACTTTCCCCTTCATTTTATTTTTGTTAAACTGTAGAGATGTGGCTGTTATAAAATACTGTGTGTTCTCTTAAAAATAAAGTGCAAATCTAAACTCTGAATTCCTGATTTGTTCTCTCCTGCTGCATCATATATCGTCTTTACAGCAGCAGGTTATAAACAGTCACAGTGAAGCAACACCTGACAATTCACCCTGAAACAACCTGAAGCGTATTTATTTTTCAACAAATAAGGCCCTGAGATGAAAAACATCAGATATACAAGCCTTGTTATCAGACTCCAAAACCGAAATAATTTAAAGCGACAATGCAGCACTTGTGGGGCAGCAGTGGTGTTAGGGAGTGTAGGGTCACACCAGTCACTCATCAATTGTCCTGACAACACGAGGCCTGACGGGTCTGTTCCCTCAGGGCTAAAGAGGTCAGGTGGTGGAGCAGGTGGAAACCTGGGAAGCACCATGAATGCAGACAGTGTCATCGAAACCAGCTTCATTTATTAGACCTCCTGTCATTCATGTAACCTTTTCTGAATTAGAGCGAGGAGTACATTCAGTTTGTAACAGTTTTTTAGGCTCCTCAGGCTTCTCAGTCAAACCACTTCTAAGTGTTGTGAAGTAATAACCGTTTGTTGTTTCTCTTTTTCCCCGTCCTCTCCCTCCCCTCCTTTCTCCTCACGGCCATCAGTCTGATAGATCGAATGCTTCAGAGGGATCCCAAGCGACGGGCCTCCCTAGAAGAGATCGAGACCCACGCCTGGCTGCAAGGAGTCGACCCGTCTCCGGCCACCAAATACAACACTCCCCTGGTCTCCCACAAGAATCTGTCAGAGGAGGAGCACAACAGCATCATCCAGCGCATGGTGCTCGGAGATATTGCGGACCGAGAGACCATTGTTGAGTAAGTTTTACTGCATTTATCTTTCTCTGTACAATAAACACTGGAGTACAGAGTGTTGTGCACAGGTATGTTTCTGCAGTCCTCAGGTCGAAACTAAGAGTCCATGTGGCATCCCTATTAGTTTTCTAAAGCCGACAAAATTTCAATGTATGTATCTTATTAAATGCCAAAAAACCTCTGTGTCTGAGGACATAAACAAGAATAGTCTGCGTTGTGTCAGAGCTTTGTGAGCTGTAGGTGTGACAGAGCCGAGCAGAGCAGAGACACACAGCCTTTCAGGATGAAGTGCAAACATGTTAGTGTGGAGGTTTGGACCTTTTTACCTCTAGAGCGTAAGACTGTGAAAAAATCAGAAAGTAACATCCTATTTCCCAGTGTCACTGCTTTGTTTTTATTGGCCATGCTTGTTGGACCATTACTGCGTCCTCTCTCTTTGGCTTACAGCAGCTTTAAGTCAAATATAAGCTTTCGTATATATTTTTTTGTAAACATATGGTTTATTGATTTTCATATTTTACATGGTATTCACAAAATGTATCAAAACATACAGAAAACACAAGGACCCCCCCCCCCCAATGTTGGCAGAATATTACACACATACAAAAAATAAATAAATAAATAAGAGTAATGCTTAAATTGTAGTTAATTGTTGAGTACATTTTCAGAAAATTCCAGACAAAACCTTAAAATAAATAAAATGACATAAAAAAAATAATAATAATAAGACAAGCAAAAAAAAGTATAAATACAAAATATAAATATACTGGCTCACATCTGAGTTTAGCTTTTGCAGTTTTAATGCAATCAGATAAAAAAATCATGTAGACTGTATTATTTCAAAGCCTTAATTTTAAAGCAGAGTCTCAGTCTTTGTTAAAAAGAGAATACAGCAGAACCTTTCCGCTTTGAAAACATCAAAATGTTGACATTTCATTCATTCATTTATAAATTTGCCTTTGAATTGTCTTTAGTTGAAGCACTACATACTTAAATATAATCTGAGACTTGTTTTGTAACGTGTGAACCTGCTGTGCTGTTGCTTAGTGCTGCTTTATTGGATCGCTTTGGAATCTTCACTTCAAATATCTTACCGCACAAAAAGCAAGCTAGCTTTTCTGCATATTTGCATACTTACATTTTAATTTCACCAAAAACATGTGAAACTTGTTTCAGTATTTAAGCATCCTGCATAATCTCTTTAATTGTTTGCATGCATGATTAAAGATCAAATCTATATGGCTGCACAGTTTTTGCAAGTTTGTTTTTTTGCAGGATATGCAAGAGCTCCATATTAATTATCTTATTCTGAGAGCAGTAAACACTCTTTAATGTGTTATCATACCCATGCATCTTCACTGCTAATCAACACAAACATATTTTAAAGTGTTTTTAAATCTTCCGCACAAAACCACCGAACAGAATTAATCTACTAATTAAGCTGTAAAAAAAAGAGATCTATATGCAAGTACCACGATCGTAGTCATACTTGTTTCAGTCTGTGCCTCATAAAATGTGAGTGAACCTGTTTCTCTTTTCCTTCCTCATACTTTCATGTGAGGAGACATAAAAGAAAAACACTTACACACCTCTGAAGCGTGCTAACAAACGTCTCATCTTCTCCCTGCAGCCACGAGAGAAACCCGGTGTGCTGCTACACGCTGAGAAAGAGCAAATAAAAGAGGGAACATCTGTTAAATTCAGAGTCATGATTTCTAGTTCACACTTGTTTCACGTTCACCTTTATCTTTCTTTATTGGATCCAAACACACGCACACACACACGTGAACACTTTGAACACTGGTACTCTCCATTTGCTCCTTTCACACCTCTCTCTTCCGTTCAGAGTTACAAAACCACGACACATCCGCCATGATGTATCTGTGTGCATATCAAATTGTGTGTGCTTGCATACTGACAGATGGCCTTACATGAGTGCCTCCTCTATAGAAGCTGTGATGCAGTGTGTGTAAGCTCAGAAGATAACAGTATGGAGAGATTGTAATGTCAGAGTGTGTTTGACATTGGGGTGGGTGATATACCAGTTTACTTACTGTCCCTGGTATCAGATTGCTAAAGTGATAAACACAGAGATTAGTTTTTGTGCACAAACTTGCAGACACACCAGCCCATCCTCATTTTTAACATTTATACGAGACCCGTTTTCCTCATATCCTCTTTGCAAACGTTAAAGTTGCAGTTTGCAGGAGTGTGTGATTGAGAGCTCAGCCTCTGTGGTATGCAGGTCTGGATCTGTGCTTATCTAAATACTGTGGTTAGCCGATAGACATCTCAAACCTGTCTACCGCATGTCGACTGTTGTCACAACTTGCAGGACAAGTCTGACTTTTAAACCTGTAGTAGAACAGTTCTGTGTTGATCCTCAGCAGCTCTTCTCTATCACTGTTTGTGTTTTCAACCTACCTGTGCTGCTGCTGAAACATGTCCAACATTTTAGCTGTGTTTAAATCACTTTCACTCCCTTCTTCCATTCAGAGTCTGATCAAGTTGAGACACATTATTTTATAATGACTTAAATTTACCCCAGGATAAAGTCATTTGTTTGCATGTATTGGATAGGAAAGCTGGAGAGAGACAGGAAACGTGGGGAGAGGAGAGTGGGGGGGAAGACATGCAGTAAATGGTAGAGGCCGGGAGTCGAACCTGCGACTGCTGGGACAAGGGTTTGACTCCCTCTATAGCCTCTGTATATGACGCACACTTAGATCGCTATGCCAACTGTGCCCAACTACATGTTTTTTTTTATAAGTTAAAGTCATCAAAGTTTGAGGAGCTACTCAAAAAGTTGAGTTGTCGATCACTAGAAAAATTCACGACTTCCTTCAGTTTAGTAAATAGCTTCGGCCATTTTTTAAAAACTGCCACAAATTTGTTGGATCCAGCTTCTTAATGTGATGACTTCCTGCTTTTCTCATCTGTTTTTTAATAAATTAAGTACAGTGTTGCCATAAAACCTAACAATTGATGACTCCCTCTTAAGCAGAAATTTAAAATTCTGTGAAGAATGTCAAATTGGTTTGCATCATGAGGCTAACACTAGAGGAGCTAGCACAACCAGCCTTCAGTCCTCCACATGCCTCTGCTGGTTCCTCATTGCTCTGGTGGAGTGGTTATATTCTAGATTAACCAGACACAGCCTACATACAAATTTATCTCCATTTACTAGATCAACATACTGACAAACCGCCTTTTCCAATCTGCTGATTCTGGTGCCTGCTAATGAGGATGATGACATTGAATCACTTAGTCCACTACACGTGTGCATCCCAAGTCTCAGCACTGTCTGCAGCACATTGAATTAGTTGACAGTGCATGATAAAGTTTAGTAGTTACCTGTCCTTTGAGTCATTTGAAGAGTCATTACGTTAAAAAAAGTCTGTTTGCATTCTAGTCCAAATTGAATTTGGGTGATCATTGGATGTACACATTTTAAAATCAAGAGCAGCATCAGTCTCATAAATCCCTCCACAGGTTGGGCTGTTTTTTTCACCCTTTTTTATATTGTTTTGAAAAGAAAACTTTATTTAAAGAGCGCCAAATCCCAACAAATGTTATCTGCAAACTCTTTCCAAACAGAGCAGGTCTAGACCGTACTCTATGTTCTATTATTAACAAAGACCCAACATCAAGGCCGGATGAGATCCAGTCCCATTTTACAGACAGGACTCAGTCTGATCTCATCTTAATCCACCATGAGCAGAGCACTTTGCAGCATTTAGCAAGTTACAGTGGCAAGGACAAACTTCCTTTAACAGACAGAAACCTCCTACAGGACCAGACTGATGTTAGACACACATCTGCTGAGACCGTGTTGGAGAGAGGGATAGAGGGAGATGAAGAGAGGGGGAGATGATAGTAGCAGGTCGTCTACAGCATGGCTGGTAAACAAAATCATCTCGTCCTGAGGATTTAGATGTTTTTATTAACGTGACATTTTTTGTTTATTCCTTTACATACGTCTTCAGTAAAATATGCTCTCCCTTTTTTAATGTTTATTCTGTGACTGTGTTGTTTCAGAGCCCTGGAGACCAACAAATACAACCACATCACAGCCACGTACTACCTGCTAGCTGAGCGGATCCTGAGGGAGAAGCAGGAGAAGGAAGTCCAGACCCGCTCCTCCAGCCCGAGCAACATCAAGGCCCACTTCAGGTAAAAACACCACCCTGCAGCAATAACAAGACGCGGTGACACAGCATGAAAAGATAATAGTTATGTGCTGTGGCCTGTGCAGAATCATTTTCTAAAGCAGAGCGTGAGTAAGAAATATCACTGCTCATCATTATAATGACTATCTGAGTCATAATGTGAGCGGAGGAGAAGAGGGTAATTGACCTCCCTCGCTCCACTGGCTCACACTGCTGCCTGTCTCTATCCACTTTGCATAGTTTAGCTAACGTTACCCAAGACTGTGCTGCATCTGTAAAGGTTGCATTTCCATTTCTGGGTTCACTTGGTTTCAGGAGGAGGGAAGGAGAGAGGAGAGGAAGCACTTTGCACCTTAAACATTTACAGTATTTAAAAATTAAGACGTGTAAGGTGTGTTTAGCCTCGCTGTATTCGTGTTAGCTTGACTCATTTGTTTTTATTTGCATTTGCGAAGCACAGCCAGAGAATATAAGGTGGGAAAACAACTCAGAATTTCATGGCGCCTTACCAGGAACTGCATCTGGTTTAATTTTACTGCTGCCTCCATCGTCTCAACACTACAATTCCTCTGATGGCCACTGAGATTCTGTTTATCAGAGCACCTGTCCATCATTTAGTTTCAGCATGTTGCACTTTTCAGAAGAAGAGGGACAGAGAAAGGCTTAAATATGTAGGACATCAGGATGCAGATTCGTCAGTGGTGTGTGTCTGACTGTCTGCAGGAAGAAGGAAGCAAGAGTCGAGTTAAAACCAGTCCTAGATGATGCAATTCAAAAACAACAGGTGAACCCATTGGTATGCACATTTCTTGCTAGTTTGCATATCTGTAGGATTTGAATCTGTGCATTCATCTTGTATTTAATTCTGCAGGATGAAAATGTAGTTTCTCTTGTACCTTAAATCCTCGCCCACTGGAATACTTTAAATTCTTCCCTCTCCAAAAGGTGAAAGTGACAAAAATTTGACTCCACTCCCTGAAGAAAAATCCTCCTTCATCCCTTTAGCTGCTGAAGTATTTCCTCTTTGATTCTCTGCCAACATTCTCCTCTTATAAGGAAGAGGAGAGCTGGACAGTGCACAGACATAAAAGGGAGGAGCGATGGAGGAGAGGAACAAATAAGGAAAGAGAGAAGCGAGGAGGACAGCTGGCTCGGCTCCCTCTACATTTCTCCCTCTGCTCTACGGAGGATGTTTTTACTCCAAGAAACTCTCCAAAGGAGCCAAAAAGAAGCATCATGGCAAACATTTTTAAGAGCCAAGGTTTATTTTTATTCTCGTAACCCTTCAGGAACAGAAGGGCTTGAGATATTAATTCAGCTGATATTAAAGGAAGCAGTCAGTGAAGGCAGCATGCTTTTGCTCCTCTCAGATATAAGAGGAAACATGTACGCTGGTATCCTCAGGCCTGCATGATCGCACCGTTGAAAAGTCTGAGTGATCGTGGCCGTGGCCTTCTCCTCTCTCCTCACGCTCCTCCTCTCTGCTCCCTCTGTGTCGGAGCAGCAGCCTCAGAATCCTCCTCTGAGCTGTGATCCACGTCCAGGAGATAGCGACTAATGTGTTTAAGAGAGACCTCTGCTCATTGGCTCACACTGACCCACATAGCGGGGGCTGTTTCATTACCAGGACAAAACACACATCCCCAAACCCGGATCATTCATAGGCTAGATAAAATTATGCTTAAACACAGGTTGTATGTACAGAGAGGAAGGCCTCTGTCAGATAGATTAAATGCAACTGTATATGTGTGTTTTGGCACTATCAAATAGAAACACACTATTATGAACTACTTTCTAATCACTGCTGGTGTGCTTAGTTTGATTTTGATGATTTAAAAGCTGAAGAAGAAGGATATATTTAGTCTCCCAGGTGTTTGTACGCAACATGCTCTGATGCAGACGTTAGCTGGAGTCAGCAGAGCAGTCATGTATGTGTGAAGCTAACAGCCGTGCCTCTCAGGTGATTGATATTTAACTGATTCCTGTGAGCAGTCAGGAGAGCGCTCAGGCTCGTTTTCACGTGTGGTTTAAACAGATCCGAAATTGATGATGTCATTATGGTTAATTCACTACATCACGTTCAGGACACTCAAGTGGTAGCCATCATAAATCAGGTTCTCCTGCAGAAGGTACGAGTCAGTGAATACAGGCAGAGCTGCAGAGTTTTTTAGAGTCAGCTGTGAAGATGTTGATCTTTAGTATAAGACCGGTATAGCCCAAGCAGCAACCTCGGGTCCTAAAATATGAAGCCCATGCGGAAGTGTTAAAAGTTGCAGTTCATCGAGCGTCCACTAGAGGCTGTCTGCAGAAACACCAGAAACCACATACACACCCATTCAAAGAAGATGATCTTTACAGCAAAAATAAACATGTTTACAGCCTGGTTCAAAAACTGTTTAGGTCTGAATAGCTCAATTATCTATCAGCACACTCTGTACGGGGGTGACTTTATTTATAACTCCTTATTTTGGAAGTTATTAAACTTACGAGTTTTGCCCAAATAAGGGCATGGATGACTTGATTGACAGGTGGGCACCCTGTAGCTGTTAGCGAAAGGGCTAAAGGCCCGCCTCTTTACCTCACACTAGCTCGACAGACGTTAGGTTGTGTTCAGCATTTCCAATATGGCTCCCGCTGACGATTGGTTTCAAAACAGCGCTTCCGAAACAGATGGGTGAAGTCACGGAGACTACATCCATTTATTATACAGTCCATGCACCACGTGATCACAGCCGAGAGTCAAACCTGTGACCAGGATGTTGAGGACAGTGAGATCTTTGTGTTTGTAACCTGTTGTGATTTCCTCCACTTCTTCTTCCTTCATAGTGCGTCACTCACAGATTGAACTGTCGCTGTGATGAGTCTCACGTTAGGTAACACACTTTGAATAATGCTGGTCTGTCAGCTCCTGGGTTTCAGTGTCTGTCCACTGAGTGTCTTCTGGTGAGCGAGGTCTGGGCCGACTGTGTTTAACCCGTGAATCATTTACTGTCAGTGAACAGAGGAGCTGTGTTTTAGCTAACAATAAAAACACATTGTGCAGCAGCAGCAGTGTGAGACAATGACGGATCCAAATGCTGAGTAACAGTCGGTATAATATCCTGAAATCAGAATCCCGGAGATGTAGTTGATGAAGTTAAGAGTCACAATAAATACAGTAGAAGACTTTTCTTCAGAGAGGTTGATTTATTCCTGCTTAATGGGTCAGAGGCAAATCGTAAAACATTTCCATATTTCAGTGGAGTAACTTTATGCAGCATCTTTGAAGTTGTGTGTAATCTCCCTCCCCTCTCCTCCCAAAGAGGCTATATCTGTCTGCATAATTCACCATGTGTAAATCAGGGAGGACATTTTTACAAGCTGATAAGGTCACAAGTTACTTGAGGAGAGAAGACACTGACTGCGAGTCTCACGTTGAAAAGTGAGCAGGTTTTGAATGAGTGCAGCGTTAAACCCCTCTCTGTGTTATCTCTGCAGGCAGTCATGGCCGACCAGAGTGGACATGCATCAGGACATAGAGGACAGTCTGGCAGCCTCCTCTATCTCCCACGCTGGAGGCCCACAGTCCCCGGCCCGCAGCGCAGAGAACCTGCTCAACGGACACCGCTCCAAAGGCCTGATGGAGCTGGGCAGGAGGGAGGAGATGACAGTGACCGACTCTGCAGGAGCGCCTCCACAGGTACACTCATCCTCATCACACCTGCGCGCTCTCTCTCTCCACTGCCACACTGAAATAAATCTGTCTCAGTTTGTTTCATGATTATGAAATCCTGAATGTACTGGATGGTTTTATTCCAACGCCTGGAGCTCATCTTTTTTGGATTATTTATGTCTCCACACGGGAGTCGCCCGTAGCTCGGAGCAGATTGTTTTCATGTTGTTTGACTATCAATCCGTTACATCTTAGTGACACCTGGAGGGATTCTTTTATCTGCTTTATTTGTATCTTTTATCAGTTTATAAAGGGATGTCATCAACAATCAATTTGGGAACAACTTCCCCTCAAGACCCCCGTTTTTTTCTCTGAAGAAGAGGTCGATTGACAATCACACGCTCTGAGAGAGAGAGAGAGAGAGATGTTCTCAGATGTTTTAACCCTCCTGTAAAGGATGTAAAATGCAACCTGACTGTTGAAGGTAAAGAACTCAGAGAGTATTCAAGGTTTCTTATCTTTCATTCCAGGGAGCCTGTGCAGCTGCCTCAGGTCCTGCTCCTGGGTCCAGTTCTGGGTCCATCAGGGCTCCACCGCCACAAGCCTCAGCTTCAACAAAGCAGCGAACCTGCCTGTTCAGGTCAGATTCGCTGATGTTCAGTTGAAGACATCCGTCATGGTGTCGTTGTTCTGTGATTAAATAAAGTTTCATGTGTTTACAGAGTGGAGGAAGACGAGGAGGAGGAGGACGAGCAGGACCCGTCCCCCCTCTCCACTCAGGTGATCCTGCGCCGTAAGCCTCCTTCCATCACCAACCGCCTTACCTCCAGGAAGAGCGCCCCGGTGCTCAACCAGATCTTCGAAGAGGAGGGGGAGTCAGACGATGACTTTGATATGGACGAGGGTTTGCCGCCAAAGCTCTCCCGACTGAAGATGAACATGGCCGGGAACACCGGCAACCTGAGCGCCGCGGCCGGCTCCTCCTCTTCCCCCGGGTCCACGCAGAAACGCTACCACCGCCGCAAGAGCCAGGGGAGGGGGTCGTCATGTTCCAGCTCAGAGACGAGCGACGACGACTCAGAAAGCCACCGCAGGCGTCTGGATAAAGACTCGGGGTTCGGGTACGGCTGGAACAGAAGGGACAGCAGCGAGGGGCCGCCGGGCAGCTCAGGGGGCAATGGGGGAGGCAGCAGCTCAGGCCCGAGTAAACCTCCAGGAGAGGGAGGGGGGGGCTCTGGACCGGACACGGGGAGTCCTCCAGGGGACGAGAATGGAGGAGGGGGTGGTGGTGGTGGAGGGGGGAGTGGGGGAGGCGGAGGGGGTAGTAAAGGTCAAGACAGCCCCTCCAGTTGTTGTAACAACAGTAGCACCACTAACCCCGCCCTCAACTCCATGTCCCGCTCGTCCCGCACCGCCAGCCGCAGCACCGAGCTGGTGGAGAGTCTGAAACTCATGAGTCTGTGCCTCAGCTCTCAGCTGCAGCACCACCGTGGGGGGCGGGGTGGTCGAGGCGGAGGCGGAGGAGGAGGAGCAGGAGGAGGAGGAGGAGGGGGAGGGGGGAAGTTTATCATTGACCCTAACAGCATCTCAGGAGGGAGCGTTAAAATCCAGGAGAAGTCCGCCTGGAGGATGTGCATCGGCTCCAATGGGAGCCTGGACACCATCACCCTCCCCACCACCAACCTGCCTCGAACCCACTCCGCCCCGCACCATCAACGCAAAACACCAACTCACGGCCCCTCTGGTCCGCCAGGCGGCAGGGACGCTCACAGCAACCTGAGTGCTTTGAAAAACGGCGTGCTTCAACTACCTCTGTGTGAGAAGACCATCTCCGTCAACATCCAGCGGGGCGGGGGCTCCAGGGACGGACTGCTCTGTACCTCGGCCCCCGCCAGCTGCTGCCAGGTCATCTGAGGCTCCAATTAGCTGTACACCAACTTCCTCCACCTCCCCCATATCCACATCATCACTTTGACCCTCTGTGTTCTTCTTTGTGTGTTTATCTGCAGCAGGTTTCTGACCTCATGTCGCAGCTTGATCAGCACACCTGCCTCCTGCTGCTGCCTCCGCTCCACTCCACCTCACCTTCACTTTAACTCTGCTTTCTTTGCTTTGCACACGTCATCCTAACCCCGACTCCCCTTCAAAGAAGTGCGTCTGATATGTTTTACTTTCATAATCAATCTGCTGTTTTAAAAACATATTACACTGATTTGAGCGGTGGTAGCAGACGTTAGAAGGTTCAACTGAGAGAATAAAAAATCTGAATGTTTCAAGATTAACAATTAATGAAGGAGAGAAAACTTTGGAGGAAGAGAAACAAACATTTAGTAGACCAAAAAAAAGTTAAAAATTTACAAAAATTCTAAAAAAATTAGAGAACACTACAAAAATATTAGTTTTTTTAGGTTCAGGAATAGTTTTTAAAAGTTTTTTATTTTTATTATAATCTTTATAAATCTTGATTTTGAACGCAAACTCTGAAGTTTTCATTCTAAAATTATAAATTAAAGAGCCCATCACAGATTCATCAGTCTTAGCTGTAACAGACGACACTCAGGCTGATTCCTTAGAGCTGTTTTCACCCTGCGTCCAGCAGAGTGGCTCTAACTCCAGATTTAGACACTCTTCAGAATCTGTCGCTTCTTTATTATGACGTTAAAAATTGTCTCCAGCCTCCTTATTTGTGCAAAATTGGTGCAAACATGTACAAAGTCTGTTTTTATTACAGCTCTAAAACTCTCATATTTGCAGCCGTTTTGTAATCAGTGACTTTTTACTCCTTATAGTTAATAACCTTGTCAGCCACATGTAGCATCAGTTATTCTTTTCCTTATCTTTGGAGTATTTCTGCTAGAGTGCTGAAATATTTTAGTATTGTAAAATTCTTGCTCAGCTCTTCAATGAATCCTTTAATTAAAAAAGCAGATTACAAAGTGCTTTACATGGGCAACAAAATTCAATTAATTCTATTAAGTCATAAAATTTCACTAAAATAACTTTAAAGGAATAAAATATTTTTTAAAACTGTTAAATTCAAATAAAATAAAATTAAAGTTGTCCCTAATATTTTTGGAGTGGCTCTAACTCCAGAATAAGACTCTCTAGAATTGTTTATTACAATGTTTGTTCATAAGATATTTAAAAAACAGCCTCCTTATTTGTGCAAAATTGGTGCAAACACTTAAGTTATATTTTTTTATTACAACTTACTTATGTTTGCAGTCATGTAGTGATCAATGACTTTTTTTCCTTTAAATTAATAACAGAATCGGCGAACGTAGACTCCAAAAGATCCCACAGCACCAAAGTTATCGCTTCCCTTCTCTTGTAAAGTTCTGACTCAGCTCTTGAAGGACAAAAACAGGTTACAAAGTGTTTTTACATGGGCAAGAAACTAAAGCCAGACAGTCATAAAATCACAAACGGCAAAATAAAGAAATAAAAAAATATTTTAAAGTCATAAAATCCCCCAAATAACTCAAAATTATTATTATTACTTTTTGTTTTAACTTTTAAATTCAAATTAAACTAAATTAAAGTTGTCCGTAATATTTTTGGTCACTTTAATTCCATTTGTTTTGGACTCAACATGACATTAACTCTTGAAACATCAGATGTTTTACTCACTCGGTCATCCTCGGAGGTGGTTGGTTCCAGTGCGGAGAGCTATAAGTGCTGCCACTCTAAAACGCCATGAGGTCAGTGTGTGTCCTGCAGCAGACAGAAGGAGGGCAGAGAAGCTCTCCATACTAACACTCCCACCACGCTTCCCCCTCTCACCTCCGCTCTGTGTCTGAATCTTTGACCACTTTTCATCATTTGGACTCCCGTCTGAACTCCGTGTTGCTCTCAGACAATCTGTTTCATGTTGTTTTACACTTTTTAAGATAATTTCTACTCATGTGGATTCAGTTTTTTTGTACTAACTGCAGCATCGATCTGTTCTCTGTCAAAACCCTTTAAATTTAAAAAGTGTCTTTTTTGAGGCATCGCATTAGAAACGGGACAGGACCTGATGTTTTATCAAAGTGTGTGTGTGTGCGTGTGTGTGTGTGCTCCTCAGAAAACAGGTGTCACTATTTATACTGTAGCAACACAATGCTAACCCCCTACAGGTTGAATACGTTACTGCTGACCATGTATTTAAAGCGTTATTTTTTTACTCATAACTCAGCGTTTTCGTCACATCTTCAGTATCCAAATGGTTCGTTCTGATTTTAACCTCCGCCGGCTTCTTGACAACAAACCTGCACCCACACGTCACCCAAAGCTCTCTGCACGTGTGGGTGCAGCGTGGCGACTCATGTATGTAGTATGAGTATGTATATATGGGATGTGGAAGAGTAAAAGTTTATTTTTAAAACTTGTACATTTCTTTGAGCGACCTGCTGTTTGGAACAAAGACAGCGGCGTCTGTGGAGCTCACATGAAAACAAAGCTTTTAAACGGCTGGCCAAGAGAGAACGACTGAACGAGACGACGGAGGGAAACTCTTTAAGGGCATTGGCAATAAGCTATATGTGTGTTGCAGCTATCTGTACAGAACTTTCTTTTTTTTCTTTCTTTTTGTAATGAATCCTTTTAACGGCCATATTGGACTGAAAAGAAAAAAAGGAAAGCTATGTTTTAAATATTTTTCCTCTTCGGTTGTCGTCTGAGTGTTCTTTTAAAAACTGTACATACTGATGTAAATATGGTGCTCTTTCTCTAGAACAGCCGAGTGAACCCTTTGGTGCATAGCTGTACAGTAATAGCCTTATAATAATAATAATAATAATAGTAATACTGTATGGGTGTCTCAGCTAAAAATACGCCGTGAGAGAAAAACAACACGGCTCTCTTCATACTGTCGGGTCTCTTTGACTGTCGTCTTACTCAGCTGTATCCAGGTGAATGACGTGCATGTGTTTCAATGTTTGACATTCAGTGACACGCAGGAAAGAGAGAGAGAGTCAGCCACAGAAATGTTACTGGACCAAAAAAACATCAGGAGAAGAAGAAAAAAAAGAGGAGGAGATGAAACTGACAGAGATATTCAGTGTATTATTCTGTAGTTGATACCTGTTGTCAGAAGTTACATATAGCTATGGTAATATCCAAAAATAAAATGTGGAGTACTGTCGCACATGTGGAGTCTTCATTTCTCGCTTCTATTCCTTTCTTGGTTCGACCTCCTGAAGCCGGTGAGATGGATGATACAATTTAATTGGATATCACTGCATTAAAAACAGACATGACTCTGTAGTGGAAGTCACTGCATTAAAAACAGGCATGACTCTGTAGTGGAAGTCACTGCATTAAATACAGACATGACTCTAGTGGAAGTCACTGCATTAAATACAGACATGACACTGTAGTGGAAGTCACTGCATTAAAAACAGGCATGACTCTGTAGTGGAAGTCACTGCATTAAAAACAGGCATGACTCTGTAGTGGAAGTCACTGCATTAAATACAGACATGACTCTGTAGTGGAAGTCACTGCATTAAATACAGACATGACACTGTAGTGGAAGTCACTGCATTAAAAACAGACATGACTGTAGTGGAAGTCACTGCATTAAAAACAGACATGACTAGTGGAAGTCACTGCATTAAAAACAGACATGACACTAGTGGAAGTCACTGCATTAAAAACAGACATGACTGTAGTGGAAGTCACTGCATTAAAAACAGGCATGACTCTGTAGTGGAAGTCACTGCATTAAAAACAGGCATGACTGTAGTGGAAGTCACTGCATTAAATACAGACATGACTCTGTAGTGGAAGTCACTGCATTAAATACAGACATGACACTGTAGTGGAAGTCACTGCATTAAAAACAGACATGACTGTAGTGGAAGTCACTGCATTAAAAACAGACATGACTAGTGGAAGTCACTGCATTAAAAACAGACATGACACTGTAGTGGAAGTCACTGCATTAAAAACAGACATGACTGTAGTGGAAGTCACTGCATTAAAAACAGACATGACTCTGTAGTGGAAGTCACTGCATTAAAAACAGACATGACTGTAGTGGAAGTCACTGCATTAAAAACAGACATGACTCTGTAGTGGAAGTCACTGCATTAAAAACAGACATGACTCTGTAGTGGAAGTCACTGCATTAAAAACAGACATGACTGTAGTGGAAGTCACTGCATTAAAAAAAGACATGACTGTAGTGGAAGTCACTGCATTAAAAACAGACATGACTGTAGTGGAAGTCACTGCATTAAAAACAGACATGACTCTGTAGTGGAAGTCACTGCATTAAAAACAGACATGACTGTAGTGGAAGTCACTGCATTAAAAACAGACATGACTCTGTAGTGGAAGTCACTGCATTAAAAACAGACATGACTCTGTAGTGGAAGTCACTGCATTAAAAACAGACATGACTGTAGTGGAAGTCACTGCATTAAAAACAGACATGACTGTAGTGGAAGTCACTGCATGTACTCATGACTTACAAAAACCATAGTCTGAACACAGTTGTCTGCAGCTTTCATAAAGTCAGTTTAAAACTGAACCATGGAAAGAGGAAAACATATGAACATGATACAGAACCACAGAGACTTCTCTGGACCTGAGCTTGTTGAAGATGAGCGAGAGGAGCGGGACCACCCGGCTTGTCATCAGCTCACAGTTCAAAGCCAGCATCCCTGATTGTATGGGGATCATAAGAGTCCATGACATGGTCAGCTTAAACATCTGTGAAGGCTGCATTAATGCTGAACAATATATACAGGTTTAAGAGCAACATATGCTGCCATCCAGACACTGACGTCTTCAGGAAGACTACATATTTCAACTACACAACACCAAACCACATTCTGCACGTGTTACAACAGGATGGCTCTGTAGTAGAAGAGTCCAGGTGCTGAACTGGCCTGCCTGCAGTCCTGACTCGTCATCTATGTCACCTTAATTTGTCACAACTTTTTAAAAGTGGTGTTGTAGAAATAGTTAAACAATGAACTGAGGGACGCTTAAATTTGGCAGTGCTCAGCACGGTAAGCCTTGGTGTCGTCACTTCACACCTGCAGCTTTAAAGCAGTACATTCAGGAGATAGTAGGCCATGTGGGTCAGAAACCCGAGGCTGGGATCCAGCTCTCTCAAGGTGTTGAAACGCTGTGACTTGTGATTTACAGGTTATACGACACTGAGGAGGTTCTACTTTATGTTTGGCACACTCAGCGAGCAGCTCCGACTCTCCGGAGCAGATGACACGCTGGGAGTTTAGTCCAAGTTGATCTTTTGATGAACTCACCTCGACTTTAACACACTTATATATAAAAAAGAAAACAGCAGGACACACACTTAATTTATTTATATATTTATTCACGCTACAGAGAGCCTCTTAGGTTCCAATCTACTTTATTCTTCATGACAGTCTCGTACAGTCGTGTGCATACAGAGGACTTTCTTTGAAGAGCATATAAAAACAAATATTCAGAAAGGCTTTGCATTTAAAGGCACAGGGGGTGTAACGAGTGCTTGGTTTAACTTCAAGTCAAGCTGAAGAAGCTAACAGATAATGTTACAAGTTATATGATAAAACCCTGTGTGTGAGACATGCTGAGACAAGACAGCCAAATGGTCTTCATCTCCTTTTAATGGAAAAGCAGAGAATCAAATGATTTCAACCTCAGCCGAACACTTATGAGATTTAATCACCTCGCAATACTTTCATCTTTAATATTTCACTTTGAAAACCATATATTTAGATGTTTTACTTAGGTTACGCTCTGATGATCATGTGATCCAGGAAAGAGTCTCTCCTTGGTAGCCCGTTTGCTTTCTTTTGATTGGATCACTTGGTTTGTATCCATTCTTAGAGGTTTAAAGTAACTTGAAGGGTCAGAAAAATGTCTGTCAAATCAGATTTCGATTAGAGGCTTCTTTCTCAAAACATCTGTATACGCCTTCACGATCCATGAATAATTACCACTAAAGGACTCATGATTAAAAAACAGTCTCCCAGCTCAGCTCACAGCCCTTCCTGACAACATGTGTCCACCGCAAACATGAACCCTTTGCATATTTTGAGTCTGCAACTGCGCCGTAATGCAGCTCACACGTTTATATTGTCATATTGATCCTTCAGCGGGGCAACACTGGAGTCAGAGTGTGATTTCACACTGCATACGTGATCCTGTCTTTTGCTGGCAGAAGGATAGGACGAGTCAGTCCCACCATGGTGCCTACGTGACATGATATGCATGAAGAGGAAAAGAGGCGTCTGTGGAAACTTCCAAAGATATGGTTTTCAAAGTAAAACACCATACTGTACGGATCATTACGGCCGCTATTTGTTTCATACTTGGAGTGCATAATCTGCGTCTGGTTACAAGCAGCTTAAATACTGAACAGCAGTCAGTGTAGGTTGACTTATCGTCATTTAAGTCAGAGTTGTTGGAAGAAGTCTTTGGTTAAGTTTGTTTATAGTGTGAGAGCTCAATAAAACTATTATTATTGGTGGACAAACCCTTAAAATTTGCATAATCCCAATCCAACACAGTACTGAGAGAACCTGATCCAAAGTGACAACAGTGGCTAAAGAAAAGAGGGAACTTCTCCGGGAACAGTCCCAGATATTTGGTACAGTATACTAGATCATGATACAGCATTCAAACGTGATTCAAACTAGAAAATCTATCCCATTTAACCCCACCAAGAATCCCAAACCCTGAAATAAAACCTCATTACAGTACAACTCGTTTAAAGACCATCACAACACACTCGGTGCGAGTCGTGTCTGGAACTTGGTCTGCTCCTCAGCTCAGTGAACGCTCTCCTCTTCGGTGATTCAGGGGGAAATGTTGCAGATAAAAGGCGTAAAGCTCGGCCCTTCATTCTCCAAAAATAACACCTGGTTTCTTGTTAATACATACATGTGATCGGGTGTCAGTGGAGGTGTAAACAAAAGTGTGATGCATTGAAGTCGCGGCGGTACGTCAGAATCTGTAGCTCCTCCTCTCCTCCTCACTGCTCGGTCTTGCTGAGCTCCGAAGCTTCAAGCATTTTCTGCAACACACAGAGAGAGAGAGAGAGAGAGAGAGAGAGAGAGAGAGAGAGAGAGAGAGAGAGAGAGAGAGAGAGAGAGAGAGAGAGAGAGGGAGAGGGAGAGGGAGAGAGAGACATGTGGATTTATTCTCTACAGGAAGGAGCAGTGTGTGCGTGTGTGTGTGTGTGACTTAAATAAATAAGGTAGAAGCTGCTGCAATCCATCCTGATTTTCCTGGAGCAGGGCTGGGCTGCACCAACACAGATCAGAGTTATGTTCCAATCAGAGCTCAGTGAAAGTGGGTTTAATATAAACTCTGCCAGAAACATAAAAAACTGAAAATTAAACATCTATGTTCAGAAAATAAAAGTTTAATGCGGAAACGAACTCTGGAATAATAATAAATTCACATTTGCCGAACATTTAGCGTGCTTTTTTACTTTTCACTCCCTTTCTGAGATGTTTTAGTGTCTTCTTTGCATTTCTTGAAAGCAACTACCAACATATTTCTCATCTTCTCATCTTATGAAATTATCACAAAACTTCAATTATTAGCCCCGGGCTTTATTTGATCCACTCTATAAACGCACCCGGCCTTTATTTGGGATAGGCCTCTATAAGAGGAAGGCTTTTAATAATTTTAGAACAAACTTTTGCCCAGCAATGACATGCTTTCTGTTGTTATTTCAGCCTTTATTTACATCTTCAAAGTCAGCACAAGAAGTGAAGTCCTCCCTGTTCCTCCTGTCACTAACAAGGTTTGTCACTAACGTGGCAGGACTCACCTGTCTGCAGAAACTGTAGCCTAGCTTGCGTGCTGTTTCTCCCTGAGGTTTCTCATTACAGGGGAGGAGCTGAGCGGCCTCTGTTACGGCTAGTACAATTACTAGTGACATAAAATTCATACAACCCCACTTCAAAAACACTGAAATGTCTCTGTAAGAATCCCATCTGAGAAATAAAGCCCTGAGAGGAGGAGACAGCAGAGCGAGGGGAACAAAACACCAATGAAAGTCCACACGTCTTTGAGCTTTGAACATTCCATTAATGGTAAGTTGAGGTAAACACAGAGTATTCTAATTACTGTATGTTCAGTCGATGTAGTACTCCTGACATCTTCGCTGTGCGTGGACCGATGTAAACAACTCCAGCAGTAAATCGTCGACACCTCCAGCTAACGCTAGCTTAGTCATAATGTCTGTTTTCATAGCCAGACACCTTCATCCTGAAGTTCTGGTGATAAAGTGTTCTTAGGTAAGTTAAGGAGAAGGTTAATATTTAGTGTCGAGACTTGAGATTGAACTTTTGGGAGGGAGAGACGTTTTTACACGTCTGAATGTCACTATGCTCCTTTTTCCCTCCAGGCTGTTGCAGTGGTCACGTGACTGAAAGCTATGAATTCCTTCTTTCCGGCGCTCTGCAGTCGTCTTTTATTTTCCATCTTTCTTGGACAGGAGTTCAAGTTTAGCTTTATGTTTCCTCTCCCTCTTTAAAGTCAATGGAAAAATATCTTTCTGTAGTTTTCTCTGTGCAGCATGGTGATCAGTAAACATGACATGCTGCAAAAAACATATGTATGTATACAGGCTTCTATTTGAGACCTGCTACTAATAGAGACCCAGCCTCTGATTGGCTCTGAAGTTTTACAGTGCTTAAATAACTCTGACACCAAACTTATTTACTGATATTTAGGACCAGAACCAGAATCATCAGGTTTGCTATTGAATAAAAAACACCTGATCGCTTTATGTAGAGAAAAAGCATCGTAGAGACTCTGGACAGTCTGTTGTGGTTAGAGTCCAGCTGAGACTCACAGTCGGATCACGGTATTGTGGGTCAAAGGCCGCTCAGTCCTCTCCTCAGGACACCACAGAGGTTGTGTAAACAGCTCCTCTATGTCCGCTGTTACCTTCTCCTCTCTGTGAACTCGAATGACATGCAGTCTGGAGCAGTGAGGGGTGCAGATGTTTGAGGCTGCAGGGTCTGGACAGTCTCCTGCAGAAGGAGTCTGTCAGGGACTAAGGAGGACCGGTCCTGTGGCTCACACAGGACACGTACGGCGACAGCAGACAGGTTTTGTTTGTATCTCTCTGCTGACAGCTCGCAGCTCGGAGAGGATCACGGGTCATCAGGAGCAGGACAGCAGAGCTCAACGCCTTCCATGCGGGCTGGAGTTACAGAGTAAGCAAAAACCTGATCCTGAGACCCAGATCGGATCTTTCCACAGCTGTCAAAACAGCACAAGTCTGTGTGCTGGGATTTTTCCACAAGGTCAGACAGGAGCAGAGTATAAGACAGAGTCCTCTGTGTTCACCGTGCTGCTCCAGCAGCTTCATAAATCACAGTCTTGACTTTGAAGACGCCCCCCTCGCTGGATGCTGATCTTGGCAGAGACGCTTTTTAATCAATTAGTTCCTTCATGCTTCTGGCAAAGCGGGCAAATTGGAAGTTATTAAAGTTTCTGATCCACAGACTGATTCAGGGCGGGCGGATTTGTGCTGACGCAGCCATTCAGCTTCAGCTCAGAGCAAAGAGGTAACACACAGACCGACTCTCCGAGAACACCAGGGGGCTTTAAAATCCTCCCATCGACAGGCAGGAGGACCGGATCCTTCCTCCAGAGCCGGATCCAGAAAATTAATGAGCGTAGATGTCAGGACGGTTAACCACAGCATGGTTTTAATTCGTCTTTAGACTGTTTGACACACACGTTAGAAAAACAGAGGCGAGACCACGGACAGGTGAGTCAATCACCTCGAATATCTTACAGTGTCACCTGTCAGTGGATGGGCAAGTCAACATTTTGTCCTTGAAGCCAATAAAATAGGTGATTGTGAGGATGCAAGTGACTTTGAAAAGAACCAAACTGACAACTGGGTCAGAGCATCTTCAAACTGCAGCTCTAGTGGGATGTTCCGGTCTGCAGGGGTCAGCTGTGACCAAAAGTGATCAAAGGAAGGAAAAACTAGTGAACCAGCAACAGAGCCATGGGCAGCCAAGACTCACTGATGTGCACAGGGTGTGAAGGCTGACCCCTGCCCTAAATCAGCTGTAAGGGGTGCAGAGCGTCAGAACTGGACCGCAGAGCGTCAGAACTGGACCGCAGAGCGTCAGAACTGGACCGCAGAGCGTCAGAACTGGACTGCAGAGCGTCAGAACTGGACCACAGAGCGTCAGAACTGGACCACAGAGCGATCAAGGAAGATGATCTGGAGGAACTCAACAAGTCCAGCATCTGTGGGATGAGCCACACAGCCAAGCCCAATCCATGGAGGCCCCACTTCACAGCTTCAGGGACTTAAAGGATCTGCTTCAGCACCTTGGCCTCCAGTGACGTCAGGTGCATAACTTCTTTAAGTTAAAAAAACAACAACAGAGAATGAGACCCCAGCTTAGCCAGGCCCCTCGAGCCACTGCAGAGCTCAGGTTACGGCACACCTGAGGCATCCTGCAGTATCTTCATCATGTTTCTTGACCTTTTTAAAAAAACAGAATATCAGCTGAACACAAAGACGTCACAACAATGAGAGGAAAAGAGTTTAAAGACGTGGCTATCATCTCTCTTTGTGAAGAGGAGCTGCTTTCATCAGTCATCAGACACTCGTACAAGTTGTGCAGCCGTACGTCTTTTCTAGGAAACACCCTGGCCTCTGTGCGGCATAGCTCGTGTTAACTACTTGGACATCCTTTTAAATGTCTGCTCTTGGACGACACCAAATGGAAAGTTGTCATCTGTTCTTCAGCGTCTCTAATGAAGTCAGGGCGGAGGTATGACATGAACGTGTGCCGTTGTGCTGTGACTGATCCAATCAGATGGCTCTGCAGAGGAAAGGGATTTGTAGCGGCCCAGGTTCAGCCAAGAAGGTCACTGATCAAGTGTCTCCTGCGGGAACGTGAGATCTCTGCACAAGTTTCCCCCTCCAATCTTAATCCTCCACGCTCTGCTGCGACTCTCTGCGTCTGCATTTCATTCAGCTGCATTAATGATCTTTAATACAACACAGGGGGAGAGGGCGACTTGTTGCATTTCAATCTAACACTCTGCTCTTATTTGCAAATGTCAGGAGGAGATGATACCTCACATAATCATTCAATCCCTCCACGCTCTTGTAGTTGCAGGTTGTCACACCTCATGCATGTTAAACAGATCTCCTGAATCCTGATCACATCCATCAAACCTGTTTTTCTGCACCTTCATAAATGTCATTAATCATATATGTGATGATCTGATGAGGCAGAGAAGTCGTCTTGTAATCAGTGAATCAAATTTAAACACTCAAGCTAGTCTCAGTTATTGTGTGCATGCATTAATGCTTTGTAGCGCTGAGTTAGTTTAAATGTCTCTGCAACAATCTGGTTATGTCATTTCCTCTTTACGTGATAACTACAGGAAGTGTTGAGCGATCGCTTCAGATTCACAGCAGAGTGAGAGGATGAAAACAAAGAGTCACAGCCGCCGTCTTTACACCCTTACTGGGGTTTTAGGTGTTGTCATGCTGACTCAAACAAAGCTTTGTGATGTTGAACTTTCTTAGCACAACCATCTGTTTGATGAGTTCGATGAGGTCATGCTGACTGTTAAATCCCAGAGAGCTGATTTTAATCTTTGTTATGACTGAGGATAAAGAACGATCTCCACGTTTCACCACAAAGTTAGATAAGAGACTCAGAAACAAACACTGCAGTTAGGATGAGGTGTCAGCGTTATGAACATAACTGTTATCAGTGACACACCAAACCGGTGTCCAAAGAGCTACTCACCCTGCATGGAGCTCTCTCTGCAGAACGTAGAGACAACAGAACAACACCGATCAAAACAAACACTGGATATTAAAATAGTGAGCTCTCTGGGTGTTTTAAAAAGTACACTTAAGTTTTTAATCTGGCTTTTAATTTGGAGTAATTTCTTTTTAGCCCAGGACTAAATTACAACCTTTATTACCATTGTTTCAGCATGCTTTTTATTTTTTATTTTAATCAATGTAAGTTTATGTTGTTTATTTTTTATTCTATTTTATTTGACTTAAATATAAATTATTTTATCCTATTGATTTTATTATAATTATTCTATCTTATCTTTTTGGTATTCATGTATCTGATTTGATTTGATTTATTTTATTGTTGGGATTTTATTTTATTTCTCTTTTCTATATATATATAAATGTATATACACAAGAAATGTATATGTACATAATATATATATGATTTTATATGATTGATTTTGTTGTAATAATTTTAATTTATATTTCTGGGATTTATCAGATTTCATTTGAATGATTTTATTCTTAATATTGTGTTATTATTTTGATTTTATTGTAATAATTGTATTTTCCATGTATGATTTTATTTTATCTATATTGTTTTTATTTTATTTTTTCTGGTATTTATCTGATTTAATTTTATTGTAATCATTTTATTTTCTATCTATCTGATTTTGTTTCATTTATTCCATTTTAATTATTTTGTTTTATTGTTCTGATACTTATCTTTTGTGAAGCACTCGGGGCTGCATGCTTGAATGTATGAAAGGTGTTATATAAATTAAAATGAGTTGAGAGATAGAGCTTCATCGTACAGCTTGTTGTATGCAAACTGCAGTTTCACCCTACAGAAGAGCATGTTAAAGATTGCAAAGTCCACGCTCAGCCTCTCTCTCGTGAAAGTAGACGTGATGATTCACGCGCTGTGCAGCAAAAGAAGTCTGTCAACAATAAGACCACGAGAGACAAACGATGAACTAAAGCCAAACAGCTCATCAGAGGAGCACTCAGCTCTGTCAGCCCACATCAAACAAATGGCTGCGGTGCTGAGAGAGCTAATGCTTTACTGCGGAGCCAGCCATATCAATACTATTAACATAACGCACAGCATTCATCTTCAGCAAAGTGGTCTGGGACAGACATCAGGAGCTCATTCTTAATGCTAAATGGGAAGCTATAGAACAGCAGAAGTAATGGACACATGCATGAGACCTGCACTCTCTGTGCTGTGCAGTGTGTGTGTGTGTGTGGCATGGGGGGGTTTGGTTAGGGAGGTGCAGCATCAACAAGCCCAGAAAGTACAATGTCCCTATATGCATATTTGTGTGTATAAAGATGTGTATGTTAACATGACATAATCTAGAGCTAGATTATATTAGCATTTTCCAAGTTTTGGGCTTCCTGCTATTATTATATATTTTTTAATGTGGGCCTAAATGGCGACAGATGAAACAGGAAGATGCAGCACTTTCCAAAACTCTGACTTTTTTGCTGTCAATGCTATTTCAATAAGTCAGAAAACGAAGTTGAGTTGCTTCTTCCCTCTGCCGATACAATCCAAGAACTCTCCAAGTTTTACCTTTTTCTTGAGTGCCTCCAGGGATTCAAACTCGAGGCGGGCCAGTTTGATCTGGATGTGTTTGGGGACATCCGGGATGAGGAAGGTCAGGATGAACTTGACGGCCAACAGCACGTGCTGAAATCACAAACAAAGAAACACAACAGGGATTAAATCCTTCAGAGTCTGTTTGATTTCATCTTTTATTTCGTTTTAGGAAACACAGGAAGGGGAACATGCTTTGAAAGAGAGATCAACGTAACTTGATTATGTTTTATGAGCTGGTGTCCTTCAAACAGAGCTCCAGACGGACTCTGTACGACCGGGTTTGAAGGTGAACGAGGACGAGACATAAATCAGTGACTCTGCACCGTTATAACAAAAATGACTGTATATTTAAAGTCCACTTTTAATAAACATCACTGTCAGAATCTGTCGTCGATATCAAAGATCAGCTGTTCACTAAAACACAGCTTCAGGAGTTGAGTGCATTTGGGGTACATTTTTCCTGCACCCCAAAAAACTACTATATCTTGTATTGAAGAGGAACAAATGGACAGGTACAGCTTACAATGAGAGTCAATGGCCAGAAGGCCAGAAATATGAGACCAATCAAATACTGTAGACACAGAACGAGTGCTGGGCGATATTAAAAAAGATGTTATCATGATAACATTTTTCATACTAATCGACATCAAAAATTTTCGAATTAAATATCAAATCATTCTTTCATATCATCTTAAAGGCAGATTTTTTTCTCCTGAGTGAAAGTTGAAGAAACAAGATGGTTTATTAGCTTGTATCTGGGATTTAGTTGCTTAGTTACCAGCCAAAATATCTTAACTAATGAAGTGTAGTGGCCTTTCTTGTCAAGCATGTTTTCACTCTGCTCTGAGCTGGTAGGTTCAGCGTTTTCTTCAGTCTCGCTGTAACTCCCCGCCTACCTCTCACCCTGCGACATGATAATCGTTCCATGCTGACTTCTGTTTAATGTTGGGTGGGAACTAGTGTTTAAGACACACTAGTGTCCCCCTTTGCAGTGGTTGGGCAGTGTAATTACAGCTTTGAATATATCAAGGATCTATTGAACATTTATTATATTTATAGTGAGAACAATAATATCACGATAATTATCGTTCTCATTTTATCGTCCAGCCCTACATAGAACATTTTGAATTCACATCTTTATTGCAGATTTTACATTTTACTCACTCACTATCAATATCAATGTACGACCTTAAGTCCCCCAAAAAGTTGGAAAGCTGCGTAAAATATTCACAAAAACAGATTTATATGATTTTTAAATCCTTTATCCTTTAATCCAAAATAGTGCGATGCCAACATATCAAATGTTGAACCTAAAAGATTATTAGAGTAAGATTAAAAGAGTAATATTGAAATCACTATCCTCTTGCTAATAGTGCAGTTTACCTATTACCCAAATGTTGCATAGTTTAGTTTAGTTTAGTTTTTTTAGTTTAGTTTATTTATCATTCATCGTGTCGAGCACCTTAAGGTGCCCAGCCCATATGGACTTACAAGACACTACAAAAACAAAACAAAATAGGAGCAACAACATAAGAAAAAAGAAAAAAAGAAGAGCAGTTACAATACTGCACATGTCCAACAATGACCTAAAGTAATTCAAAAGCACAGTGGCACACTTCAGACAATTGGCAGTGACAACAACTAAATCAGACAGAGCGTGCTCCTACACTGCTGAACGGCATTTAACACAAACTGAGCAAACTGAAACACTTTGTGAGTAAACAGGTACTGAAGTCGATATTCATCAGACATGGAAAACAAATCAGGACAGTTTTCTGATATTTTGTTGAAAAGGAGGCACCTGAGATCATGATATGAAGGACAGTAGAATAAAAAGTGCATTTAATTTTCAACTTCCTCCAGATCACACAAAGAACACTTTCTCTCTTCCTCTGGAAACGAGTGGAAGCGACCTGTTTCTAATGCCAGAGGAAGGATGCCACATCTCAGCTGAGCACAGACAGAGCTCTGAGCTCTGGTTAGGTTAAGAGTGACGTAAAGCTCCGGATGAAAAAATATTTTGAACAGACAATATGTTCTTAGTTAGGGCTTACACAGGACTTTTTTCTAACCATTTGTGTTTGTAAGTGTCAAATAGTTTTGTTTTAATCTGTCTCACACTACAAGTTAACTTGTTTCTAGAAATATATTGGAGACCTACCTTATCAAATATTTTCTCAAGCTCCGAGGTCCAGGTGTAGCTGTTAGAGTAATCCCAGTAGAACATTTGTTTAGTTAGCTGGTTGTCTAAAATACATATTGTGAAATGTATCAAAATTTTACATTCTTTTTGGAAATCATGGATGCTATGTTCTCTGCTCTAAAGTGGATCATGTGAAATGCACCCTGTTTGTTTTACACCATATTGTTTATTCATTTACATACAAAATATATTAATTAGGTTAGATGCCAACTAATAGCCCAGAAACCTTTTAGATCTGAGCTATTACCCAGAAGTCTTTGTTCCTCTTAGCCTCCCTTCTCAGGTTATCCCAAACAGCTGACTTGTACACACAAGAACCAGCAGAGTGTGTTTCCCCATGACTTGCATGTATGCACACACACCTGTGCCTGTCTATCTGGAGCACAGCCAGCTGCTATCACCTCTCTGATTCACTACCTTTCTGCTCATCACAGTAATGGAGTCTGGTGAGCTACAGAAGGAACAAATGATGTGAGAGAGAGCAGATAAAGGGCACACCGCTCCACAGAAAGCAGCTCCAGGCTGATTGAACAAAGTCGTTTGGATAAGATGAACGATCAGGATGTTCTGCTGGAGATATGTTCAGGGCAAATATTTCCTCCAACCAGACAAGCTACGATTACGAACGCTAATGTTATTATTAGCTGCCATCAGTCTATATGAAGCCCCGTTCACACGTGCACGAACTTCAGGTAAAGAGTCACGGTCAGCTGATGTGTGGATGCAGCAGGTTGTAGGAGTAGGAGGAGTTAGACTCTAAAAGTAGTATGGGAGGTAGAACCTTCAGTTATCAGGCCCCTCTCCTTTGAAACCATCTACCAGTCAGGGCCCAGGAGGCAGACACCCTCTCTACTTTTAAGAGTAGGCTTCAAACTGTCCTTTTTGATTATAGTTAAAGCTGGATCAGGCTTGGACCAGCTCTTAGTTATGCTGCTATAGGCTTAGACTGCCAGGGTGAACTGGCACACTGACACACTGGGATCCTATCTCACCCCCTTCCCCCCAACCCCCTCATCACTTACTTTAACTTTAACTGTCCCATTGAAAGTTACTTCGTCTTGAAGCAATCTACAGTGATGCCATAACAGTCCAGACTTTATGTAAAACCAGAACCCTCCCTCTAAAAACCCCAGGTCTCTCTTTGAATAAGCACAAACTGAAGTTTCGTCCTTCCCGTCAGCACAGCAGCTCCTCTAATTAACAAGCAGAGAAACCCTTGATCTTACCGACTTGTCATATTGATTGAAAGTGCACAATAAACTCTGCAGCCTTTAGTTGATTGCTTATGCAGTTCTGGGCTAATTTATATTTCTGAGTGCTGGGCAACACAAGGTCAGGTGGAGAGCGAGAGGACGCCCGGTGAAGACTGGAGGGACGATGTGACTTTGGATGTTTTTGTTCTTTTCAAGGTCCGAGTATAAATTGAGTTGTGGCTGACGAAGTGAAGGTGATCAGACTTCAGATTGAAAGGTTTGTCATCACCTGAGAAGCACTCTGCTCTTCAAATACATTTAAAGTTAAATTAAAAATCCTTTATATTGTTCTCTGATTTAGTAGCTAATAGAAAGACATTTTTGCCACAGTGTCAACAGGCATACGTAAAATGTGCTTGACACCTTTACAAGGATTGATTTGATATTTTAACAACTATCTTGAAATAACAGAGCGCTGCCGTGTCGAGCTCTTAACACAGCCGTGTGTTAAAACAGGAATAATAATCTCGATGCTTTAAGGACGCTGCTGCAACTGCTTCCTCTCTGTTCAGTATTCAGCACTTATTTCTGTTTCCATGGCACCCCTTCACTGTTAATTGGAAAATTAGCATTTCAGTCTAACTGATGAGGAACTACTAATTCTGCCTTTTTATGTGTGATCTGACACAAGCAGAATAAGTCATTAAAGCAGAGAATCTCTGGCACAGAATTAACACCAAAGTCAGGCTTCCCTTTCCTGAATACGGCGGAGGTAATGAAGCCGACGTGCTGAGAGAGGAGAGTCAGCGGGGCGCAGCAAAATAAGAGTAAATCCTCTGAGAGATGATGGAGTTTTGAAGCTCATCATGGTTAAACTCGTGTTTTCTATCCTGAGATTTCACCGGGATACGATCTGGACTTCATCAACATTCGGTCGACAAAGTTCTGTTTCTGCTGAGACGACAGGTTTTTCTCAGTCGACACAACATGCAGGCCTGTAGAGAGATCTCATGCAGTTGATGGTCTCTGCATAGACAAAGTGTGTCCAGCAAAAATGAGCCTTCCTGCATGCACAATCCAATAGATTAGTCTGTAAACAACTAATGTGATTTCTACTAATATCCATTTTTACAGAAGGTAGGAACCCTCTGTCTCTGGTCAGGTGTCCCAGCCATACGGAAAAACAGTATCTGAGGTGATAAGTTGCTGCTGAAGTCACACTTGGGTGTTTGTTTTCAGAAACATCTTCCAACATAGCAGACAATGAAGTCGGACTTCCACCAGATTCGTGTCTAGTCCGTCTCGATCAAGCTCTGTGCTCTCGAGCAGGACCTCCGGACAGCTGGAGTGATGTGACCGAGGTTTTCCCGCAGTAATTACTGAATCAAGGGTGTTCCTCCTCCTCTCCTCATCCATGTTGTCTTTATGGTCCTCTGAAAACCTCTGACCTGTTGACTCAAGGCCTGATAACACAGAGTGTTTTATTCTGAAAATGAACCGGATGTTCTCATTTTGTTTTGGTGCCTGACTTCCTGTCCCGCTCCATCTGCTCTGTTGAGATTGATGCGTCGTCCTTCGTCATCCGTCAAAAATAGAAGTCTTGTGTATCTGATCTGGAGGGCTCCGACCTGCCGGATCAGAGCTGGAACGCAACGGAGCGGATCCAGTGGAAGTTGAAACATTGACTAGAATAGAAACCTATCAGATCCGGTGCCGTGATGGACCGACATGGAGCTTTTTATGAGAGACAAAAGGACTGAGAGTTCAACTAGCAAAAATGACTTTGATTCATCAGACATGGTAATCATCAGTGGATCAATGAGGTCATCCAGGTGCAGCCTCTCAGTGGTCTCTACAGTGATTCTGATTCTTAAGATTTGGTCAGAAATTTCTGAGAAAACTCTGCCTGAGTCTAAGTGGACATCCACATCAGAATGATGACATTTCCTGGATGATTTTTTAAAACAGTATGTTCATTGGAAAAATCATGAGTACATGCATTGTCTCCTCCGTAATATCTGTTGTTATAAGCAGAATTAGGAGCGTGGCTAATTTGACTGACAGTTGGGCTGGTTGTGGCTGTTCACCAGGAGGATCTGCCATGGCTTCAACTCCACGTCTTTGCTTGATTAATTTTGCTAAATCCATCTTTAGGCATCATAACACCTCTCCAGAAACCACCAGGTGATATCAATGAGACTATGTCTGTTTAACACAGTCTCTAGTTTCTCCACCAGCTAATACCTGCAGAGTCAGAGAGTTATGTGACATAAGGTGAGGTTGAAAGATTAGCCTGTCTGGTACACTGAGTTCCAGACCCACAGTAAGATGTGCGTTAGGTTCGTTTAGTGGTGAGACCTGGTCTGGTGCTTCTGCAGCTGCTAGTGGGTGAATTTTAATCTGGTTATCTGAAAAACGTTGTAATGAGATTACTCTGCAGTGGGCTGCTGGAGACAGATTGACAAACCCACATGGAAGTGGTCTCCTTCAGAACAACATGCAGCTACACTATTATTTAACACTGTTAGTCCACTGTTAATGGACACCAGGGTAAAGTTTCTTTATCGAAAGTGCTGCTCGTGCATGTAGAGCAGGGGTTCCCAAAGTGTGAGTCGCGACACCCTGGGGGGTTGCGAGACACAAATGGGGGGTCGTGAGATGTCTTCCAGAATTTTTTTTTGACCCATTATAGTAAAAAAATATCGACAAAAATAGTAACTAAACTTGAAATAAAACCTTGAAAATAGAAAATGTAATGAGTTTTCTAACTTTCTTTTTGCCAGATGACTCCTAAGTTTAGGGTTAGTGAACAGCTAATTATCAAAAGCATCAGTAGCAGTAGGTTAATTCATAACGGCACAACAAACACAGCCACATGCTCATAGAGGTAGGCTCATTTTATGCAGACCAGCTAAATGAAGCCACATTAAATCACTTAGAGGGACATTGGGGGTCACAAGACTTTGGCACCAATATTTTGGGGGTCGCAGATTACAAAGTTTAGAAACCCCTGATGTAGAGGAAAAGGTCAGCACAGACCATAGACTGTATAAAATATGGACTTAGTATCCGTGACGTCACCCATCTGTTTCTGAAGCGCTGTTTTGAGGCCAATCAGTGGCGGCAATCATATTGGAAATGTTGAACTCAACATAACTGCTGTTGATTGAGTGTGAGGTAAAGAGGCGGGCTTTGAGCCTCCTAGCCAACAGCTACAGTGTTCCTGCCTGTCAATCAAGTCACCTGTGCCTCTCGTAATGGAAAACTCGTAATCTTAATATCTTAGAAATTGCTGTGTTATGAAAAAATTCACCCCCCGTACAGTGTGCCAATCTGGAAATGAGTTATGCAGACTACAATAGTTTTTTGTACCAGGCTGTAAACATGTTTATTTCTGCTGTAAAGTATCGGCTTGTGATGTGCAACTTTGTCCATAGGGGTGCCAAGAGAGACACAAACTGAAAGTTCCTCACAGGAGCGTTAAGAACCGGAAAGCAGTGGATCAGAGATGGACCGGATACGGATCTGGTGGAAGTCTGATGTCATTTTTTCTTGCCCTGATGGACAAACTCCAAAGAGGACACCTCGGCTGTTTTTTAAAGGCTCATCTCTGGAACATAAAATCTGACCCTAAAGACGAGAAATTCATCATTAAATACAATATTTTGTGGTTTTGTTGAATGGAAAAAGCTTTCTCTCAAATCACAGACAAACCCTTCACTCTACGGCTCGGTCTGGATCATGTCCATGTTCATTTTGGGTCTCTGTGAGCAGACACAGTTCACTGTCTCTGCTCTGTTGTTGTGCTGTAATGAAATGAGTAGATTATAGCAGACAGACCCATGACTCTGAGAGAAAGTCTCTGTCTGTTTCTGTAGCAGGCTGGCCGGTTGCCTGGTTACTGCTCACTGATGTGTGTAAGCCCTGTACAGTAATTACCCAGGTATCATAGCACTGCTGCTGGAAAGCGACGTGGCGCTGCCCTCCCTCTCTGCTGCCCACCTCCAGCACAACCCCATAACCGAGATAAGAGCGAGGGGCTGAATGATTTGATTTAACCCTCGCCTGTTTGAACCGGCTGTCTGTCTGTAAATAATTGAGATTAAAACAACAGCAGAGATAAAGACGAACCTCGAATCTAAAGACGTTGAATGACACAGCACACGTGTTTTTATCTGACTCTTTGTGGAGCAGAACAGCGTCCGAGGTCCTGTACTTTAAATGCATGCTCTCTCCAGGCCGTTAACAGCCTCAGATAAAAAGTGCCCGTCCAGCAGCGATATATTGGACACTGTGTCAATAAGCGACATCTGTGTGTATTGTGTGTAGCTCTCCTTTGGCACAGTAAACATTATACAACGCTGCTCTCATTATTCTTGTTGTCCCATCTCGTTTATAGCCTGCTTGCCCTGTTCTAGGAAATGTGCCGGATGGAAGCAGAGAGGAACGTGCTCAGATGTACAATCAGCTGGTGACTCAGGTTCATCATACACACACCTTCTCTCTCTCTCTCTCTCTCTCTCTCTCTCTCTCTCTCTCTCTCTCTCTCTCTCTCTCTCTCTCTCTCTCTCTCTCTCTCTCTCTCTCTCTCTCTCTCTCTCTCTCTCTCTCTCTCTCTCTCTCTCTCTCTCTCTCTCTCTCTCTCTCTCTCTCTCTCTCTCTCTCTCTCTCTCTCTACTGCTCCTCAAACTATCACTCCTCCTCTGGGCTCTTTGCTTCTGATCCTTCGTTCTGATTCACAGACTGAGCATTAGCAGTCACTTTGAATTCACCAGTTTGTTTGTGGCTGCACAATAAATCAGATTTGTTCCCTTAAATGGAATCTAAAATCCTTCTTTTGACCTCCAAAGCTCTTAATGGTCAGACACCTCGTAGTGCCCTATTACCCCTCTAGAACACTACACTACCAACATGCAGGCCTGCTCATTGACCTAAAGTCTCTAAAAGTAGTTTGGGAGGTAGAGCCTTCAGTTTTCAGGCCCCTCTCCTTTGGAATCATATACCAGTCAGGGTCCAGGAGGCAGACACCCTCTCCACGTTTAAGAGTAGGCTTCAAACTTTCCTTTTTGATAAAGCTTATAGTTAGAGCTGGCTCAGGCTTGGACCAGCTCTTAGTTATTCTACTATAAGCTTAGACTGACACCCTGAGATCCTATCTTTCCCTCTCTCCTCTCTCTTCCTGTCCCATTATAGTCACTAACCATAAACCTTTCTGGAGTCCCTGAGCTCCCATGTCTCGTAGGTTCCTCTGCTGCTGTGGACGTGCCAGACTCCAGCTGCTATAAGTATTACTATCTATCTCACCACTATTATCTCTCTCTCTTCATCTCCCTCTATCCCTCTCTCCAACACTCAGCAGATGTGTGTCTAACATGAGTCTGGTCCTGCTGGAGGTTTCTGCCTGTTAAAGGAAGTTTGTCCTTGCCGCTATTACTTGCTCAATGCTGCAAAGTGCTCTGCTCATGGTGGATTAAGATGAGATCAGACTGAGTCCTGTCTGTAAGATGGGACTGGATCTGATCCTGTCTTGTTGTTGGGTCTTTGTTAATAATAGAACATACAGTACGGTCTAGACCTGCTCTGTTTGGAAAGATTCTGAGGATAAAGTTTTATTGGGATTTGGCGCTGTACAGACAAAAAATGATGCAAAAATTCAAGCTTTCTCACTCAGCAGCATGAATTTAACCTTTAAGATCAACGCCTGAGTGTAACAGTTTTGCTGTCACATCATTTTTATGCACTTAAATGAAGTTAACACTAATTATCAGCCATTCCTTATCACATTTGAGCTAACTTAGAGGTGAAGAAACTACGTTTTGATCTCTAAATCATGAGGAGCAGCTGATAGATACAGAAACTGTAAGTTCAGTCAGATATCTCATGTTGGTTTTCTGCAACAACACAACATTGTGTGAGTTTGTCGGGGCAAAAACCTTATCTTTGCAGATGTATTTTATATGCAGACATTAAAGGAGTGATACTACAATATCTTGAACCTCTTAGCTGAAGCCTGCAGGGAGAAGCTGATGAAGTGGTGGAGCTGAAAGTATGAGCACACAACTAATGCAGGTCTGGGTTAGCAATGACAGAGCAGAGGGAGAGGCTGGGAGACTTGCAGCTTCAATAAACCACCAAACTTGGAGGATGCATCTGTCTGGTGATCGTGAGAAGGACGCATGGCAAGCGTGAAATCAATGCAGCTTGAGTTGGCTACCTAAAGGCATTGCTTTATTAGAGCTAAATGCTCTAATTTGCTTTTTTATGGATGAATCCTGTGTTATTATGTCTCCTAATCTGGTGCACACAGCACTGCAGGAGCTGCATCTGTCAACAGAGCTGTCAGTTATGTCACTACATTCATCTAAGAGCATCAAATAAATAATTATAACCAAACTTCATAAGGTTAGCATGAAAATAATTCACTTTAATGAAAGGAAATATGTTTAAGAACAACTTGTACTTTAATATTTACATCTGATTGATGTCCCCTCTGTTAGCATGGAGGCCTTTATGACCTCTCCTGCAGCCAGCCAGAGAGGGAGCTTTAAATGATTTGGCCTGACTTCTGGGGAGCTGCCATGTCGTCCATAAACAGTCTATGAGCAGAGCACATAGAAAGGTCCAGGATGCCATGGCAGGATGGATCACAGACCCACAAAGCCACACAGAAAAGAGAGAGTAATATCCGAACACACGCTGTGAGCTGCCCTCATTTCTCCGTGCTCACCAGTGCTCCACCTTACCTCCACTACTTATTCAGGTGAAAGGGGCAGAGTATAAGTCACAGAGAGAAAAATCAGCCCCAGGGCCAGTGTGCAGACTATAAAAAGTCATGTTCACTTCCTCTCTGCCCAGGAGACAGTCTGAAGGAGGCAGGGATGGATGAGAGGTGGCATGCGCCCTGTTAGCACCACAGAGCAGGACTCCTACCATCCACTCAGCTGAGGTTTTAATCAACAAGACTAAAAGCCTGCAGCTCTGCTCACAGCTCCCAGAAACATGAGACAAAAACCAAACAATACGGGCCACGTGTTGGGAGGAATATTGATGATTCAGTTAATTCAGCAGCCTTACTGGCACTGAGGTTACAAACATAAAGTTTGTCCTGAGGACGGCACTAAAAGTCAGAATGAGAAAAAAAAAAATTACCCCCTGCGATCATAAACAGGCTCGGTAAATCTAGTGAAAACCGGCCTCTTGAAGGTAATACTGAGTCCTAAAACCCAGAGCAAAGACAGATTACAGGACATGCTAATGACAGAGGAATGACACGTCTCTTTAGTCTCTTATGTTGCCTTTATATGACCTTTTATCTGCATTTACAGACCCAACAACTACGAGAGAAGATATCTGCTAAGACAGAGACTCCAGATAGGTTTATAAGAGATCTGAAAACGATGTTTTAGCTTCAGTATGTTCAGATAACAAGTTAGTTAAGTGCTCTGGATCTGTAACAAATTAAAGGTGACATATCATGCAAAATCGACCTTTTAATGGTTCTCTACCTGAAATATGTGTCCCTGGCATGTCTATAAACCCCCCGAAAATGAAAAAAATCCATTCTGCCCCTGTTCTGATTTCTCCACCTTTCTATAAATGTGTGCTGAAACGAGCCGTTTCAGTTTTCAGTGTTTTTCATGGAAAAGTGCTGGCGCTAGTTAGCATAGCCACATAGCTACATGTTCATTGCTGTGTACCAAGACCAGTCCCTCCAGGATTTCCCGGGATTTTTTTATGATTGTTGCAGCCCAAAAAGCCTGATTTTGCGACAGCTTTTTGAAAAAATTGCGGTGAAAGTTGCGATTTTTTTTTTTTGTTCTTTTCCCCCACATTCTTGATGTGGCCACTGTGACTGTATTTTGATTCTGTGGATTCACAGAAAAATGCCATGAAAGGGCTGTATTGCACATTTACGACAGTCCCTGAATGCACCTCGCAGCGACAGAGACACTTGACAGGCAGTTCACGGCACTCTGAAATGAATCTTTGATGACTATGAGTTGATCAAAACTTACTAAATGTGTCTGATGTATCACCAAACTGGATTAAATCAAACTGTAGACATGGAGCTTTTTACGGTGATGGCGGCAACAACGTCAAACCTCAAATAATAATCCCCCGGTTGTGTCTTTGTCACTAACGCACACCGGGGGTAAAAATCATCAATGTCGATGAGACAGATGCATGGAGGAGGGAGAGCTGGTTCATAAAGCACACCTGCTGCAGGTAGGTGACCAAGCGAACACTGAGCCCCTCAATCTATAAATAACAATGTTGTCATCGTCACTTGTCCCGCCTGCTGTCCCCTCTTTTCATCCATTCTCTGTGTGTGTTTTGCTGTTCAAAAGTGACGATCAAGTGAGGACTTACGTTTATGTTCCAAGGAAGTGAAATTGATGACAAAACCAATGACGTGCAGGGGCTGAGATTAAGGTAATTGGTCAAAGTTGCGAGAAAGTTGCGGTGATTGTATAAAATTGCAAGGCCGCAAAAAAATCGCGCTGATTGGTTGAATTCGCGTTGATAGTTGCGATCGCGAAAACGCAACTTCCTGGTGTTGTGACCAATCAGAAAGGTCCTGCTGCAGGCACCTCTCCGTCAGGATCAGATTCTGGATCAGATTCAGAGGGTTGAAGAAACGCGGGTCTGTGAGCAGCCGTGTATATTCAGCCAACATGTAAACATTAGATCAACCATGCTGGACAGCCGAGGCCACATCCACTTCCTGAGGGGGCGTGGTCAGAGAGCTCATTCTCAAGGCACAGACACAGAAAACAGTCTGTTCTGAGCAGGGCTGAAAAAGAGGGGTTTACAGGCATACCAAAATCTGATTTCAAAGTGTTTTTTTGAGCATAAACTTCAAAGACATGATTTGGGGACCTCTTAGACCAATATATTTTGATGAAAAAGAGCATAATATGTCACCTTTAATACAAACCAAGCTGAGAGTTTACCTCTGTGATACCTCTAGATTGGTATTTGTTGCTGTGTCTACGTGAGTGTCTTGAAGCTAGCAGCAGTCATATGTTGTTCAAGGTAGCGATATTACTGAGATATTAATGGATGATACTTTTCTACAGCAAACAGGCTTGAAACAGGTTCACTGCACACTTTTTAAAATCATATGTAAGGACCCAAACAGAGAAAAATACTATATTTGCACATCAGAACAAACAATAAATGACCCAGGTGTGCATACGTGATGAAAACATATCCCATGTTTAAAAGCTGTCCTGCATATCTTGCAAGTTGCTTCATAATGTTTGCCTCTTCTCTTGTCTTCTTCTAATAAGCTGCTATAAAAGCCATAGCTGTCATATAAACACACAAATCCACCAAAAAGAATATTAAACATTCATATGGTGCTATCCAGACGGTGTAGGTTTGACAATGTCAAATTAAGCGGCAACCTCTGGCTGTGAGAAATGAAGTAGTGCGGAAGTGTTAAAAACTGCAGTTCACCAAGTGTCCACTAGAGGATGTCTGCAGAAACACAGGAAACCACATACACACCCATTCAAAAATCTCTAAAGCAGAAATAAACATGATTACAGCTTGTTACAAAAAACTGTTTAGGTCTGAAGAGCTCATTTCTCTATAGGGGTATTATTTTTTTTAGAACTTGTTATATTTTAAAATATTAAGATTACGAATTTTGCATAATTAGAGGCACAGCTGAGTTGACCGACAGGCGGGAACCCTGTAGCTGTAAGCAAAGAGGCTAAAGGCCCGCCTCTTTACCTCACACTAGCTCGACAGAAGTTAGGTTGAGTCAGCATTTCCAATATGGCATTCACCAGCAATAGGCTTCAAAACGCTACTTAAGAAACAAATGAGTGACGTCACGGAGACTACGTTCATTTATTATACAGTCTATGATTAAAATTCAAGACCTCATGTGTAAAAATAGGACCTTTTTTTTACCTTCAAATTTTCTTAATCTAATGTATAACTTTTTAAGTTTTCCAAAGATCCAAGGGAACCGCTCCCCTTGGAGGTACTTCACTTTTTTTTATCAACTTTGGCGCCCCCTGTGGACAAAGTGCAAACTGCAGAGTGCAGAGGGAGATTTGTAATCAGTGTTTCCTAATCTCATTTGACAGTCAAGTGCATCACTTATGAAGGATAGCTGATATGGAACTTGTGGAAAAATGTTGCAGTTTTCCGACACCTACCCAACGCATGTGGTTTCAGACGTTGAAAATAACGATATAGAAAGAGTCGCTCCTCTTGTTTGAGGTATTGGTTGCTTTTTAAAGTCATATACAGACATCATTATTGATTTCAATGTGTTTCAAAACTAGCAAAAACTCCTTAGAGGAGCTTTAAACACATAATATGTTACAAAATGGGTCGACCATCCCGCCGCTCGTCGCCACCACTGCAGGTACAGACTCACTCTGTGGGAAACACTGGAGTCCTCATCGTAGGGCAGGGCTCGAGCTGAGAGTGAAAAAGACCCTCCAGTGAAGTAACAAGCTGTGAACCGCTATCGATAAAACACAAGAACACTGTCATCAAGCCGGCGGCTGCCACAGGGGAGTGTGTCGACTTTCTTTAAAGAGGCCTCCAGGGAGGCAGTGAGAAGATGAGGACCAGCTGAAGTCACTTGGTTGTTGATAATTACCGGGAAATGAGGATTTATATCTCTGAAACCGACAATAACAACAGAATAATGATGAAGAAATGCAGATGTGGGTTCAAGGGAGAGTATTCGGGTCTTATAGAGAGAGAGAGGATCATATCTCTCACTGAAGGAAGGTTTGATCAGTTTATCCCGCTGGCTGCTGAAGAAGAGAAATCACACACACTGGATTCTTTCCCACAAACAGAACAGGAGTTTATCATTCAGCTCTGTGTGAGCAGACCACGCGTTCAATCAGCCATGCAGACGATCAATATGACCCAGATTCTGCTTCAGCATCAGCAGAGACCCACCGCACAGCGAGGTACAGTACAGCTTTATGGAGTGTTTTACAGTCTGAGACAATAACTAGATGGTTAGAGCAATCATCCCTCAGGAGCTTGTTAAAGCAACACTAACATGCAAATGTTTGCTCTATGAATGTCCTAAAGAAGCCTCTGCACGCCGCATCACCCCTGTGTTCTGAGCAGCTACTCCGTTTCTCTGTTTGTGCTGTTATTTTCAGCTTTTTCTCTGGAGGCATGGTGTGTATGTGTGTGTTTGCACGCTGTGTTTTTGTCTGTATTCATGCCGTCTGAGTAGAACACAGAGCAAAGGGGGGCAGGATGATGCTAATGTTAATAGAGGACTCAGGAGGAGAATAATCTGGAGGGAAATTGTTGGATTTAACACAAACACAGAAGCTCAAACAATCATGAGCTGACAGGAATACACACGCCGCAAAAAACTACTTCTGCACATTGAATCTCTCTCTCTCTTTCTCTACCCCCTATAGTCTTTCATCCATTCTCTCCATCTCTCTCCTCCCCAGCCTCTCTGTCTCTCTCCATTAGTCACAGATCTCTGTGGATCTGGTTTGGACTCTAGCTCCATCTAGTGAGGGAAAATCCTCATCAGACAATCAACAACTGGAGTGTGGCTTTGGACAAACTATTTATACAGAAGCTTCTGAATTTGATGTAAACACTGCAGACTTTATAATAAAGGGACTTTGTTTCAGTGACATCACCCATTAGTTGAAGAGGAAGGGTTTTAAATGCTGACTCAACCTGATTTCTCACGAACCTGGAAGCTGAAAAAGAAGTGGAGCTGACCAGGCAAACAGCTACATCATGCTGCCTGTCAGTCAACTAAGCCACACCCCCTTTTTATGCAAATGAATGCACACCTCTCTGCTGTAACTTCTTTAAAAGAGGTGAACTAGAAAAACAAATTTACCCCATACAGCTTGTACGAATAAATAAATAAATATGCTGTTAAGATGTTTAATTTTGCAGTAAGAATCTGCATTTTAATATGAGTGTTAATGGGAATTCCTCCGCTTTGGAGCCAGCCCCTAGTGGACCCTTGAGGTACTGTAATTTTTTACACTTCACATTGGGTTTTTGTAGGTTGCTGTATGATAACAACTCATTCTCAGGTCAACTAGAAGCCCTGGCATAATAAAGTAAGACTGTACCCGACTCATATTCCCATCATCAGCACCATGCATAAAAAATGTGCAGCACTACATCTTTCTCGAGTTAGCCAGTTATGTAATGTCCTGTTTGTGTCATATGAGAGCTTTAAACAGAGGATCTGTCATACTCTATTTTTTACTGTTGCTGTTTTCATTTACTCCTGAAACTTTATGATTTAACAGAATTTCTTTTTTTGCATTCTTTCAAAATAAAAGCATGTGTATTATAAAGAGTAGGAGGAGGAAATCTCTCTAAGGCTTGAACACAAACAGGATTACTTAAAACCTCAAAAGAAGTGTTAAAAAATAATACCCAGCATCAGGAATCATACTCTCTTGTGCGCTCATAGAAAAACTGCTCCTTACAGGCTGGTTGTCCGGACTCCCAGACCAATATATTAATATCAATCCATATAAAATCAATCACAGCAGAAGGATAACTGAGCACAGTGAGCACCACACTACAGCCCTCTGTCATGTGACTCACCTCAATGGCCACTGTCCAGAAAATAAGCTGCTCCTCTGAACCCTGGAAGTAGGTCTTGACTTGTGGAGACATGCCGATCAGCGCACAGTTGGTCACAACGGCTATCACACTCATGGCCTCAAAGGCGAGCTGGACACACACACAGATAGACACACACACACACACACACACATACAGAAAACAGTCAATGATTTCACAGATAATGCAATCTGTTTATAATAAATAAAATAAATTAAAATACCTTAAAATAAAATAAATTAAAATGAAATAATATAAATTACAATAATTTAAAATAAGTTAAAATTAAATAAATTAAAATACCTTAAAATAAAATATAATAGTATAACTTAAAATAAGTTCAAATTAAATTAAATAATGTAAATTGAAATAAGTTAAAATAAGATAAGTTAAAATAAAACAAAAATAAAATAAATTGAAATAAGTTCAGATAAAATATTATAATTAAATAAGTGAAAAAATAAGGATAATTAAGGATATTAAAAAAATAATAATTAACTGTATCCTTTTGCACCACTCTCTTTATTTTATTCTGACAGGTATCGCTCAGAGGGACACTCAGACCCCTCAACTCCTCTGTCCTCACGTCTCCTCCTAACCTCTTCTCACAGGGTTAGGAAAGGAGGCTAGGAAAGGGCTGAATAAAGTACAAACTGAAAAATGACACAGCATCTTTTTGTGTGTCTCACCTGCCAGACTCCTATGTTTGCTGCCGGCTCAGAGAAGGGTCGTTTGAACACACGACACATCTTGAAAGCATCCGAGTAAACCTCAGTGATGTTGTTCAACACCACGAGGACGGCAGCCAGAGGGTAGACGCAGGAGAACAGGCTGACGTAACCGAACAGCAGGAACAGCTCCAGGTAGTCGTCAAATGTGCCCTGAGAGAAAGAAACAGAGAGACGTGGATTTACACACACACACATGATGCTTTTATCTGAGGTCCAGGTCCGACCATGAACTCACCAGGTACGTGCTCATGTCAGCCTCCAGTCGGACTTGATCCACCACAGGAAGCTCTTTGTCCTCCAGAGTTTTTCTCTTCTGGACTTTGCGCATCATCTTCTTGTTGCGTCTCCTCTGGAGCCAGTACGGCAGGAAGGCCTCCATGAACTGGTTCAGGATCTGACTGGTGATCAACAGAGTGGCCAGACTCTGGACGCAAGACAAGAAGAGAGTGAGAGGGAGACGACCAAAGAAGGAGATCTTTTTATAAAGATTTATTTTTATTCAACCTGATGCTGTTGGCTATTGATTTAACTTCGGCTTCAGAAGGGCTTTGAAGAGAGAAATGTAACCACTGATCTTCAATAAAATATATTAAATTAAAGGCACAGTGAGGAGTTTTCTTGTGTTGATTCTGTCGCCCCATTTGGATGAAACCTGCCGTGTTTTCTGGTATAAGGACTACATTTCCCAGAAGTACCGTCACCTACTGTGGTAAAGATGTTGCTCTTTAAGCATTCATTTGTTCTGCACAGATCTTCTTTTTAATCCTACTTTTCTTTGTTCAAGACAACTTTTATCAGGATGCAAAGTGATGAGGTAATGTGTTGATTTGTAGCTACATCAGATTATGAACTGTATCGTAACAAATACAACTCATTTAAGGTGAGCAGACGTACCAGTTAAACGTTACCGGTATCATGATGTGAGCTATGTCCCAATAAATGTCTGAATAATGTAAATAAGCCCACAGTATAGCTCTTTAATCCTCAAAGAGAAGTGAAACATTCACATGCTAGCATAAACATTAAATCCTGTTCATAGACATGTAGCTCTTTAAGCTAGCAAAGCCCTGGTTGTAGAGTTTCTCCGTCTGAAACTTCAACAGAAACTCCTCCTGCTTGATAATATTGATCCTATTGTTGCTTAGCGCCGCCTGAGTGGCTGCTTGTTGCAGCAGCTCTCTCTTCGTTGTTCTTTTTTTAACCTTTTTTTATATCGGTTTACTTATCTTTGTATTTGGAGCCTGTCATGACCTTTAATGACTCATTTGTTGGCCATCAACACCAAACTGGCTACGTTTGCAGTGGTGTTTTTGCTATTTTTGTTCCTGTCTGTGTTCGGAGATCCTGCGTGTTTCCATGGTAACATTGTTTATATACGAGATCAGCTGTTAGCTGCCCGTAGCATGTTGATGCTAAATGATGCTAGGGCCCATGTTCCCTGCGAGCTGAGAAGAAGGAGGCAAGGACGACGTGCTGGTACTGAGGTGCAAGCTAAAAAAGACGACATCGACCTGTCCTTCCACCCACCGTTATGGGGAATGTAAGATCTATCTACGATAAGGTGGACGAGCTAACCCAGGACCAGAGGGAATACTGGCAAAGTAGCATCATGCTAACAGAGCTAACACAGGGCACGAACGCCACATTGGAAGGATTTCACCTGCTGTGGGCGGACAGGATACAAGAGAGCAAGACTGAACCAGCTGGTGAAGAGGCCAGCTCAGTCCTGGACCCTGTGGAGGTGGTGGCTGACAGGAGAACCATGGCTTATCTGTTGTCTTTGATGAACATTTATATATATTCATATATTCTTGTTGAAATTCTTGTACTGTACACCTTTTTGTTTGCTGCTGTAACTCCATGAATTGCCCTGTTGTTGGACGAATAAAGGAGTATCTTATCTTATCTTACTTCTGTCAAACTTTAACAGCAGAGCTCGAAACAGAGATACTTTAGGGGAAGGGACGAATATCAAATCGTCCTTTTGTTGCAGAAAATCCGACCTGAACACAGCTTGTAAAAGTCCAAAAGTCTAAGTCACTAAAAACTCCTCACAGGGCCTTTTACGAAAAGGTCTAAGTATGTAACGATGCTTTCTGTAATTGTATCGGACACTTCAAATAACCTTCTTCTTAAATCGGGGAAGGTGAATTGGTGCTATGAGAGCAAGCCTACCTGTCTGAGCAGCACCATGTCCTGCATGACGAAGGCGATGTAGAACAGTGAGGCGAAACAGTTGAAGAAGTTGAACTATAGGAGAAAATATTGAGAAAACGATGGTAAACCAGGCTTCGGTACGAGAAGCTTCAGTGTGATCACTGAAGGATGAAAAAGGCAAGAAACATGAACATGACTCATACTCACGACTAATACTTTGAGGACCAGGTGGTTCTGATATGAAGACTCCAGTCTGTGATTCTCTGAAGACACAGAGGAGACAAATGAGCTGCAGAGATCTCAACGTCAAAGATGCATTCATGTGGATTCTCATAATCAGAGAAAGGAGTATCTGACTGGATTAAATTAACATGAAAACACTAACAATGGAAAGACTTTGGATGACATTCAGAGAATGAATGTTTTTTTTCCTGCAGTCCAGGTGTTTGCAGGTTTCCCTTATCAAACCACTCGACAGTTTGGGAGTAGCTTGAGCTGGAGGGACGTTTCAGCCGAACAGGTAGAACCAAACTTACAGGCATACCAAAATCTGATTTCAAAGTATTTTTTTGAGCAATCAACATTAAAGACATGTTTTGTGGACCTCTTAGACCAATATATTTTGATGAAAAAGAGCATAATATGTCACCTTTAACACCCCAGAAAGTGTTTATTGATTTAAGTGTTTAATCAGTTATTTTTTAACCTCTGATTTAAATTGAACTACTCAGTTTGAAAAGACCTCAAGAAAATAACAGATCAAATTGTACTAGATTGTAAGCTTCTTTCAAGGATTTGAATATATATATTTTTGTATATATGTATCAGTAATTTGGTGTTTTATTTTTTACATAATTTAGTTTCCAGCACAAATGGTCCCATAAATATTCACTAGAATGCAAGGAATTAAGAGTAAGGTGCTCAAAATTTCAGATTACAGAATAAAAAAATGCAGAAATCCATGTATAAAGAAATCATTTGTATTCCAAGAATATAATTCTTAATTTGTTTATTTTTTTTTTATTGATTTGTTTTAGGGCTATTTGAATTTAATCAAATATTTTGGGGCGATGGTAGGGCTGGGGTCTCACTCCTGGTTCTTCTGTCTCTGCTCCTTGTATTGGCGGCGACTGTGAGGAGTCATAAACTTCTTAAACCTCCTCCACAAAGAGACTTTCTCCATCTCGGGTCTTGACTCTACGATCTCGGGTGTTTCCTTGACCATCTCCGGGGTTGTCTGGATGTTTTCAGATGTCTCCTCGACCATGGCTGGAGCGTCTCCTTCGGCGTTGACCTGGATTGTATCTAATGTCAGGGAGGGCTCTGCCTTCTCCTCACACATCAGCGCCTTTATTTCCTCATGGAGACCCTCCACCTCTTGCTTTAGCACCTGGCTGACTTGCTCCTGATCTTCTAGTTTGGAGGCCAGCTTGAGGCAGCTTCTGGTCTTTTCTGTGAGCTGGTTCTTCAAGTGCTCCATCTGCTCTCTGTTTGTCTTCTCTATGCTGAAGGTCTCACTTTGCTGGTCCATGAGCTCCTGCTTCAGGGAGTCTTGTTCTCTCTTAAACCTTTCAATCAGCTTCCGGTCTTTGATGGACATTTCCTCAAGCTGATTCATGACCTCCTCCTTTTGTGTCTGGAGGCTGTCAGCCCTCAACATCTCAGCGTGCAGCCTGTTGTTTTGTTTTGAAAGGATATCTCGGAGCTCTTCAGTCTTGCTGTTATTTTCAGACTCCCCTGATGCTCTACTGAAGACCTCTTCCTGCAGGGCCTTCACCTTCAACTCCAGGGAAAGTTTCTGCTCCTCCAGCTCCTCAACCTGCTCTAGGTCTTGGTTGGCTACCTCTTCAAGCGTACACCAAAATTTCTCCAGTTCTTTGTGGAGGGTCTCATTTAATCCCTTTTCAATCTGCAGCTGGTTGTCTTTAAGTTCAACACTATCTTGAAGCTGTTGAATATTGTTTGGAAGAATTGTTTCCTCTGATGCTTTACTTAACACCTCTTCCTGCAGGGCCTTCACCTTCTCCTCCAGGGAAAGTTTCTCTGCCTTCAGTGTCTCAACCTGCTTCGGGTCTTGGCTGGCTACCTCTTCAAGCTTACACCTTAATGTTTCCTTTTCTTTTTGGAGGGTGTCAGCCCTGAGCCTTTCAGCCTGCAGCTGGTTGTTTTTACGTTCAACACTAGCTTGAAGCTTTTGAATCTCGTCTGTATTATCTGTTTCCTCTGATGCTTTACTCAACACCTCTTCCTGCAGGGCCTTCACCTTCTCTTCCAGGGAAAGTTTCTCTGCCTTCAGTGTCTCAACCTGGCTTGGGTCTTGGCTGGCTACCTCTTGAATGTTACATCTAAATGTCTCATTTTCTTTTTGGAGGGTGTCAGCCCTCAGCCTTTCAGCCTGCAGCTGATTGTTTTTATGTTCAACACTAGCTTGAAGCTTTTGAATCTTGTCTGTATTATCTGTTTCTTCTGATGCAATAGTCCAGACTTCTTCCTGCAGGGCCTTCACCTTCTCTTCCAGGGAAACTTTCTCTGCTTTCAATGTCTCAACCTGGTTTGGGTCTTGGCTGGCTTCCTCTTTAGGCATACACCTAAAATTATACAGTTCTTGTTGGAGGGTGTGGGTCCTGAACCTTTCAGCTCGCAGCTGCTTGTTAAGAGATGCAATGATATTTTGGAGTTCGTGCATCTTGGCAGCTTTTTTCGTTGCCTTAATGGTGGATTTATATGGAATTTTTGTCCATTGTCCAACCTCTTCAGAAGTAACTCCAGCCAGGTCTGAAGTACCATTCTCATCAGGGACCTCCTCGTCCTCCTCCACGTTGATTGGTTCTTCGGTTGGATCCCACATATAGAGCCTCAGCTTCTTCTTCATCTCTACCATCTCCGTCTTCATCGCCTTCTTTTCCTTCTCCTGAGCCCTCAGCTCCTTCTCTAAAGCCTCCATCTGCAGAGTGGTGGTGAGGTTTCTGCTTACTGCCTCATTCAGCAGGACCTCCATCTCCTCATTTGGTGCTTCTTTCTCTTTTGGTGCTTCTTTCTCTTTTGGTGCTTCTTTCTCAACTCTCGGGGTATTATCAGGCTCTGTGCCAGCCGGGAGTTGTGCGAGCTTTCTGTTTTGTGCAGAAATTACACCTAAGAGCTCCTCTTTGGTCTTCAGCGAGTAATAAAACATATCCTGTGGTACGCAGTAGGAAGGATTAAGGTGTTTTAGTTCTTCACTCATCCTCTTGATCTGCCTGTCACACTCGCTGTGAACCTCATCCACTGATGTGTCCCTGACGCTGGGTTTAGGTGGCACTGCTTTCTTCTTCATCTCTCTCTCCTTTATCAGAAGCAAGTCCAGTTCCTCAATGCGTTTTTTGAGACCTGCCTCCACCTCCCATCTTGGAGGGGGTCTCTGATATCCTGGGTTGTGGGCAGGATGGTTGTGGGGATGCTGGTGGCCTCCTTCACCCTTTTGGTAAAAGGTCCGGTGGTAGTGAACCGGGTGGCCTTTCTCCCCCCTTTGATAAGGCATCTTAGCTCCTGGCTGAGTGGGGCGCTGGATGCCGCTGTTGTTGCTTGTATTCGACATAGTGTTAACCTTCACCTTGTTGTCCATTACTAATCTGGGTAGAGTTAGTGTCTCGGATGTTGACAAGTTTGAAGTTAAAATAGTCTGCGTGCTGCGTGCTGCTGCTGATCACTGACTGTGTAAATAGTCTGTGTGCTGGGTGCTGCGATCACTGACTGTGTCTGGTATACATGGTTTACAGCTTGGTCAGTTATGACATCATAGTCCAATTCTACTACATTCTGCCTTTGATCTTGCTCAAGAGTTCCTGGCTTTGTGACTCACTTGTCATTTGTTTACTTTCAAACTATTCACTGGCGGCCATTTTGTTTATGAAAAGTTAGCACTTTTAATAAAAAAAATGGCCGCCACAGCACAAACATCAGAAATCAGAAATACTTTATTTATCCTTGGGGGGGGGGGGGGGGGGGGATTCAGTTGTTGCAGAATGCTCTCATACACATTATGAAAAGTCAAAATATCAATAGAAAGAAGGAATAAAATAAGATATAAATACGAATAAAATAATACAAATTGGATTAATAGTAAGTACAATATATTATAATATATATAATATATTTTAAACGTGCAATAATACTTCATCTCAGTTCATCCTTCTCTTCTTACGTGTGCAATACGTCTTTCTTCCCATCTTCCCAGTTCTGTTCTGTACATTGTTTATACCTAGGCTACAAGTCTGTGCACATTTTTCAACCCGTCATTGGTTTTGGAAATATTTGTAAATTTACTTATTTAGTTGTGTATATACGTTGTGTATATATTAGAGGTGTGAAAAAATATCGATACAGCAATATATCGCAATACTTTGGCCTTTGCTATAATATCGATATTTCAACTCTTAATATCGATTTTTTGCTAAATTAAAAATTCTTATTTTAGCCAAGTTGGAACTAAAACACAACTTCAGTATTTCAAAAACAATAAAGTGTAAAAGTTGTTTTCAATCAAATAGTTTTGATTTAATTTGTCCTTTCCATTTTGAGTAATATTGTGTCATTTACATATACACCATCTCTATTTTTTTCTTAGTTAACTGTGTAGAATATCGCAAAATATCATATCATGATATATCGTGATACTATCGTATCGTGACCCAAGTATCGTGATGCGTATCGTATCATGAGGTTCTTACCAATACTCACCCCTAGTATATATGTTGTGCATATATGTTGTAAGATATGCTTATTTTTACTTCTTTAGTTTTAATTGCTTATAACTTTTTAATAATTTCTATTTTATAGGCTCTTGTTTGCTTTATACTGTTTTGCACTGTCTACTTTGCTGCTGTAACACTTAAATGTCCCCGTTGTGGGACAAATAAAGGATATCTTATCTTATATACAGAAGCGCAGAATAGTTAGAGTTTGCTATGTACAAAAGCACTGGGAATGAAGGTATTATAGACAGGATGTTGAAGTGGCAGGGATATTGCACGGTGTATTGCACGGTTATTGCACATTGATATAGTTCTGTCATCAGAGAGAGGCGTTGTACAGTCTGATAGAATAGAATAGAATACTTTATTAGCTCATCTCCCATATGTCAACTCATCTCCCATTGGCTAGAGAGTTATGAACGTCAATGATGCATTCATGTGGATTCTCATAATCAGAGAAAGGAGTATCTGACTGGATTAAATTAACATGAAAACACTAACAATGGAAAGACTTTGGATGACATTCAGAGAATTAATGTTTTTTTTCCTGCAGTCCAGGTGTTTGCAGGTTTCCCTTATCAAACCACTCGACAGTTTGGGAGTAGCTTGAGCTGGAGGGACGTTTCAGCCGAACAGGTAGAACCAAACTTACAGGCATACCAAAATCTGATTTCAAAGTATTTTTTTGAGCAATCAACATTAAAGACATGTTTTGGGGACCTCTTAGACCAATATATTTTGATGAAAAAGAGCATAATATGTCACCTTTAACACCCCAGAAAGTGTTTATTGATTTAAGTGTTTAATCAGTTATTTTTTAACCTCTGATTTAAATTGAACTTCTCAGTTTGAAAAAGACCTCAAGAAAAATAACAGATCAAATTGTACTAGATTGTAAGCTTCTTTCAGGGATTTGAATATATATATTTTTGTATATATGTATCAGTAATTTGGTGTTTTATTTTTTACATAATTTAATTTCCAGCACAAATGGTCCCATAAATATTCACTAGAATGCAAGGAATTAAGAGTAAGGTGCTCAAAATTTCAGATTACAGAATAAAAAAATGCAGAAATCCATGTATAAAGAAATCATTTGTATTCCAAGAATATAATTCTTAATTTGTTTATTTTTTTTTTTATTGATTTGTTTTAGGGCTATTTGAATTTAATCAAATATTTTGGGGCGATGGTATGGCTGGGGTCTCACTCCTGGTTCTTCTGTCTGTGCTCCTTGTATTGGCGGCGACTGTGAGGAGTCATAAACTTCTTAAACCTCCTCCACAAAGAGACTTTCTCCATCTCGGGTCTTGACTCTACGATCTCGGGTGTTTCCTTGACCATCTCCGGGGTTGTCTGGATGTTTTCAGATGTCTCCTCGACCATGGCTGGAGCGTCTCCTTCGGCGTTGACCTGGATTGTATCTAATGTCAGGGAGGGCTCTGCCTTCTCCTCACACATCAGCGCCTTTATTTCCTCATGGAGACCCTCCACCTCTTGCTTTAGCACCTGGCTGACTTGCTCCTGATCTTCTAGTTTGGAGGCCAGCTTGAGGCAGCTTCTGGTCTTTTCTGTGAGCTGGTTCTTCAAGTGCTCCATCTGCTCTCTGTTTGTCTTCTCTATGCTGAAGGTCTCACTTTGCTGGTCCATGAGCTCCTGCTTCAGGGAGTCTTGTTCTCTCTTAAACCTTTCAATCAGCTTCCGGTCTTTGATGGACATTTCCTCAAGCTGATTCATGACCTCTTCCTTTTGTGTCTGGAGGCTGTCAGCCCTCAACATCTCAGCCTGCAGCCTGTTGTTTTGTTTTGAAAGGATATCTCGGAGCTCTTCAGTCTTGCTGTTATTTTCAGACTCCCCTGATGCTCTACTGAAGACCTCTTCCTGCAGGGCCTTCACCTTCAACTCCAGGGAAAGTTTCTGCTCCTCCAGCTCCTCAACCTGCTCTAGGTCTTGGTTGGCTACCTCTTCAAGCGTACACCAAAATTTCTCCAGTTCTTTGTGGAGGGTCTCATTTAATCCCTTTTCAATCTGCAGCTGGTTGTCTTTAAGTTCAACACTATCTTGAAGCTGTTGAATATTGTTTGGAAGAATTGTTTCCTCTGATGCTTTACTTAACACCTCTTCCTGCAGGGCCTTCACCTTCTCCTCCAGGGAAAGTTTCTCTGCCTTCAGTGTCTCAACGTGCTTCGGGTCTTGGCTGGCTACCTCTTCAAGCTTACACCTTAATGTTTCCTTTTCTTTTTGGAGGGTGTCAGCCCTGAGCCTTTCAGCCTGCAGCTGGTTGTTTTTACGTTCAACACTAGCTTGAAGCTTTTGAATCTCGTCTGTATTATCTGTTTCCTCTGATGCTTTACTCAACACCTCTTCCTGCAGGGCCTTCACCTTCTCTTCCAGGGAAAGTTTCTCTGCCTTCAGTGTCTCAACCTGGCTTGGGTCTTGGCTGGCTACCTCTTGAATGTTACATCTAAATGTCTCATTTTCTTTTTGGAGGGTGTCAGCCCTCAGCCTTTCAGCCTGCAGCTGATTGTTTTTATGTTCAACACTAGCTTGAAGCTTTTGAATCTTGTCTGTATTATCTGTTTCTTCTGATGCAATAGTCCAGACCTCTTCCTGCAGGGCCTTCACCTTCTCTTCCAGGGAAACTTTCTCTGCTTTCAATGTCTCAACCTGGTTTGGGTCTTGGCTGGCTTCCTCTTTAGGCATACACCTAAAATTATACAGTTCTTGTTGGAGGGTGTGGGTCCTGAACCTTTCAGCTCGCAGCTGCTTGTTAAGAGATGCAATGATATTTTGGAGTTCGTGCATCTTGGCAGCTTTTTTCGTTGCCTTAATGGTGGATTTATATGGAATTTTTGTCCATTGTCCAACCTCTTCAGAAGTAACTCCAGCCAGGTCTGAAGTACCATTCTCATCAGGGACCTCCTCGTCCTCCTCCACGTTGATTGGTTCTTCGGTTGGATCCCACATATAGAGCCTCAGCTTCTTCTTCATCTCTACCATCTCCGTCTTCATCGCCTTCTTTTCCTCCTCATGAGCCCTCAGCTCCTTCTCTAAGGCCTCCATCTGCAGAGTGGTGGTGAGGTTTCTGCTTACTGCCTCATTCAGCAGGACCTCCATCTCCTCATTTGGTGCTTCTTTCTCTTTTGGTGCTTCTTTCTCTTTTGGTGCTTCTTTCTCAACTCTCGGGGTATTATCAGGCTCTGCGCCAGCCGAGAGTTGTGCGAGCTTTCTGTTTTGTGCAGAAATTACACCTAAGAGCTCCTCTTTGGTCTTCAGCGAGTAATAAAACATATCCTGTGGTACGCAGTAGGAAGGATTAAGGTGTTTTAGTTCTTCACTCATCCTCTTGATCTGCCTGTCACACTCGCTGTGAACCTCATCCACTGATGTGTCCCTGACGCTGGGTTTAGGTGGCACTGCTTTCTTCTTCATCTCTCTCTCCTTTATCAGAAGCAAGTCCAGTTCCTCAATGCGTTTTTGAGACCTGCCTCCACCTCCCATCTTGGAGGGGGTCTCTGATATCCTGGATTTTGGGCAGGATGGTTGTGGGGATGCTGGTGGCCTCCTTCACCCTTTTGGTAAAAGGTCCGGTGGTAGTGAACCGGGTGGCCTTTCTCCCCCCTTTGATAAGGCATCTTAGCTCCTGGCTGAGTGGGGCGCTGGATGCCGCTGTTGTTGCTAGCATTCGACATAGTGTTAACCTTCACCTTGTTTTCCATTACTAATCTGGGTAGAGTTAGTGTCTCAGATGTTGACAAGTTTGAAGTTAAAATAGTCTGCGTGCTGCGTGCTGCGATCACTGACTGTGTAAATAGTCTGTGTGCTGGGTGCTGCGATCACTGACTGTGTCTGGTATACATGGTTTACAGCTTGGTCAGTTATGACATCATAGTCCAATTCTACTACATTCTGCCTTTGATCTTGCTCAAGAGTTCCTGGCTTTGTGACTCACTTGTCATTTGTTTACTTTCAAACTATTCACTGGCGGCCATTTTGTTTATGAAAAGTTAGCACTTTTAATAAACAAAATGGCCGCCACAGCACAAACATCAGAAATCAGAAATACTTTATTTATCCTTGGGGGGGGGGGGGGGGGGGGGGGGGGATTCAGTTGTTGCAGAATGCTCTCATACACATTATGAAAAGTCAAAATATCAATAGAAAGAAGGAATAAAATAAGATATAAATACGAATAAAATAATACAAATTGGATTAATAGTAAGTACAATATATTATAATATATATAATATATTTTAAACGTGCAATAAATACTTCATCTCAGTTCATCCTTCTCTTCTTACGTGTGCAATACGTCTTTCTTCCCATCTTCCCAGTTCTGTTCTGTACATTGTTTATACCTAGGCTACAAGTCTGTGCACATTTTTCAACCCGTCATTGGTTTTGGAAATATTTGTAAATTTACTTATTTAGTTGTGTATATACGTTGTGTATATATTAGAGGTGTGAAAAAATATCGATACAGCAATATATCGCAATACTTTGGCCTTTGCTATAATATCGATATTTCAAATCTTAATATCGATTTTTTGCTAAATTAAAAATTCTTATTTTAGCCAAGTTGGAACTAAAACACAACTTCAGTATTTCAAAAACAATAAAGTGTAAAAGTTGTTTTCAATCAAATAGTTTTGATTTAATTTGTCCTTTCCATTTTGAGTAATATTGTGTCATTTACATATACACCATCTCTATTTTTTTCTTAGTTAACTGTGTAGAATATCGCAAAATATCATATCATGATATATCGTGATACTATCGTATCGTGACCCAAGTATCGTGATGCGTATCGTATCATGAGGTTCTTACCAATACTCACCCCTAGTATATATGTTGTGCATATATGTTGTAAGATATGCTTATTTTTACTTCTTTAGTTTTAATTGATTAGAACTTTTTAATAATTTCTATTTTATAGGCTCTTGTTTGCTTTATACTGTTTTGCACTGTCTACTTTGCTGCTGTAACACTTAAATGTCCCCGTTGTGGGACAAATAAAGGATATCTTATCTTATATACAGAAGCGCAGAATAGTTAGAGTTTGCTATGTACAAAAGCACTGGGAATGAAGGTATTATAGACAGGATGTTGAAGTGGCAGGGATATTGCACAGTGTATTGCACGGTTATTGCACATTGATATAGTTCTGTCATCAGAGAGAGGCGTTGTACAGTCTGATAGAATAGAATAGAATACTTTATTAGCTCATCTCCCATATGTCAACTCATCTCCCATTGGCTAGAGAGTTATGAAGCCTGAAGCCTGATCTATACTTCTGCGTCAAATCGATGGCATAGCCTACGCCGGGGGTCCATGTAGCTCCCGTACCTACGCAGAGGCCTACACACGTAGCTGACGTGCACCTCCTCCAAAATGTAACTACGCGTAGAATCGACATGGACTGCAAGCCCTGTGATTGGTCCGCTCGGCGGCATTGTGTTTCCCCCATTTATATCACTTCCGGGATCCCGGATATCGGCCGCACATCGGCCGTGTATTTCATCTCCTCCTCTCTATTCTTCATGTTATCATGTCTGTATGATAAACAGCAACATGTATCAGCTGTAGATTATCATAACACGCTCTGAATCGCTGAGGAAAAGTAAACAGAGATCGTAGCGGGGCCAGAAATTTGTAACAGGTATAATATTACAGACATTTTATTAGTAATGCATTATATATATCAACGTCCTGGAGAGCCAAGGCCACATCCACTTCCAGAGGGGGCGTGGTCAGAGAGCTCATTCACATTTAAAGGCACAGACACAGAAAACAGCCTCTTCTGAGCAGGGCTGAAAAAGAGGGGTTTACAGCAGGGCTCTAAATTAACACCCGCCAACCTGCCAAATGCAGGTGAAAATTAATTTTGGCAGGTATTAAAAATAACTCACTAGCCAGCTTGGCCGGTGATAAATGAGGCACTACACCATCTATTTCGCGGAACGTGGGAGCGTGATTTCTATGGGAACACAACCGTCGAGGCTTCCGTACTTGGGAGGTCGGTGCGGTTTCATCTACACTGGGTTGGAAAAGTACAAACGAGATGTAAACCGAATTAAACTTTTAGCGTTTGAAATAGGTTGGGTTTGTTTTTTTAGAAAGATGATTGATGACAGGACTTACCCTGAAGACGATTGTTTTACTCCTGATTATTTTATTGAATGGATAGCGTTTGTGTGTGTGTGTGTGTGTGTGTGTGTGTGTGTGTGTGTGTGTGTGTGTGTGTGTGTGTGTGTGTGTGTGTGTGTGTGTGTGTGTGTGTAAGTGTGGGAGTGTGGGAGTGTGGGAGGGTCGGAGTGTGTGTGTGTGTGAATGTGGGAGGGTCGGAGTGTGTGTGTGTGTGGCAGCTGACCATTTAAGAACGTAGAACATTCATTCACATGAGATCAAAACCTGTCGGTACGTCTGGAGTTATTAATAACTAATGTAACACTCCGGTTTGCCCCGTGCGTAATTGTGCACAAGCCATTTCTTGCCCAGGCTGCGTGTTACAAAAGTTGATTGAAAACAATTGGTAGGTTAAACAGTGTGCGGTGTACGATACTGAATATTTTCCATCATCTGCATCTGACACAGGCGCAGGTTCGTCTGTGCCCCCTGCGCCCTGACAAAGACCTGGCTGATACGTGCTGCCGCTCCCCTCTTAGAGTACACAGAGACAGTTTCAGGCTGGGGTCTCCAGCGCAGCTTGTTTTGAGAGCGGCCACATGTTTGTTTGTTTTTATAGCGATCTTTAGGTCTGACATTTTCCCCCTGAATGTAAAGAATTGCTTTTATTAAGGCCCCTAAAAGTTTCATATCACGGATCAATAAGTTTGTTTTTAATCAAAGGATTTTTAAATCAAATGTTTTAACTTCAGCTGGAGTTCAGATTTCAAACCCACGTTGTTGACTGCTGCAGTGATTTCATCCAGACATGTTTTTTCTGATGGGAAAATGGAACTGATTTAGATGGGGGCTCTGAGTCAGAGACCGAAGACAGTTCGGAGAGCTCTGACGATGTTTAGCCTTTATATACTGTTCATATTTAAGCATTTCACAGTATCCCCCTCATAATTAGTATTTATACATAATGTATAGAAAATACATAATTTTGTGCATTATCTGCACTAAACCATGTAGAAAGTTGTAAAATATTTCCATTTTTGTATATTCAGGATCACATTAAGATAAATGGTCAAATTTCTAGCTAAAAATAAGTTTTTATGTTTTTCTTCTTTTTATGTACAAAAAATTTGGTCAAATTAGACCCTGAATAGTATGTAAGGGAGGGTTAATGAGTAATGAAATGTTAGGATAATTTTTGGATGTACTGAAGTTTCATTTTATACTTTTAATTGGACATACATTCCCAACTTCAGCTTAAGATTCATTTAAAGCTTTAGTTAGTAAAATTATCAAATTAATTCAGTGGCTCTAATAATCTGTATTTTTGCATGGAAAAAACAATTGGCTAGTGGAAAATCTGATTGGCTGGTATCTTTAGAAACTTACCAGCCACATTGGCTGGTGATCAGAAAAGGTAATTTAGAGCCCTGCATCACATACAGGAAAGTCAAGGATATGTCAGTCAAGCATTGGCTGTGCATGCTCACATGGACTTAAAGAGATCTCGTGACCAGGATAACTGAGAGAATATGCACAGTCAGGTTTAAAACACACACACCTCAGGCTGAATCTAAATATCATACTAAGACTGAGATCTTTCTGCAGCAGCCTGCGTTTGATAGCTGCATCTCATTCTCTTCCTTTCCCAGAAACATGTGCCTATGAGGGCTGGTTGTCTCCTTCAGTGGCTTCTCATGACTGCTTATTAAGACTCTGTAATGTCATTGAAATGTTGCTTTGATCCCAGGCTGCAGCTGAACACTGGGCCTCTTTCACCAACAGTTTCCACAAATGTTTCAAGGAGATTCTGAAGTTTTCTTATCTGGAGTTTGTTCTCAGCTAAGAAGAAGATTTATGAACACTAAGAACAAACTTATAAATGTTTGAGTGTTGATATTTGAGGGCAAAATGATCAATGATTGTGTTTTCCTTGATTTGGCACCTTTTTATTATCAAATGACTATTTATTGAAATGTTTATAGGTTTAAATTTCAGCATTCCTGACTGCACTCTACTTCTGTTTTTAACCCTATGTGATTTCTGAATACGTGCACACAGTCCTGCAATCCCATGACAATTTATGGGCATTTGAGGAAAGCTTACATACGTTGATTACATTAAACAAGCACAAGTTTTACCTTACAAAAACATGGCTTTCATCATCCTGCAGGCTTATTCTGCCTTCACTTCACTTAGGAACTACACAATGATGTTAAAAAGTGTCAGAGTGAGCAGCTACATGTATTTAAATTATGACACGTTTAGTTCATCAACTTGCTGATGGTCTGGTTTTCTCTTGGGGGTCATAAAGAGGCCTTTGCAGTAACTTCAGTCTGATTCATAACCAGCTTCAAACTTACAGATGAGTGTAGATTATATAACAATCACTACTCACCCCACTCAGTGAGATACTCAGCAGCGTATCTGTAGATGATGTTCATAATCTCAATGACCACGGCGTAGATGATACTCGGGATGTACAACAGAATCTCCGTCCAGAACGTGGGCTCCTCGTCGTGGATCTTCAGTGCCCACCCCTCCATCAGGAAGTAGATCATCATGACGTAGAGGGAGAGGTAGAGGCAGAGAAGGACGAAGGGCAGAGACACGAGGTAGACTCTTAGCTGCCGCTTGACGTTGGGGTAGAGCGGCTCCTCGCGGCCTGTCACGGGGTTGAACCCGAGGACGCCGTGGAAACCAGGCCGAGGTTCTTCGAAGGCCTTCTTCCTGCTCAGCGTGCCCCACTGGTAGGCGAGCGTGGCACTGCAGCGCTTCCATAACTGGAGGAGGAAAGTTTCAGCTTATCAGTTACTCAGATTTTACTACACAGTTACGTTTTCAAACTCCAATACAGAAAGCTCTGATGCTGCACTATCACTGGTCTATCTTTAATCTGTATTCAACCTGTTGACACTTTGGTGAAAATGTTAGAATAGAATGGGATAGAATGGAACGTAACGGAATACATCAAAACAGAACGGAACGGAACAGATCAAAGCAGAATGAAACCCAACAGATCAAAGCAGAACGGAATATAATATAATAGAATGCTTCTGATTGGTCAAGACCCCAGAACAATGGTGATTATTCTCAACATCGAAAGTGATGCTTGAGACAACTTGATCACACATCAAATAAATTAGTCTGTCTCATTACCCCTCTGCCTGTTGACACTGTGGTTAAAAAACAGCTTAAACCAGAAGAGGTAGTGATAACAGCAACAAAGTTCAAAGCTGAGACATTTGACTAATTTATGTTTAAATGTGTGTCAACGTCAAAGCTCTGAGGTGAAGGAGAGCTGCAGAGTAATGCGTCTGAAATTTGCATATTGTGAATTCTGTTTCGTAACTTTTTGAACCTTATTTGTTTAGCAGCAGGTTTAGTCACTGTTCATACCTCCAGGATAACGGTGCACCACACCAAGTTGAACGCTGCAAAGATGACATATTTGTCGTAGTCCTCCCAGTCGAACAGGTAGTAAGGCACTCCAACGAGAGCCATCGGCATCAGTGCAAAGGTGAAGTACTCCAGGAAGCCAAAGTAGAGGGCCTGACCCTCGCCAAAGTAGTGCCTGATGTCATCTGGGGGTTAGAGAACAGAGAAGGTAGTTGGACTATTAAATGAAAAGCACTCATTTGGAAGTGACAGGTACTTGAGCATATGGAGGGAGGGACAGCAAAAAGCTCCCACTGTAACGTGGACTATGTGCTTATCTCAGAGGGATGTCAGGAGAAAGACAAAGACAGATAATTTGTGCTTCTTCCACTCACCGAGCGGCTGCAGTGACAACTTCATCTTATTATACCAGGAGAACGAAAGTCTCTTGAGTTCTTCCTTTTCATGGAGGGGAAATATTTGGAACAGGATTCCTTTGGACTGCAGTCTGCGAACTAGGAAGAAAATAAAAACAAAATGTTAAGACATCATTTTTATTTTTGCTTTTCATGTTTTCAAACGCTGTAAAGCACTTTGAATTGCATTTGATTTGTATGAAAGGTGATATATAAATAAGCTCACGCTGGCCATGGTGGAGAAAACACTGATACAGGACGTAGTTTGGAGAAGCTGAGGTCTGAGTTATGTTGAAGATGTTTCACTGACTTTTGATTGACGTGAAAACAGCCCTGCAGCACGATTATCTCTCACTTCTGTTTGTCTGAACTTTCCCCACTGAATAAACATACGGCTTAATTTTTACACAATGCACTGTCTATAGCAATAATCCCCATTGTCTCACACAGAGGGACTAAACAGCAGCACATGAAAGCTCTATCACTTCATCTGCAGATACTTGAGTGCATCATTTGTCCAAAATGATTACATTCTGCTTTAACACGATTTGTCAGAATCCGGCGTTGAATAGAGGAACCGTATCTCCTGCTTGTTACTTCATTGCCTCCTTATCGCACTTTGAGAATATTTCTCTGCATTTGCATATTGATTGTTTCCATACGGCTGCCACAGAGAGAGAGAGAGAGAGAGAGAGAGAGAGAGAGAGAGAGAGAGAGAGAGAGAGAGAGAGAGAGAGAGAGAGAGAGAGAGAGAGAGAGAGAGAGAGAGAGAGAGAGAGAGAGAGAGGAAGGTACAGAGGCGTTGCTGTGTTCAGGGGAGGGGCTGTGCTGCCTTATTATATTATTAATGTTAGAATATGATTACTACTAAATAATGTCTATCGCAGAGAGGAGGAAAATTAAATGTGACAAAGCAGCAAAAGTATCAAACTGATGACAAAACCAGTAAATTTAGAATTGATTACGTCAGTTGTAACATCCAGTTATATTTATTACTGACTTTCTATTGTTTACAGTTAATTGGTTGCAGTTTGTTTAACAAACAATCATTACAATGATTAATTGGTTCATATATACTCGGCAGCTTTGGCGACAGAGACTAAAGTGGTTAATTCAGAGCAGCATTCAAAGTTTATTTTCATTCTCAATTGATTTATCTCGTTCAACTATTCATAGTTTAGTGAAAGTGAAAATAACTAACAGATTAAACATCTTTAAGTTTCTTCTTCTGTCAGTTAGACAGACAATAAAGGAGCAGAGCCCGGCGGATGGAGTAAAGTTGTAAGAATCTACATCCCGGACGAGCTCCCAATGTAGGGGGAAACCGGAGTGCAACAAAAATGAGCCCCCTTCCTCATTTGCAACGTGTCAGTGGTAGATTTTTGTTTGCTTTTGAGTGAGGACCTGTTTTTGATAGTGTTTATACCGTGTTAACTAAAGCAGTCCTTACAAAGAGGTAAGGAAAAGTTGCCTTTTTCTTTTGTGTGTTTGTTTTCTCCCGAGGTGTTCCCAGACAAGGTAAAAATTAACTCCTCAAAAGAAGTTTGGAAACGTTATTTCAGTCAATTATTTCTGTCCTTATTTTTTTTTATATATATATATATATATATATATAAAAAAATGTATTTCTATGTTCCCTTTTTCTTGTATTGTGTTATTTTGTTTTGGTTGTTTTGAGTTTGGGTTACTTTATTGTTATGTCATTTTTCATTGAATGTACGGGAAAATATGGAAAACAAATGCAACGCACTTGAAAGTACATTGGTTTGGAAAGTTGAAATTGTTTTCCATGCAATAAAGTAATTATTTATCTCCTTTAATAATACCAGTAGGTGTTTTGTTATATACCCTTGGAAAGCCTGTTTAGTCACCTGTACAAGGAGGTACAACTTGCAACGATCGTGCATTTGTGAAATGAACAACACAGCTAAACGTGTGGGTAGCACCTCCCAAAAAATGTGCCAAAATCCCCTGCAATATTCTCCTGTTGGTGTTCATGAAGGATGGTCCAGAGTGACCTACGTTAGAGGAGGTAATACAGGAAGCAACAAAGCTCTTTTCCTTACGTTTGGAGGATTCAAACAGGTCTTATCACAGCCGACACTCAACATTTTTGGGTTGTTTTACTCAGTCAAGAACCTTAATTTCCAAACAGGACTTGCAGAATGTCATGCAGAGTACAGGAGTTGTTGGTCTACCTCTTCCTTGTGGGTTTAGTTTGTGCTGTTGTGTGACTTTGTTGTTCTTAAACGTTCATTTAGACCAAATACATTATCATTTTTAAAACACATTAACACAAAATGACCAACTGATCAATGCAGTGGTACACGAGCAACTCCTGTTATCTCTGTTCATCTATTGAGTCTTGTTTGCCTCACACCACTTCAAGTAATGATGCTGTTTCTGATCAGAAAAGAAGAGTAAGCATCTTTGTTATAATATATTCAATTTAAGTTAAAAATCTGAACACGTGAGGGACTCAGGTTCAGGATTTTGTGTCACAGCTTCAGGATGAGGCAGTGGAAGTGCCCTTTAATGCTGAGGTATTCAAACTGCATATATGGTGAGTAGTTATAATTATGGTCTGACTGATTAGGGACCTGTTTGCATTGTCTAATCCAGTAACTTAAATTAAATAACAAACACTCACCAATGGATTTCCCGGGGTAGAGCTTGGCCGAGGTGTGTCCGGGTACATGCGTCTCATCTTTGGCTCTTAGAGTGTCCAGCTCGTGTTTGATGATGGACTGACACTCGGCCATACTGAGGAAGTCGTCTCCATCCCCTGCAGAGAAAACACACAGACGACATTTACAACAAGTAGTGTTACAGAGCACCTTATTCACCTTTACAGTCATCACTTCAAACCTATGAGTTACTCACATTCTGTCTCTTTAATATCTGCTCTTTGCTTTTTTAATGACAGTAAACAGAGCATTGTAGGAGAATAAACATGGCAGGCTGTGCAGTTTGAAAAGTCTTAACTTGTCAGCAAGTTTTTCAAGAGCCAAACCATCCATAGAGGTCTCCAGCTCTCCAAAACAAACACACCGGTTAACAAAACCAGTTGAAGAACTGAAGAAAGAAGCTTAAATATCCCTGTTGATATTTTTTGGGTTGTTGTTGTAAGGTTGAGGCTGAAATGTGCATCACTCTTGTTACATTTCTGACATGCAAAAGCTGTCAAATGAGAGTTGAGGTGGAGTATAATATTTTAAATTAAATAATCTATAAAAGTAAATCTAGAACAAAGGTTCCCAAAGTGTAAGTCAGGACCTCTGGTGGGTCTCAAGACACAAAATGGGGTCGTTAGATGTCTTTCAGAAATTCTTTTTTTTTTTAATTATCTAAAAATGTACGTTTTACCCATTATAGTAGAAAATATCTACAAAAATAGTAGCTAAATTTTAAATAAAACCTTGAAATAGAGAATGCAATGAGTTTACTGCCTTTCTTTTTGCCAGACTCCTAAGTTTAGGGTTAGTATGCAGTTAATTATCAAAAGCATCAGTAGCAGTAGGTTAATTCATAACGGCACAGGAAACACAGACACATGCTCATGTAGGTAGGCTAATTTTCTGCAGACCACCTAAATGAAGCCACATTAAATCACTTTGAGAGACAGTGGGGTCACAAGACTTTGGCACCAATATCTTCGGGGTCGAGGGCTGAAAAGTTTGGGAACCCCTGAGCTAGAACACTGATAATACTGGACTCACACAAAGTGTTTTACAACCTGTACTCATCCCTGCAAAGTGTCACACTGAGAGCTACAGAGCAGGTTAAAAAGCAACAAGAGGAGAGTTCTCTAGAAAAATCCTCCACAGGCATGCGCAGGACAAGAAGAGACACACTGCTTTATCCCCGGGGGGAAGTTTCTCAGATACTAAAACAGGTATTTTCACCTGGCCTTCATGCAGCCCCCACCTGAAGCCTTCTCAAACCTCCACTCTCTCACTCCAGGGTTTTCGGAGTAAAATGAAACACCTCAGGGTCAAATACAGACCCAGCTTTAAAGGCTAGAAAGGGTTAATTAGTCCCTGAATTTAATGCAGACTTTTACTGTTTTATATCTGTTTGATTCTTTTATTTTCTGTCTCATTTAAAACACTTTTTGTCCAACAAAACAATAAGTAATTGTCGTAGTAAGTCAGCAGATCGGAGGTATGTAGAGAGAAGTTGTGGGGTTGGTTTGAGAGAGGTCTCTGGACTCTACCTTTAAAGTCTTTGAAGTTGTTTTTGTTGGCCAAGGTGAAGCCTCTCATAGATCCATCGTTGTACTCCTTAAAGAAGCCGGTCTCCTCAGCACCAGCGAGCAGCCTCTGCCACGAAGCCCCCACCAGGAACACGTTGGGGTTCTCCTTCTCTTCAGAGTCCACTCCAGGGCCCATCTGCTCCACCAGCAGCTCCGCACCTACATCAGAAGAAACAACACTGAATGTAACAGCAGAAAAAGAGGGGACAGGTGAAGATGATCCACAATGAAGATCACACCTCCATTCTGCTGTTTGTCTCTGATCCTGCTCAGCAGCCATGCCACGGTCTCCTCAGCGGTGTCAGAGGCCAGCTCCACCACCACCAGAGGACAGAACCTGCAGCCGCTGCTGTCGACTGACGCCTCCGGCAGCATCTTCTCCTCTCACAGGCCTCCTGGACTACAAACATTGAAAGATGAGGATCTAATTTAACATTTGTAGAGATATAACAGCTGTGACACAAACATGAAACTTTGTACAGGTGTGATTAGAGATGAATATTCAAACGTAATGCTCCTGCACTTTTTTTCTGCAGGAATTCAAAAATCAAAACACACTTTTGATTGATTTAAAGAAAAAGATACACTGCCCGTCCAAAAAAAAGTTGCACACTTTAATATTTTGTTGGACCGCCTTTAGCTTTGAGTACGGCACGCATTCGCTGTGTCATCATTTCAATAAGCCTCTGCAATGTCACAACATTTATTTCCATCCAGAGTTGCATTCATTCTTCACCAAGATCTGTTATGATGGGAGAGTCGTTGCACAAATTTTTCTCCAGCACATCCCAAAGAGTCTCAATGGAGCTGAGGTCTGGACTCTGTGGTGGCCAATCCATGTGTGAGAATGAAGTCTCATGCTCCCTTAAGCACTCACTCATAATGAGAGCCGATGAATCCTGGCATTATCATCTTGAAATATGCCCATTCTAATACATCAGGTAAGAAACACCTTCAGTATACTCAGGTAGTCAGCTGACCTCATTCTTTGGGCGCATAACGTTGTTGACCCTAAACCCGACCAACTGCAGCAACCCCAGATCATAACACCGCCCCCACAGGCTTGTACAGGAGAAACTAGGCATGCTGGGTGCATCACTTCATTCGCCTCTCTTCTTACCTTGATGCACCATCACTCTGGAACAGGGTCAATCTGGATTTGTCAGACCACATGACCTCCTTCCACTGCTCCAGGGTCCAATCTTTATGCTCCCTAGAAAATCGCCTGAGATGTTTTCTTTGCTTGATGCAGGCCAATAATTTGACCTTTCTGAAACAGATTGACATCCTCTCCATGTCCTCTGACATGGTTGTTTAAGAAATGAGAAGCTACTCACCGCATCAGCTAGAGATAGTTAAGTTGTTGCTAGCTGAAATATATTCATCGCTGCAGTAATTATCTAATGGAAGGCTCTTACCCACTTGCTTTGGTAAATCCAAGTGGCAACTTTTTTTTTGGACAGGCAGTGTATTTAGAACAGTTGTATCGCTATTTGTTGTTTATTTTTCAGATTTTTTTTTAATGCATTGATGGCGACTGGATCCAAAAAGTTGCAAATATAACGTGTGGTTATGAAATAATAGAGAACGTTATGTTTCTGAAGATGCAAACATGCACATTTAGCTTGCTTTTTTAAAAATGAATTCTGGTTTTAAGAGAGGAAATCTCACTGAACAGAAAATTCCTGCTAGTTTGCAGAAATAAAGATTATTTATTAATCTAAGAAACTAAAATCTGCAGTTTTAGCCCCACATTTAGCAGATTTAATCCTTCGTTTGGACAAACTTTGGAACTTGGGGGCGCTAATGTGCTGAAATAGTGTCAGAGATCATCCTGAAGTCTGCATGAAGGGAATCAAAGATTCATTTGTGAAGAGCGGAGAGTGAGTCAAAGCTTTGTGACCCAGGGAAAGTAAAGTAAACACAGAGGCTTACACTAACAAGCTGCTTGAAGTGTAGAGTATAGGTCTGCGGCAACAAGGTGAATGAGTCTGCCTCACATATATTAATTTAGAGGGCAGCAGCCTCCTGATACAGTCTACTGACAGAAACAGCTGATCGACCATCTTGGCCAGCTCACAGGGAGGGAGGGGTCTCAGCAGGAGCGATGTTGTGAGGTGTACCAGAGGCTTTAGAGCAGACTGCCACACACTAATCTGTAGGGCTGCCGACCGCCTCGGATCTTACCCCCCAGGTCAGCCCGGTACTCACCCAGATCCGAGTCTCCTGTGTGTCTGCTGCGGCCGCGCGGTGGGGGGTGGGAGCCGATCTGAGGAAGGTCAGATCAGAGAGTTATCGACATGTCTGTGAAGTTAGGAATCTGACTGCAGCTGCACGGCGGAGGACTTTATGCTCCACGTCAGGAAGCGGCCCTCAGCTGTCACACCCACTGACGTCACACTCCTGCTCTGGACCTCTGAGCCAATCACTGCTGCGCGCACACGCTTCTAATATTATTATTATTATGAATGGATTAAACCACAGTCAGACCTTTTGTCTTTACTTTTTTTAAATTATTTTATTTTTAAGAATATCGCCTTATGGAATTAAGTGAAAGTTTCGATATAAGAGCTGTAAAAAACAAACAAACAAAATTAAATCAGATACATGCTTATTTTTTGTCATTTAATTTTTCTGTTTTTGTTAAGCAACACCGATCGACTTTACTTTCCCTGACTCGTTTCAAATAAGATATCGATCAATCATTTAATCGAAGGGAATGACTTTAGGACTCACACAAGTTTATCTTCCATCCAAAAAAACAATGCTTTAAATGTATGATACATCTAAGCCCTTATTTGACAGTCGTTGTCTTGTCTTGTTAAAAGATTCTAAATATAACAATTAAAAAAATACTCCAATGAGATAGGATATCAATGCATTTGTTGTGTAGATATATATTATATTATATTATCTTAATTCACACTTATATTGTATCTTGTCCTGATTATTGCAATGCAAAAAGAAAGAAACGTAAACAAAACTCTTCTCTAGTGTCTGAGCACAAAATTAAGGGCCCAAACTGAAGTTTTATTCACATTAGTGGCAATTAAATTAAAAAAAGTATCATTACTGTCATCATTAGTTTCAATTTTGGACTAAAAGAGACCAAATGTTTTTTTCTTTTTGTGGCTAAATTGAGCATATGATTTTCCAGATAGACCACAGTGTACTTTATAACCAAATTAAGATATAAATTAATTCAATTTAATTGAAAAAAAATAGCAATATTTGACCTTTTCTCATGTTTTGTGCAATGATCCACGTCTGAAGTTTGTCGTTTGAGACTACTTTATTCAACTACTAACTCTTAGCAATCATTGCCTTTATTTATTGATATTTAAAAACTGAAACTTGTAAAAAAAAAAAAAGACAGTTTGAATCTTAAGCAAACATTTCTATGTCTTAATGTTGTTAATGACTCATCAGTGCCATCGTAACCTCAGATTGGGCTTTAAGTGAGAACATAACATTAGAGCTCATTCACAGAGCTGTCAGGTTAAACAGAATCACTCTGTATCTCTGATTTGAAGCATGAAGTATTCGCAAAAGATACCATTGATGTAGTTTGGCTACTTACCAAAGCTCTCTCCAGCTGAGGAGCAGCAGTGTTTAGGTATCTGACAGCGAAACTACTTCCGCATTTCTTAACGTCCTGTAGCTGGGTGGGCTTGTTTTGTGTGTGAATGAGCCGTCATGGGCGGGGACTAAAACGTAATGCAGTTATTATCGCTTACGAAAACTAAAAAACTAATGAAAAATCAAAATGTATGTTTTTACAGAAATAGATTAAGAACAAAAAATGTGCTAACACTGCAGTGTTTTAAAAAAACACACAACTAAATTAAGTAAAATGAAATCAAACGTCTTCAACTTTCACTTTTATCTAATTATTTCATACATATATGTTTTATTTTTTATAGGTGATTGTGATTGTTTATTTTTAGTTTTTGAGTATATTTATTTTCGAAATTCTGAATGTTTTTATTATTTTCAATACACAATATTTTTCAGATCATTGTGGGGTCTCCCTGTAACAGGTAGACAATATTTAAAAATTAGTTGTTCAATCTTAAAAAAGAAAAATAGGAATTGGAAGTAAATCAGAAACCTTAACTAAACCATAAAACCGGAATTAAAGACGAGTTGAGGACAGCTTAGATAATATAATAACATGGGAAAAATAGTAATAATAATAATAATAATAATAATAATAATAATAATAATGATAATAATAATAATGATAATAATAATAACAACAATAATAGCAATAATAATAGTAATAATAGTAGTAATACCAATTATTATAAATATTATTTTTATTATCAAGATAAGATAAGATAATACTTTACAGGTCCCCGGAGGGAAATTGGGTCGTTGTAGCAACACAGACAAAAGCACAAATCAAGATATAAAGAAATATATAGACATACATTTAGATTAGTAAAACAAATAATAGAATACAATGATAATAATAATAATAATAATAATAATAATAATAATAATAATAATAATAATAATAATAGTAATTTAAAGTATATACAAATGTTACACATTTTGTAATTAGTTGTAGTTACAGGTAGTAGGCCAATATTATTCTGGGTATGTAATATGACTGTATGACGGTCACTGTTAGATTATATTATTGGTTTTACTATTGTTGTTATATTTCTTAAATCCCTATTTCTAATTTTTTTTTTTTTTTTTTTTTTAAAAGATCGCAAACTGAAAACAGAATGAAAATAAAAATCATTAATAAATTCCAAGCTGTTAAAACTTGGATTAATCTTCAGGCACCGCTCACTGGAGCTGCACTGAAATAAAATCAAACCCCCTTTCTTCCTGTCGCTTCGACGTCAGAGTCCCTGCTGTCACGTGACTGGAGTAGTTTCTCAGAGGTGTTGTTCCAGTATGGCCGAGCAAGCGGTGACAGGAGACAGAGGGTGAGTGTTTTCTCTTATTTCTACCTTTATTATAAACTTTGATCTTATTATCAAAGTCAAGTCTGAATGTCAGGAACATGTTGGTGTATAAATGAAACTGTGTGACTCCTTCTAACAGCTGTGTGTTGTTGTCAAACTTTAGCTGAGTTAGAGAAGTTACCCAAAGTCAGACACTTCACTAGGTAAGATAAATAAGTGAAAAAAGTGTCCCTTTAATGGCCTGTTTACATAGCACTGAGGGAGGAGTGTGTTTTTATATAGGAGAGGTCACTTTTCTGTGCTTTAACCTCTTTTGATGTAAGGTCAAATAAGATAAACTTCCATATAATGTGAATTAAAAACATTATTTGAAACTATACAGTTGATTTATCCTTTTATTCATGTCTTTAAAGTGTCAATTTCCCCTGAGAGAATAAATAAAGTAGTTGAATTGAGCCTCAGATCAGTGATAGTCTGTGCAGTAAACACTCAGTTGTTCTTTGCCCTCACACACCCTCTGTTTCGCTTTGCTCTGGCTGCAGGGTGGTGCACAGATTGCTGTCTGTTGTTGGTGCTGACGGTGTGGTGGACAGCATGTGGGGATACGTGGACACCACAATGAGGTGGGTGTGTTTATGTACTCACATTACACCTTGATTCAGCAGAGTGCGTAAGATGAGTGAGGCAGGACGGTCAGATTTACTGGACTTCTTTCTGCACCGCTGCTCTGATATTCAACCTGAGTACACCTGCAGCCCTCAGCGTGCAGAGAAGAGGCGTTATGGTGAAGGGACATGTTGCATCCTGCAGACAAACTTGTGAAGTCAAAGCTCTTGTGAGAAACTCTTGGGTTGTTTCACATTTTGCAAACTCTGTGGACATTAATGTCTCTGCTCCTTTCACCCTAACTACATGGAAATAATAATATATGATTATAGATTCTAGGTTTTGGTTGATGAAGAAGATCTAGAAATGCTTTGTGAAGGTTTTGAAACTTTCTTTGTTTTGTTCACATTATTAGAACTTCGACTGGAGCTTCAGTAAAACCTCTTTAATATGGAAAACCTAAAGCATCAGACAAACAGATAAACATGTTGTGATGACATTTTAAGAGTTTTAATCATATTGAGTTTATTATGCGATACCATCATACAGAGATTATTTAGGCTTAGATAAACATCAGCATGTCTAATGAGATGACGCGTGTGAAGATAAGCGAACAGTCGATGCAGATACAGTCATGATGAAGACATCAATATGACAGCGTGGTGATTGATGTGAAGATTAGAGTAGTGCAGTTTCGGTTCATGGTTTCTAAAAGCAGTGTCCTTAAACTTTTTTGTACCAACGATGGACACCAATTTTTAATATTTTGTCACCTATCTGATCAGGACTTTCAGATGTTAAGTACAGAACTTTCACTGACTCCATGACCATGATACTTTGACATTCTTTCAGTGTTATTTATGTATGAGGTTAAAGGGATATTTTAGTTTCTTTGAAGTGGGGTGGTTTGAGTTTTATGTCACTTGTAATCGTACTAGCCACAATGGATGCTGCTCATCTCGGCCCCTTTAATGAGAAACTTTAAGAATGGATATTTAACACAGGCTCTAATAGGTTTTCCATGGCTTTTGGAGCCAGCCTCTAGTGGACACTGGAGGAACTGCAGTTTTTTGAACTTCTTTGGCTTCATTTTTTCATAAACAGAGGTGATCCCAGTTTTTCCCTTCATCACACTTTTCTAAATTCCTTTTATTCTCCAGTCTTTACGTCTTTTGTCGATGTATGGCCCTGTCTGACATTGTTTTCTTTTAAAAGGTTATTTCAGGGCGCTGGTGGCCTATCGGTCTTAGCGGCCCACATGCAGAGGCTACAGTCCTCGAGGTTGCTGGTTCGACTCCCAACTCCCCACATTTCCTGTCCTATCAAATAAAGACATACAAGTCCAAAAATATAAAAAATAAAGGGAAATTTCAATAATTTTGAAGTGGGGTTGTATGAGTTTTATGTCACTAGTAATTGTACTATCCACAACTGATGCCACTCAGCTTGGCCCATTTAATGAGAAACTGCAGGGAGAAACTGCACCAAACTAGGCTACAGTTTCAGCAGACCGGGTCAGTTCTGCCACTAACTTAGCTAATTTTAAATGACTCTGACCCAAGCACTCGTCTTGGTTTAGGTGTATGCTGAACTGGGAAGAGCACGTCTGTGTTGCATCTGCAAATAACTCCAGTGCTCTCCTCTCTTCATTGGTTGCCCGTTCATGCCAGAGCAGATTTCAAAGTGCTGCTATTAACTTATAAAATAATAAATGTCACTGCAACCTCATATCTGACTGACCTCGTGGACTCATATGTGCCTGCTCGGGCACTTCGTTCTCAGGGGACTGGCTTTCTTAGTGTTCCCAAGGTCAGAAAGAAGACGGTCGGTGAGCCGGTGTTTTCTGTGGCATGGCTTGCGTGCTGTTTCTCATTAAAGGGGCCGAGCTGAGCGACATCCGTTGTGGCCCATAAAAGTACAAGTGACATAAAACTCAAACAAACCCACTTCAAAAACATTGAAATATCCCTTTAATAGAAAACAATGGCTGACAGGGATGTGCATAGACAAAATACGTAAAGACTGAAGGAGAAAACTTATTCAGAAAAGTGTGATGAGTAGGAAAACTGGGTTTAGCCATGCAGAGGTGCAAAAAACTGCAGTTCCTCCGGTGTGCACTAGAGGCTGACTCCAAAAGCCAAGGAAACCCCATTAGCGCCTGTATTAAATGTGCATTCTTGCTGCAGTCTTTAACATGTTAAAATAAATTGATGTAGTCTCCGTGTCGTTTTCTAAATGTGAAAAAAGGAAGATGTTTGACTTTTCCATAACTCCTTCTTTTGATAATATTAAAATGAGAAGTTGTGCATTTTAGTAGCGGGGCTCATTGACTCACAGGTGGTTTGTTGTAGTTGTGTACCTTGGAGCTTTGCCTCAACTTCACCTCTTTGCTTGCTTCTTGAGAAAAGAGAGACAACATTTCTTTTTTAGATATCACTCAAATTTTTTTCTGTACGATCTGTGAGTTTATTTTTATGGAGTGTCACAATCTTTTGACATTTTCACACGTATTAAAACTGTTTCCTTTCACAGTTTTGCAGCCTGATTATATTTTTACCACATTGGTCTCATCTTCAGTCCCTTTAATCACATTACGTCACCGTCTGTACAGTAAGGAAAGTACTGTCTGAACAGCTGATGCAGAGGTCATCACATGTGACGCTCTTAGGGCGCTCCTTATGCTATTTTTAACGCACTTTAGCTTAAAGTGTACATTGATTTGTTCTTGTATCTCTGTCTGCATCCCTGAAGCATGTCACCACCCTGCACTGACACCTTCTGTAGATCAGAAACTGTAACATTGAGATGATGCTCTGGTTTGGTTTTTCTGTCTGTGCAGGTGGTGCTGGATCCCTAACTGGCTGCCGTCATGGTGTCCCACCTCTCAGGTCCAGCTGCAGACTGCAGAGGACAAGATGCTGCGCTGTAAGCTAACATGTGACGCTCTGACTTTTGGAGCTTTGTTGCCTCGTTGTTGTTTATCTTCACATTCCTCTTTTTTCCTCGTCTTACTTTCTTCCCCAGGTGTCGACAGCATTTTCTCCAAACACTACACCCCCATCTCTAACGAGAACCACCTGTGGACCCTGACCCTGAGCAGTGACCACGTCAAACACAAAACCCCCATCGTTCTCCTGCACGGGTTTGGAGGTGGAGTGGGTCTTTGGGCTCAGAACCTGGAGGCGCTCTCTCAGCGTGGACCAGTCTATGCTGTGGACCTGCTGGGCTTCGGGCAGAGCAGCAGGCCTCAGTTCTCCAAGGACACCCAGGAGGCAGAGGAGCAGTTCGTGGAGTCCATAGAGCAGTGGAGGGCTGAAACAGGTCTGGAGTCCATGATACTGCTGGGACACAACCTGGGCGGATACCTGGCTGTGTCATACTCGATTAAATATCCACACAGGTGGGTGCAGTTTATGTGGTTTACCTTTTCTTACCGCCAAGAAACATGGATAAAGTCCAAATATTCGCTAAGTGGACTTTCTAACGGACAGAGAGATGTGCAGGATCTTTTTTGCTCAGGTCTATTTAATTAGATTAATTTTAAGTGGAGAGAATTGTGCACCAATCAGAGGAGCTCATTATTCTACATTTAATCAGACATGTAGAAGTCAGAAGTGATCAAATGTCAGCTTTAAAAAGTTGAAACAAGAATAAATAAGGGATGCATTAAGGTTCAAAATTAACGCTCTTTTGCTATTTTGTCCCTTTTGTGACACCTTAGTCAAGTTACCACAGTGTCTTCCTGCTTCCTGCTGCTTCCATTAAGGACAATAATGACACTACTACACTTTTAATCACAGTAGTGTAGTCGTGACAAAAATGTCACGACTACATTGAGTTTGAAAAAGCACCTACGAGGGAAGCATACAGGTACAGCAGAGACCCAAAACAGAGCAAAAAGGGAATCAAAATATAATTAATCTTAAATAAACAGATTTAAATAAATATTTGTGTTGCTCTGATGTGTAAATGAATTAATGAATCGCTGCCCCCCGGTGGTCAGAAGGCATATTACAGCAGGCACAACCTGCTGTATTAAATATTTAATCAGATTAAATTGTAGTGCATAAAATGGATTGAGCCAGTAAGTAAGGGGGTTTCATCAAGACCTGAAATAAAAAATCATAACGGTTAATACTGAAGAGAACAAAGAGTGAGGAGAACAGCGTCTGGACCTAGGGGTGTTTTGAATAATGAGACGACCCTTTCAGTGTTAACATGTCTGCAGCATTAAATGCCAGCATGTGTACTGGATACAGCTGTGGCAGAGCGCCTGTAGGTGCATGCAGCATGTGATAACAGTAGTGTCCTCTAAGCCTCTCTCCTCCCACAAGACTCTATCTCTCCTGAATCATCTCCTCTTGCTGCGTCTCTCAGCTTCCAGTGGGCACCGAGCTCTCCCCAAAGGAACGTCTGATAAAACGTCCTCAATCCCTTATCGCCCTCCTTCATCACGGATGCTAAAAAAATCCCTTTCTTTCTCCTCTTATTGTTATCTCACTGTTCTAAACGGCCTTTGAGTTAAAACATAAGATGCAGTTATTCACAGACATATTGTATGTCTTTGTTTAAGCTGAACTGTGCTTATTGTTCAAGTTGCCTGAAGAGAAAGTTTACACTTCAAAATAACAGATTACATACTGAGGAACTCAGTGTAATGTCAGACCATGTGATGCAGTCAGCATTGATTTTGGACCTCTGTTTTGTGTCCTCATTATAACCCAATGAGAGGAAGGTGAGGACTTGTCTTTTTTTACAAGCATAAACAAGCAGTGGCACCCTGAGCACCAGAGACCAAATGTAAAGTAAACACAATACAATTATAAAAATAGAAAATAAAAAGAAATAACAAATTAATTAATACATTAATAATAATAATAATAATAATAATAATAATGAGAGAAATTGAAAATGATTAAAGATAAAACAAAATACTACTACTACTACCACGAATAATCATAATAATAATAATCATAATCATAATCATAATCATAATCATAACAAAATAAGAATAAAATAAGAATAAAATAATAATAATAGTACAAATAATAATAATAATAGTACAAATAAGAGAAATGGAAAATATTTTTTTTAATTATTATTAAAATCAATGTTAATAATAGCAATAAGATACATGAAAATTAAATTCTGATAGATAAAAATAAACAAAATAATAATAATATAAATAATAATAAAATAAAATTAATTAATTAAAATAAAGATAAATGTAAAAAGTGATTCAGACAGCTTAAATTTGTTTTCTTTTGCAATAACTTTATTAGTTTGTTTAGGTGCAGGCACCAGAAGCAGTTAATGAGGAGGTCATTGTCTGGGCAAAAATAATTTGTCAGTGTTGTCTTCTGCTGCAAAAGACACAAAGCTGCAATGCGATGGTCATGCTTGCTGAGGCATGCGCTGCTTTGTCTTCTGGGAGCAACCATGCCATGTCATGTATTCTTCTTAAAAACTGAATATGTATTTACTTGTGTCTTTGTTCTGTACAGAGTGAAGCACATACTGCTGGTGGAGCCCTGGGGTTTTCCAGAGCGACCCAACACAGTGGAGGCAGACCGTCCCATCCCCGTGTGGATCAAAGCTTTAGGTGCCATGTTCAGTCCCTTCAACCCTCTGGCTGGCCTTAGAGTAGTCGGACCGCTCGGTAAGATCTGAGTCATTAGGTTTAAGATAAATAATAATCATTTCTTGATGGCAACTTGCATGTTTTTGACTCCTGAGTTTTCGTCCCCCTGTAGGTCCCACCCTGGTTCAGACCCTGAGACCCGACTTCAAGAAGAAATTCTCCTCCATGTTCAGTGACAACACAGTGTCTGAGTACATCTACCACCTGAACGTACAAACCCCCAGGTCTGTCTCTGTTTCCCTGTCGAGCCTCATTACTGCTGCTTACGTTCATAATTACCACAGAAACAATTAACTCATTCCGTTTGTTTCAGTCGTTTGAGAGAATTACCTCCTAATGCTACACCGTCAGTGTTCCCTGAGGTCGTTGTTCTTCTGTGTGTTTCAGTGGAGAAACAGCTTTTAAGAGTATGACCGTTCCCTACGGCTGGGCAAAGAGGCCAATGCTGCAGAGGATGGACAAGCTTCAATCTGAGATCCCCATCACCATCATCTACGGATCCCGATCCAGTATAGACAGCAACTCAGGCAGCACCATCAAAGAGATGAGGCCGAGCTCTCATGTGGAGATCATAGTAAGTTCATGAGTCGTTTTTAAAGTCTGAACTTGACATTAAAACACACAAACAGCTCAACACGTTCTTACTACGACTGTACAATTTGACCAAATGTAAGACTTATGTCAGCTAGGAGGCGTGAGGTAGCTGCAGCTCAGCTCCCGGCCCCCCAAAGCTCAGCTGAAGAGTGTTTAGCAAACTCTGAGTTTTCACATCAGATTGTTCTTTTCTGTGTTTGTTTACCAGTTTCAAGTATCAGGTAACTTTCTCTCAAGGGGAAGAAGGTGGCGGTAGCTCAGCTTGCAGCCCCCGAAGCTTAGCTGAAGACTGTTCAGCAGAATCTGAGTTATAACATAAATCGATTGTTCTGTGTTCTTTTTACTAGTTTTAATAACCAGGTAATTTTCTGTTAAGGAAGAGAAGCTGGCAGTAGCTCAGCTCGCAGCCTCCCAAAACTTGTTTGAATAGCACTTCATAGACTAAGTTTTAATACCAATTGTTCTATTTCAGGTATTCTTACTGATTTAGTTACCAGGTTATTTTCTTTTATGGAGAAGGAGAAAGAACAAGCTAGCAGCAGCTCAACTCACAGCCCTCAAAGCTTGGCTGAAGAGTGTTAAGCAGACTGAGTTTTAAGATTAAATTGATATATTCTGTGTTTTATTTACAAGTTTCAAGTACCAAGTCATTTTCTCTCAAAGGGAAGAAGGTGGCAGCAGCTCAGCTTGCAGCCTGCACAGCTTGTTTAGCTGACTCTAGTTATAAGATTAAATTGTTCTACTATGTGTTTTCTTTTACTAGTTTTAGTTACTAGGTGTTTTCTTTCAAGGGGAAGTAGAAAGAAGAAGCTACCAACAGCTCAGCTCGCAGCCCCTAATATCCTGTGTCTGCAGGAGAGAGAGATTTGATCAGTTTCGCCCAGTTTGTTTGAGGAGGAGCGGACCTCTGCTTATTATTCAGCTCTGGTTAAAAACCTTTGGAACGATGCACACTGAACGAACCGCAAAACAAGTGAAGCACTTTTCAGCAAGCTGCAGCTCAGCTAGCAGCTTGGTGCTACGTGTCATAACCCAGATTTTTACTATTAAGCAGATTATTTTAGTGTAGCTCTGACATTAAGGTCTCTGCTGACCCTGAACTGTTGTTTTTGGTTCTCATCTCATGATAGTTCTTCTTTGCCACTCAATAAGATTTGTTGTCGGTGGCAGTCTTAATAAAGGCCGGGTCAGTCACTGTTAGCAGGTTTTGGGAGCTAATGAATTACAGTTTTTGGCGTCACAGATATTTCACAATAGAGGATGTATTACAGACATTTCAGTTATCTCTATCTGTATCAAAACAACTTGGTGTATTACTGATTCCATGAACAGCTACTTCCCTACAGTAAGAAAAATCGTTTCATCATACAGAGACTCACTACTTTATTAATAAAGGTAAGCTGCAGCTTTTTGATATCAGATAGCATCAAGAGATGTTTTAACATGAAACTTTTCACTCCAACTTATAAAAGCAGTAAAGCAGAGACACAACTCTCTGCAGGAAAATCTATACTGTCTCTTAAAGCCTCTCTTTGAATACTGCCTCCTGGTTTAATCACCCACTTCCCTTCCTGTCCTCCATCTCCTGCTCTGCAGACGATACGTGGAGCCGGACACTATGTGTACGCTGACCAGCCTGAGGACTTCAACCACAGAGTTGTGCAAGTGTGTGAAAAGTTTGACTGAAGCAGAAGTGAGTCTGGTTACTGAACTCTGGGAAAAGGGGGAGCAAGATGAACATAGATCACTTTTACCGCCAGTGTGGAAACACAGGATCCCACTTCCTCATGCAGGGATGAGAGCTATTTGCACATAAAGACATTTAAAAGGAGCAGTTATGTGACTGTCATCATGTTATTTCACCACTGAGTTATTTTCCACTGAGTTAGTGAACACACGCTGACGTTATCAACGAGTCCCCTGCTAAATGCTCAATGACCAGCATTCTGTGGGCCTGTATCACATGCTCCTTTTACATTATACTGTGCAGCGCACACATACAGTAGGTGGTACCGCAGCCTCTTCGTCACTTGATTGAAGCATTAGTTATACTGAATTCTCTCACAATCGCCTCTCTCAAGTGCAGTGAAGAAAGAAGGCATTTGAAAACACTCTGCTTGACGCAAAACCACAAAGTGTTCAGTGAGACGAACGCAGCCTTTCAAAGTCCAACTAATTAAACTAATTCAAGAAGTGTCCCTTATATCATGTCAGAGGAGCTTGGATGTAAACAAACCTCTCTGTTAGGAGGACTCAACATTAAGGGCAGTAATTCATCACATGAAACAGTGATATCATATTGAGGCTCACTGTAACAGAATCAGTGTCATGAGTTCAGTCTCTCATGTGCTGAGCTGTTTGTGGTTTTCCATATGATACAGACAGGAAGTGTTCTGAATCAGCAGCTGTCGATTGATCTGCACCTCTTTTTAGAGTCTGACCTCTGTGCCTCTTTGATATCTAACATTTGTTTTAAATGCATAAATTAAATAGATACTTAAGGTGCATTTCAACCAAGAGTTCCGGGGTCTTTTAGCCAGAAGTACTTTACCCAGAACTAAAAGGTTTCCCTTAGCCCCCATTGTTGTCTGCGTTTCAACCACGGGCTGAAGTCCTGGGTAGATTATGCAAATCAGGTCAGTGACTATGGAGAAAAAAACTAGTAAATGCACTACACCACCAGACCAGTAGAGGGCAGTAAAACAAAGACGAATGCCATTCATCACAGATGACACCTGGCGCTGTTTTAGATGGTGCTATATTTCATCACAGATGGATTCACTGAATAAACACGTGAGAGGAGATAAGCGCGAGCAGCAAAGACGTTTCAACACGACTTTAAAATCGTTTTTAACGCAAGAAGCCTTGGCAGAGATCAGCCTGTGTTTTGATTTAAACAGCGACCCTGTTAACTGCCGACTTTCAGCTGGATGCATCCCTCATAAACGTCTTTAGACAATCATTAATTATCTGATGAGGATATTTTGAAATCTTAATAGAAATTAAACTAGTTTGCATTCCCAGGAACTCCCTCTGTGTTTCAACAGCTTTGTAAACTCCACAAACACTGACATGTTCAGCTGAAGGTCTCCAGTTTACAGGGTCACTTTTAAAACCGGAACACCAGGAGAGACGCATTTGCAGCTGGCTGAGAGAAGACTACTGTTACAAGCTGCTAAATCAAGAGAATCACAGCTTCTTCTTCTTTTGAAAAGTTCACACATACAAAAAAGATAGAACAAATAAAAACTAATGAAAGAAAGAGAAATCAAGTGAATCACAGATGTGTGTGATGTTAATGTGGACAGCAGGCAGAATAAAAACACTGGGGTTAATCTACCAATCAGACACGTTCAGCATTGCAGGCCCTGCCCCCCGAAAGTCCCAGGACCTTTGAAAAGTACTACCCCCCCAAGCAGGGGCTTTTTAGGGGGGAGATTATCTACCCCTGAACTAAATTTAGACCCTGGATCCACAGGTCGAAACGCACGTAGTTCCGGGGTAAAGTTCCTCCGGAGAAAAAACACCTTTAGATACTTAATTGAATGTTTGCAGCAGCCTCAATCACAGTCAGTACTCTGCATCAGCACTGAACATGAGAATATTTAAGTACATAAAGACACTAAAAATGTCTCTAAAACACACAAATGTTACATGAAATATATTAAAAGTGTCACAGTTTGCATATGAATGCATAATTAAATTATTTGTGGAAGCCTGGTATGTATAGGTATTTATAGTTTCTATGTCAACATAGTCTTTGTTTTCCTATGACTCACACGCAGCACACTGAGTGCTTGTGTGACGTTCTTTCAGCACACAGAGATCTCCTCAGCTGTGCCTGTCCTACAGTGTTCTGGTAAAAATATTCATCCTTGTCTAATGGGGATGCATCATTGTGTGAGGTATTTACCCTGCTAACAGACCTCTCCAATCCATAAATATTGTGCCATGAGCTGATATGTTTTTGTCACGTTGCATCGCTTTAGAGCAGGCAGGCTAGGAGGGCAGAAGAAGTCACCTGTTGGACGAACTGATGTGTTTTAATGGTGAAAGAAAATGTTGTTAGTGTGAAAGCTGAGAAAGATCAGAGACATGCAGTTTTTAGAACAAATTTTAGTGACATGTGAAGAGGAGAGACTTCTACCAACAATTAAAACACATCAAATCTCATAGCTCATCTCTGATTTTCACACTCAGTGCATCTCTTTTATTTATTTATTCATGTCACCATTTTCTCTTCCAAACCTTTAACACAGCAAGACACCTCTCAGGTAGAAAAGACAAAAAAATTATGGTCCTCCATTCTCAAACTGTGATCTAAATCCATCTATCTCCTGTGTTAATAACTTAAACATTTAAATACATTTTTTCCAGCTTATTTTTCAAATTTTGGCTTTTTTTCACCTGTGAAACATGCAGGGATCAGAAGGTGGAACATTATAAAATATATATTACCAGTCAAAATTTTGGACACACCTTCTCATTCAATGTTTTTTATTTATTTTAATTATTTGAAACACTGTAGATTAATACTGAAGACATAAAAACTATGAAAGAATATATATTGAATTATTAAATTCACACAAAAGTGTTAAACAAAGCAGAATATGTTTTATATTTTAGATTCTGTAAAGTAGACCCCTTTTTCCTTCATGACAGCTTTGCACACTCTTGGTATTCCCTCAGTCTGCTTCATGAAGTGGTCTCCTGGAATGGTTTCTAATTAACATGAGCCTTGTCAAGAGTTCATTTGTAGAAGGACTTGCCTTCTTAATGTGTTTGAGACCATCAGTTGTGTTGTTCAGAGGCAGGGTTAGTACACAATGGATAGTCCTATTTGACTACTGTTGTAGTCCAGATTATGGCAAAACCAGATTATTTCATAGTTTTGATGTCTTCAGGATTAATCTACAATGTTGAAGATAATCAAAATACATAAAAACCATTGAACGAGAAGGTGTGTCCAAAGTTTTGACTGGTAGTGTATGTTTTGGATCTTTGTTTTGATTTGTTTTGATTTGATTTAAAGTGATGTCTTTTTTCAAACATGTGAAAAAATTATAATAGCAAAATAGTTCAAGTAAAAATGAAAAAATGAACGAACAAACAAAATCAATTAATTTTTTTCAGCAAGTACGGACACATTTTAATTTACAACATTTTATTCAATAATTTCTGTTGTTGCATGAGTTAAAAAAAATATGTAAGGAAATAAAGAAGATGCTGACAACAGCTATTTTCACTACCTGTTAAGTGATACGTTTAGTTGGATTTGTTGTGTTTTTGTTCTTGCCTTTCCTGCCTCTCTGTCAAGGAAGAGAAGAGAAAAAAATATTTAGAGGCATTGTGGAGTTTTGGTTTGGCACCAATATAGTGTGCACTTATTTTACTTATGACGTCAATCTTTACTGTTGTCTGTAGGAGTAGCAGTATTATCAGATTCAGTAATCGGCACAACTTCCAGCTGAGCAGGGGGCTGGATGTCTTCTGTAATTTGTGTTATTAGAATCAGATTTTAACTTTGGATGCAGATTTACGACAGACCTTGACACCAAGCTGCGTGTAAAGATGTGTGGGTGATTCTGTAGCTTGCTCTGCACTCTGAACTTAAAGTCATCATCTCTTTATCTCTGCTTCATTGATTCTTGTTGTTGCTTTATAAAAACGTCTCCAATCATTTAAGGACAGAGCAAACCGAATCACAGTTTGTCTCTTTACCCCTGAATGGATTACAGAAAGGCCGACCAGGCACAGCACCGGATCCAAAAAGGAGCTTTTGCTTAAAGTGGTTGGTGACATTTCTCATTGGAAGGTTCATAAAGAGGTGCAAAACAACCCTAACCCTCGAAGGATAGACGCTAAACAACTGCAGAGAGGCGGAACGCTGCCACAAGAGGAGTAAACGATGCACAGAATGACCACAAAGAAACACAAAGAGACGCAGAACCACCAGCAGAAGACACAAATGTCTACAAACAATGCAAATGTGATGTAGTCTCTGGTGAAGAGGGTGTGGGGACCTTTTACATGCAGCGTCTCGGGGCTCGTCGTCTTGTAATGCCTTTGCCTTGAAGTCTGCAGAAGGAGAACTTCAGTGTAATTTAAAATAATCTACCTATCAGAGGAACCGGCAGCAAGCTGATCTCATTCCTCTACCTCCTCTGGTGCTATTTTAAAGATACTATACATCGTATTTGATTTCCATACCCGAGTGCTCTAATGTGATCTGTGTTTATGATATGAAAGGCAGAAACAGAGTTTAAGAAGGCTGGAGGGATGCATGAGGACTGAGGACTGCTTGCAAAGATTTATAGGGAAATGTTTCTGTATTTTGTTCTTGTGTTAGTCGCTTCATTCAGACGACTGTAGATTTGTTGAATATTGTTTTCTTCCCCACATGTTTCCATATTTCAAAATGCAAACACAATAAATGTTTGTTGTAGTATCTTCCCTCTCCTCTCTGTCCTTCATCACACGCGTGATGCTGCTCGAGCTGTGTTTGCATCATACGTCTAATCTGCAGCTCAACGCTCAGACTCTCCTCTCCTCTTATTTTGCTTTTTCATTTTAATGGACTAAGAGAAATCAATATTGTTACTTCAGCTCTCCTTATCATTTCAGAGCTGTCACGCTGAGAGAAATGAGCCCTGCATGCTTGTGCCTGCAGTTCTCCCCCTCTGCCACCAGAGGGCACTCACATGTAGATGGGAAAGTGATGCCATCTGTAAATCCTCTCTTTTGCTCTGATATCTTTGCTGAGTTCCACCTTTTTATGTAATTTGCAGTGAGAGCTGTCTGAGTCAAACATGTCATATGAGATTTGTTTGCACATTGCTGGTAACCTAAAGGGTATCTGAGGACAGCACAGCGCTCACTGCTCCGGCACAGTCAGCGGGAGACGTACCAAGGATGTTTCCATCCTGAGATCCGGCCTCAACATTAACACAGATATCGATTGTAAAAGACATCCTATCTGTTTTTATTCCCTCTGCTCTTTGATCGATGCAGAGGAAATATGCAAACTCATGGGAAAGTATTTCCGAGTCATGTGGAGCCTGCAGGGACATTATGTTCAACTCAGCTGTTTGGAGAATGATGGAGAAAGGTCTGATGAGGTCTCCTCTCTGCAGCTGTTGATTGGAAACAATTTAACTCTCATCATTTAATGCAAAGACTAAATCAGAACTTTATATTTATATCAGAATCACACATCATACACGGCTTATACTCACATGTGGACATTTGTCGCCTCACTTGACCGCTTAGCTCAGGAAAAGCTCACTAACTCTCCAAGAGCAGCTGAACTCTCAAACCTCCTTCATGTTAAACATCTCAATTCTCAGCCAGATATCAGCGACTGATCATACGACATGATAGTGTTTGTTTTGATCACTCACTTAGAATCATTGTTTGTGTACAAAAAGAAAAAGACTGAGACATTCTCTGCTGACAAAAATGGAGATGGAATAAACAACAGCAACCTCCCTTCATCGCAGCATCTCAACAAACCAGGTCTCAGAGGTTTGACATGTTGCTTCTACTTCTCCCTGCAGTGTGATCTGAACTTGTCCAGCTTTAGATTCAAAGAGATCTGAAATGTCACATCTGTGCGGATATTTGTTTTACGTGCAGCCTGCATCAAGAAGTTTTTGGTGACAAATAGAGGAGGATGACAGAATACAACTTTAACAAACAGGGAGAAGTGTAGAAAATTCTAACAATACAATCAAAAAAATAATAAATGCAAATGAAACAGAATAAAATGGAGAAACATTTGAGCAATAAATCTTTGTTATAGAGATTTAAAAAATGAAAAAAAAAAAAAAGCATTAAAGGAGGATAAAAGGGTTTATCAGTCAGGGTCCGGGAGGCAGACCCCCTCTCTACCTTTCAGAGTAGGCTTCAAACTTTCCATTTTGATCAAGCTTATAGTTCGAGCTGTCTCAGGCTTGGACCAGCTCTTAATTATGCTGGCTATTGGCTTAGACTGACACACTAGGACCCTATGCCTCTCCTCTGCCTGTCTCTTACTTTAACTCTCCCTGTCCCATTAAAGTTACTAACCATAGACCTTTCTGGAGTCCCTGAGCTCCCTTGTCTCGTAGGTTCCTCTGCTGCTGTGGACGTGCCTCCAGCTCCAGCTACAACCACTACATCTTGACAATTTGATGCACAACTTGTTCAAAATTAATGCATTATGTTACAGTGAAGAGTTCAAGCCCCAATGCTAAGCTAGGTTAACCTCCTGACCCCCCTGCAGGATTTTTTTATGCACGTTTGCATTCATCTGGGGTCCGTTTTGTGATATTACAGCCACCGTATTGACTCCAATATAAGACAATCCTTATTAGGTATTGGCCAAGACTTTAATGTATGCTACATAGAAACAAATGTATGATGCTCAGCTCCTTTGACAGTTCCTACTGATGAAAATTAGGTTGTAGCTCCCTGTATATCATCTCTCTCTCTCTCTCTCTCTCTCTCTCTCTCTCTCTTTATCAATTTCAATTCAATTCAATTCAAAGGGCTTTATTAGCATGGAAAACATACGTAATCATTGCTAAAGCTTAAAAAGAAATAAAACACAAAATGACAAACAATTACAGAATAATAAGATTAAATGTTAAACTAACAGAGCTGTATAGAAGAAAGAAAATATATGAATAATAATCTTTATCTCCGTCTATCCCTCTCTCCAACACGGTCTCAGCAGATGTGTGTCTAACATGAGTCTGGTTCTGCTGGAGGTTTCTGCCTGTTAAAGGAAGTTTGTCCTTGCCACTGTAACTTGCTAAATGTTGCAAAGTGCTCTGCTCATGGTGGATTAAGATGAGATCAGACTGAGTCCTGTCTGTAAAATGGGACTGGATCTTATCCTGTCTTGATGTTGGGTCTTTGTTAATAATAGAACATAGAGTACGGTCTAGACCTGCTCTGTTTGGAAAGAGTATTCAGATAATGTTTGTTGGGATTTGGCGATATATAAATAAAGATTGATTGATTAAAATAACAAATCAATAAATAATCAAAGAAATACATTGAAATTAATTAGTTAAATACAATGAAAAGCAAGTCTGTAAAAGTGAGTTTTAAGAAGAGACTTATAAGATGTCTCTGACTGCATCAGAGGAGACATGAGCTCAATATAAAGTTTAGAAATCAAGTTATATTAGTGTTTAGCTCATGCATTGCTTTCCAGTACTTCTGCATCTTTAAGCATCCCCAAAAATATGAAGACAGTTTCTGGATTTCTGAGTTGTGTAACGCCCTCTTTAAAGCTCTGAGAACACCTCACACATTAAAGAAAAGTGGAGAAAAGAAGCAGGACTAAAGCTGTCAGGGGAGGCACTGCAGGAGATCTGCAGTGTTTAATGGTCTTCAGCTGACTCCAGGGACTGTGGGAACATTACTGGAAAGCTATCATCAGGTGCTGTAAGACACTATATTGAGAAAAATACAGGGAAACATCATGTTGAGAGAGTGAGGCTCACTGGAGGCAAATCATTTATATACATACCGGGACTTTTATACTGAAATGGCATTCAAAATACGGTCAAGGGGGTCTCTATGTGGGTCAAAGAGGGGGCATGAAAAGCTGCCGCATGCGCTTTTGGAAGGAAGTCAAAATAATCACCAGACAGTTGCTACATTAGACAACTGGTCTGGAACAAGCTGCAGCCTCCGGTCTTAAAATATGAAGCCCATGCAGAAGTGCTTAAAACTGCAGTTCCCCGAGCGTCCACTTGAGGCTGGCTGCAGAAACACACCCATTCAAAGAGCCAATCTTTACAGCAGAAATAAACATGTTTCAAAAAACAGTTCATGTCTGAATAAATCATTTCTCTATCAGCACACACTGTACAGGGTGAATTATTTTATAACTCGTTATTTTTGAAGGATTTAAACTTACAAGTTTTGCCCAAATAAGGGCATGGCTGACTTGATTGACAGGAGGGCACTCTGTAGCTGTTAGCGAAAAGGCTAAAGGCCCGCCTCTTTACCTCACACTAGCTCGACAGACTTTAGGTTGAGCTCAGCATTTTACTTACTATCAACAAATATCTTATACCACCACACTTAAAAAAACCTGAGTATCCCTTTAAGTTGCTGTGTATCCTTTTTTTGCTTAACATTATTTTATTTTGAAAGGGCAAAAACTACACTTCTGGTAAATTGTAAAGTGTCTATAGGATCGACCCCAGAGGCAAATGCTTTTAAAATATTTTTAGATGATCAATAAATCTTGGAATCAAAACTGTTTTCAGTTTATACAACCACCAGACTTCCTTTAAACTAAGTAAGTGATTTTAGAGGAGGAAGAGTAGTTGATTTCAACATCATCATGGAGCATCATGTTCATTTCAACCACTCATGAAGTAGATCCATCTTTCCTATGTCCACATTTCGTTCCTTTCTTTCCTCGAAGCCTGACTTCTCATGAAGTCAGGGCGGTCCGAACCATTGGCCAAATTTTGCAACCCCATGGCATTTTGCCTTTTCAAAATAAAATTGGAATAAAAAAGAAGAGAAAGTAGTTCGCAAGCACTGAGGATATTATGCTTTTCTAACAGATATCTCACCATTATTTGTCAGGTCCCCTTCTTTCTCCCATCTTTACTTGGATACACTTTCATATCTGACCTTTGATATTTAGTTAGTTCTGAGTATAGTGTCCATGTCACCCATAAACATGTATTTATATTTCCTTATGTGCCTGATTCTTGTGTGAAATGCAAATAAAACCCTCTCAGACTGTAACCTCTTGCTTTATAACTGGCTTTAGTCGGATACCAGGCAATTAACTGTGAGCACACCTCGGGGCGCACACTCTGAAGCTACACTAACGCCACCCCTCCTCTGACACGAGAGCATCAAACACAACATGGCAGGGTGGAGCCTCCACAGACCTGTGAGTCAGCCGGCTGATGGAGAATATCCCACTGATGAATCACAGGATTTAATGCTGCAGCTGAGTCTTTGAACGCTCAGCCTGTCACAGGCAGAAAGGGACGAACTTATAGAGTCTTATTAGAGCCATTAGGAAGAATAAATCCTGAAATACTGAAAGTTAAATGTTTGAATGTAAAGAGGAATGACTGGAAGAGTTAAACAGATCATAGAAATTAAGGAAATTAGGACAGAAAGGAATAAGCGAGTATGATGAAAAAATCAGAGATAGAAAAAGAGAGTATTATTTGTTAATTTTTTCTGTATCATCTTTTTGCGACAAATATTTAATAGCGTTATTATTTTGTCCTTTTGATTATTAATGCAAAGATGTATGATTATTTATTTTTACTACCAGGCTTTCTTACTATTCTCCTGGCTGTGTTAAATACTTCATTCTGATTGGTCAGAATCCCTTGACAATGGTTATGAGCTCTGAATAAAAAAGGCAACGCAAGGGAATGCTGCTACAAGGCTTCCGCTTGCTCGAGTCAAACTCAGTATGTAGTATCAACTTGTTTGCATATTTAGTTTGTAGCTGGGTAATAAGCAGGATTATGTATAGTTAACAGGATGCAATCTCTTCAGGGTCAACAATACTCCGCTTTGCGTCAGACTCTTCTATGTGGCATAACCACAGACTAACTTTACATTCTCCTTTACTTAGAAAATGTCATTTATTGTAGTTCTCTAATGTTCCTTCTGTTTTACGTGAGCATACATGTCACTCAACTGTGACTGGAAATGTTTTCGCTATTCCATATTTATCAATTATTCTATTTTATCATTTTATATTTCAACTTTTTTATTGACTCATTTCTTATTTTACACTTTTTACTCATTGGTTTTTACTCTCGTTGCTTTCCTTTCACTGTTCCCTCATTCATCACAGATTTTTTCACATTTTTATGGCTCCTATGACTCCATACAGAGTTCATAAGTATCGATAATCCAGTCCAAATGGTGTCTCTGAGTCTCCGAGGTAATCAGGGACCAGGTATTTGCAGCTCAAATGTGAGCAGCAGATACATTTAAATACTTTTGTATGTCAGAGAAAAGAGCTGCACTCTCTCCGTCTTTTGGAAATTGTGGGTTTCGCTGTGTCATTCCATGAAGCTTCTCCAGCAGACAGCTTTTAAACAGCTCCTGTATAACCCTCTGATCTGAGCCTCAGTGTGCCCTGCTGTGCTGCTACTCACTGCAAACTGTGCTGTTCCATCGCTCATATGAGCCTCCACGGGGAAGAATGGAGCTGATTCGAACATAAATACAGCATGGTCCTTTTCTTTCTCCATCTATCTTATAACATGCAAAACGTAACCATCGGCCGGTCTGACTGAAGCTGCAAAAGACTCCCACCTGTCTTTAGTCTTTGTGAATTAGTGAAGTCATGACAGGTTGATTCATTTTCTTTATTTGGAGGATAGCTGAGAACAGACAGAGAGGGAGCAGCTGCTGTGTGTCATGTTTGCAGCAAATAAAGCTTTCCTTGAAATCCTTTTCTTCTCCTTGTTTTCTCTTCGAGCTACAAACGTCTTATAGATGCTCTTTAGATGTGTGCCAAACCGTGAGGCAACAAAGCAATGGGTTTAAAAAAAAAAAAAAGAAGAAGACTACGGGGCACATTAATAACAATACTGCTTCTGACTGACATACATAAAAAAAACCTATCCTGACCATAACTGAGTAAATCTATCATTTGTAGGTGAAGAGAGAGCATGTTTTCTGTAATGTATATTTTATTAAAGGGTTAGTTTGGTTGAGGTTCTCCTGGCTGACACACCAAATGTGTTGCAACATGAGCATGAACAAGTTACATCCATTGATTAATCTCCTTTAGAAGTATCCTGTGGCCCTCTTCCAAGTTACCACACAAGTCCAGATTTCCTGTGAGGTGTTATTAGAGCCCCATTTATTTAGCCTAAACACAGTCTGTTTACAGAAAGAATCGTTCCCAACCTTAATTGACCTTTTCAAAATCCTGGAAGTTATGTAAAAGTTTACACAACGACTAAAAGTTGAGTTTAAGGCCCGATATCTTACAACAATAGTTTGCAACTGACTGACATCGGACTTCAACCAGATCCGTACCCACTCTGTCTCCGATCTGCAGCCATCCAGCTCCAGACAGCTGGAGTCATGAGACCGAGGTTTTCTCGGGGTAATTCGTGAATTAAGGATTCTCCTCCTCCTCTCCTCATCCATGTTGTCTTTAAGATAAGATAAGATATACTTTATTGGTCCCCCATTGGGGGAAATTCTTTTGTTACAGCAGCTTACAACACGGCACAGGGGAATACAACAATGTACTAACATTAAAAAATATAATAATAATAATAATAATACCAATAACAAAGATAAAATAGAATAGAATAAAATAAAAATGAAATAGAATAAAATGAAATTAAATAAAATAGAATAAAATAAAATAAAGTAAAATTAAATAAAACATGGCAACTATTACAGATGTATACCCACTATGTACACTTCTATCTGATAAATAGATAAGGTAAGTTATTGCACCATAAAAATGCACCAGGTTATTTAAAAACAAACATACACAGTATGAAGAACAGTGCGATTCAGATTAAATAGCGGTTTATGGTCCTCTGAAAACCTCTGACATCCAGGCCGGATGTTTTCATTTTGTTTTTGTGTCTGACTTCCTGTCCTGCTCCATCTGCTCTGTTAAGATTGTCTCGTGCTCCGGCATCTGGTAAAAAATAGAAGTCTTGTGTATCTGATCTGGAGGGCTCCAACCTGCTGGATCAGACACGCAGCCAGAATGCAACTGAATGGATACAGAGGAAGTTAACACATTGACTAGAATAGAAACCTATCAGATCTGGTGCCGTGACGGATCAGAGTAGGACCGGATACGGATCTGGTCAGATTTGGATGTAAATGTTTAGTTCATGATGTGATACCAAACCCTCCAATATCAATAGCAGGTGTTTTACTCACATGGGATCCTGATCAGCCCCGCCCCTTCATTGAGAAACCGCCCGACTAGAATATAATACGCTACAGACAGGATAGATTGTTCAACATAACTAACAAAGACCCAACATCAAGACAGGATAAGATCCAGTCCCATCTTACAGACAGGACTCAGTCTGATCTCATCTTAATCCACCATGAGCAGAGCACTTTGCAGCATTTAGCAAGTTACAGTGACAAGGACAAACTTCCTTTAACAGGCAAAAACCTCCAGCAGGACCAGACTCATGTTAGAAACACATCTGCTGAGACCGTGTTGGAGAGAGGGATAGACGGAGATGACGAGAGAGAGATGATATACAGGAAGCTACAAGATAATTTTCATCAGTAGGATGAAGTAAAAGGAGCTGAGCATCATACATTTGTCTCTATATAGCGTAAACTGAAATCTCAGCCATGACCTTATTTGGGTCGTCTTACATTCAGATCAAGACGGTGGCTGTACTATCACAAAATGGATCCTAGTTGACTCAAAACATGTGCATAAAAATCTTTCTGCAGCAGGGTCAGGAGGTTAGCCTAGCTTAGCATTGAGGCTTGAAATCTTCACTGTAACATAATGCATTATTTTTTAACAAGTTGTGCATCAAATCAAATCCTCAAGATGTTGACTCTATAAATACAAAATTTGACGGACAAACTCCTGCACAGTGATTTATTTTGGCGTTAACAACGAGGCCCGTTTCCTCAAAGAATCTGAGCTTTAAATCTGCGGCACTATTTTACCTCAGTACATGAATCCGCTGCTAAATATACTCGTCTATAACAATGACTGGCTCAGTGATTGTGTCCAGCGTTGATATGAGTGAGCGGAGGAGGAGGAGGGGGAGGAAGAAAGGCATAGCAAGATGGACGAAGAGGAGGAGGCGGAGGAGGAGGAGGAGGAGAAAGACCTTTACTCTGGAGCACAGACCAGGCCAGACCAGGCTCGTCTTGTCTGGGTTGCTAGGAAACCGGCAAGGCGCCTGATCTAATTTATTAAATTCAGCCTCTCGCCTCGTCTGTATCTCTCTGTTTCTCTTCCTGTGTCTGTCTGTCTCGCTCACTTTCAGCCTCCATGCTGCTTTCCCTATCTGTCGTTATCTTTCCCACCCTCTAAGGCGCTTATCTTCCTCCCTTCCTCTTCTGACTCTTCCTCTGCCCCCCCCCCTCCCTATCTGTACTCTGTGTGTATATGTGTGTGTCTCTCTCTCTTTCTCTCTCTCACTCTCACTCTCTCTCTCTCTCTCTCTCCAGTCCTCCTTCCATCTCAGACCTCAGACAGCGTATCCTCTTAGGCTGTGCGGCAGTGCCACCCCCATATCTTTCACACCGAGCCATGAGTACCGCCCTCAGGCAGGCCAGACCTTCTGTGACTTACCAAGCAGACAAACACACATGTAAACACACTCACACACACACACACACACACACACACACACACACACACACACACACACACACACTACATTACCATTTAGACTGTGACTTTGTCTTGCTTTGCTCTTGGATGCCAGATTCATAAATGTTGATACATCAGCCTTTCACTACGAGGCACTCGTCGGTGCCTGAATTATTCAGCATCGCCATCACTATCCCCAGCCCGCTCGATGATCGTTCACTTTCGGAGATAATCGATAAAAAAGGACATAAACATGAATTTGATTTCTTTCACTTAATGGAAACACACGGAGCACAATGGCGCAGTAAATATACTGGGGAGTGTGGAGTTTTAGGCGATTCAGTCTTACATTTTCGAGAGAAGACAAAGAGACAAGTGTTTGGGGACAGCCAATGGTTTTAAAAGTAAAACCATCCAGGATCCTGTACCTTTAAACTGTAATAGCTGTGCAGCTTCCCTGAACTCTGTTACGCTACCTGTTTTTGTGGGATCAGGAATAAACAGGAGCTCCCTGTGAGGAAAGAGAGTGAGGAGGATTATCTGCTAAATCGTGAAAACCTTTGTATTTCACTTGATTCCAGCTATCGGTTGTACTAGGAAGTTAGCTCCACCCCCTTTAGCATATCTGGTTTCATCATTCAATGTACAGTCATGGCCAAAAGTTTTGAGAATGACACAACTATTAATTTCCACAAAGTCTGCTGTTTCAGTTTTTATAATGGCAATTTGCATATACTCCAGAATGTTATGAGGAGCGATCAGCTCAACTGCAATTAATTGCAAAGTCCCTCTTTGCCTTGAAAATTAACTTTATCACCAAAAACACATTTCCACTGCATTTCAGCCCTGCCACAAAAGGACCAGCTAACATAATTTCAATGACACACAGGTGTCACACACATTAACACAGGTGTGGGTGTTGATGAGGACAAGGCTGGCGATCAATCTGTCATGATTGAGTGACTGGACACTTTAAAAGGAAGATGGTGCATGACACCATTGTTCCTCATCTGTTAGCCATGGTTACCTGCAAGGAAACACGTGCAGCCATCATTGCATTACACAAAAAGGGCCTAACAGGGAAGTTTATAGCAGCGAGTAAGATTGCACTTCAGTCAACCGTCTATCCAATTATCAAGAACTTCAAGGAGAGAGGTTCAATTGTTGCCAAACAGGCTCCAGGGCGCCCAAGAAAGTCCAGCAAGCGCCAGGACCGTCTCCTGAAGGTGTTACAGCTGTGGGATCGGGCCGCCACCAGTGCAGAGCTTGCTCAGGAATGGCAGCAGGCAGGTGTGAGTGCATCTGCACGCACAGTGAGGCGAAGACTTTTGGAGGAAGGCCTGGTGTCAAGGAGGGCAGCAAAGAAGCCACTTCTCTCCAGTAAAAACATCAGGGACAGACTGATATTCTGCAGAAGGTACAGGGACTGGACTGCTGAGGACTGGGGTAAAGTCATTTTCTCTGATGAATCCCCTTTCCGATTGTTTGGGGCATCTGGAGGAAGGCTTGTTCGGAGAAGACGAGGTGAGCGCTACCATCAGTCCTGTCTCTTGCCAACAGTGAAGCATCCTGAGACCATTCATGTGTGGGGTTGCTTTTCGGTCAAGGGAGTGGGCTCTCTCACAATCTTGCCTAAAAACACAGCCATGAATAAAGAATGGTACCAGAACGTCCTCCGAGAGCAACTTCTCCCAACCATCCAAGGGCAGTTTGGTGATGAAGAATGCCTTTTCCAGCATGATGGAGCACCTTGCCATAAAGCAAAAGTCATAACAAAATGGCTCGGGGGACAAAACATTAAGATTTTGGGCCCTTGGCCAGGAAACTCCCAGATCTTAATCCCATTGAGAACTTGTGGTCAATCCTCAAGAGGCGGGTGGACAATCAAAAACCCACAAATTCTGACAAACTCCAAGCATTGATTATGCAAGAATGGACTGCCATCAGTCAGGATTTGGTCCAGAAGTTGATTGACAGCATGCCAGGGAGAATTGCAGAGGTCTTGAAAAAGAAGGGTGAACACTGCAAATATTGACTTATTGCATGAATTCTGTGTAATTCTCAATACAAGCTTTTGATACTTATGAAATGCTTCTAATTGTATTTCATTATACCATAGAAACATCTGACAAAAACACCTAAAAACCATGAAGCAGCAGACTTTGTGAAAATGTAATATTTGTGTCATTCTCAAAACTTTTGGCCATGACTGTAGATGAGCTCAAGCTTGTTTGATGACAACAGATTGGTGTGGCGTTTAAAGGGAACTCCCCCACGTGAAAATGTGCATCTTGGGCACTTCCATGCACCATAGTCTGTATAAAAAATGGACGTAGTATTTGTGATGTCACCCATCTGTTTCTGAAACGCTGGTTTGAGGCCAATCGTCTGTGGGTGCCATATTGCTGCTGTCGAGCGATTGTGACGTAAAGAGGCGGGCTTTGAGCCTCCTAGCCAACAGCTACAGTGTTCCCTCCTGTCAATCAAGTCAGATGTGCCTCTCATTGGAAAACTTGTAATCTTAATATCTTCGAAATTGCCGTGTTAGGAAAAAATGTACCCCCCGTACAGTGTGTGCCGATCAAGAAATGAACTATCCCGACTACACTTGTTTTTTGTACCAGGCTGTAAACATGTTTATTTCTGCTGTAAAGATCGGCTTTTTTGAATTGGTGTGTATGTGGTTTCTGGTGCTTCTGCAGCCAGCCTCAAGTGGATCCTCCATGAACTGCAGTTTTAAGCACTTCCGCGTTGGACTCGTATATTTAGACCGGAGGTTGCTGCTTGGCGTGCATGCGATTTGACGTGCAAATTTAGTGAGTACACAAAATTTCCACAAATAATGTAATCGTTCCTATTTGCTGTGAAAGCGACAAAACATTTAACTCACAAAACTTGCATGAAACAAATGTTCTTCCTGTTCATCTCACCCTTTTTCGCTAATGTGAGTCGAAATACTGCAGGACAAAGACTCGTCACAGAAACCGAGGACGAAGGGGAACTGTCTAAACTCGTATCTAACACAATATTCTAAATATTTGTAGACATGATTTGATTACCTGAGTATAAATTTGAACGTAAGCAGAACAGTGTTTTGGAAGCCAATGTGGAAGTGTTAAAAACTGCGGTTCATCAAGCGTCCGCTTGAGGCTGGCTCCGGAAGTACCAGAAACCACATACACACCAATTCAACAAAGCCGATCTTTACAGAAGAAATAAACATGTTTACAGCCTGGTACAAAAGACGAGTGTAGTCTGGAAAGCTCATTTCTCGATTGGCACACACTGTTGGGGGTGGGGGTTCATAACGCGTCAATTTTGAAGATATTAAGATTATGAGTTTTCCATTATGGGAGGCACAGCTGACTTGATTGACAGGCGGGAACACTGTAGCTGTTGGCTAGGAGGCTCAAAGCCCGCCTCTTTAGGTCACACTCAGTCGACAGCAGTTATGTTGAGTTCAGCATTTCCAATATGGCTGCCGCCAACAATTGGCCTCAAAACAGCGCTTCAGAAACAGATGGGTGACGTCACGGATACTATGTCCATTTTTTATACAGTCTATGGACAAGACAAAAAAAACACTGTGGGTAATCTACCAATCAGAAATGTTCAGGATTGCAGGCCCCACCCCCTAAAGTTTATGGACATTTGGAAAGTACCCTGAGCAGGGGCTTTTCAAGGGGGAGATAAACTACCCAAGAACAAAATTTGGAACCTGCTTCCTGCTGTCGAAACATACATAGTTCCTCAGAAGTTCCTGCCGTTAAAAAGCATCTTTAGCCCAACTTTTGACTGCTTGCTGCGTGATCCGCCATGATCCTCCTTGTACGACTTTGTTGACGTGCTGCATCACAAATGCACACAGCAGGTCCTGGCAGGCGAGTACAACTCTTCAATTTTGGTTTAATCCGGAGAGGTTTATGTCGCTGTTAAGAACTGAAAATCAGGTGCCGAATCTCAGGAGGTTGGAACCGGTTCTCGATACCCGAGCCTATTCAAGATGACGGTGACACAGCAACTTTCGCCACAGGTCAACACTGGTTGTGAGAAATGAAGAGAACACTTGGAAGGGAACATGGTGACTCATGTCACACACACAAACACACACACACACACACACACACAAATTGAGTGTGTGTGTGGGTTTGTGTGTGTGAACTGAATCACTTTACTCCCAGACTTCAGTTTTTTACCAAATATGTTGAAGCATCAGTGGAAAAATCTGCACAATCTCTCTCGCTCTCTCACAAACACACACACAAACACACACACCATCCTCGCTCTGCCCACATTGGGCCTGGCATGTTCATTATAACTGGATTCTCCAGTCTGAAGAAGGTAAAGGTGAACGAGACATCACACTGCAGTCAGCCACACTTACCCTCGTCACCCAACCGCCAGGAAAGAGGACAGTTATCCCGCGGGAGGAAATGTGGTTCTTCTCATCATGGAGGGTGTAGTCGATCGTGACCTAAGCAGAATGAGATCAGTGGCACCAGTGTATGCACATAAACCCCAGTCATCATTTTGTCAGCCACGGTGACACGGCAAACTGGGAGGTAGCCAAGAGGTGCTGCTACTCGCTCCAGGCCCCTGATGAGACATGAAGCCTGAAAATATCAAACACCCAGTCGTAACAGGGCCATTAAAACGCTTGTTAAACCAGAGTTTTCAGCTGTCCCTTCACCCATTTCATCCCATCATGGCTGGGGTCTGTGTGAATCATCAGCACCCTGAGGTGCGTATTCTGTGTGTATGACAGAAGCAGAGGGTGATGAAAAAGAGAAATAATACCCACCCACTGCCGTAATGCCCCCGGGGATCCGGAGGCTTGAACTAAATTCATATAAGAAGATGTAGTAGCTGGTGTGGGTGTGCTTCCATCTGTGTGTGTGTGTTTTTACAGTGTGAGTGTTCGGAGATCTGAAAGCCATAAGGTAGAAATTCAGCCGCCGCAGACTGAGTGATGGCAGGAACCTTGTATTGATGTTGAGCGAGCATATAGAGTTTTAAAATACTACAGTCACTCCTCTCTCCTCTTCATGCCCTCACCTGTGTGACCTCCTGGAGCACGTGGACTTCTTACACATCAGCTGGTAGAAAGCTGGATTGTTAATTTAAGGTCAGAGGAACCCACATTCAAGAGACTCAGACTCATGCTCACAGAGTGTATCAGGATTTTCTGTGTTTCGTCCTCTCATTGAGATCAGAATAACAGATGAACAGTAATCCAAGCATGTGAATGGCAGCTTGCTTAATGGCGCTGAATCCAAAAGAACCAGCTGTTGTATGCAGACCTGCTGTGAACGCCGTTAAAATACAAGATCGACTTCTATTTCCTTTTTGCAGAGAAATTATTCTGTGCTTTGGATCATTTTCTTTAAAGAAGGAGGTGCAAAACTTTGGACTTTGCATTCATGTATACAGGCTGAGTTGATCAGAGGTTGCATGCAGGTCAGATTTAGCCAGAGAGCCGCCCTTTGATTAGCCTGAATGTAGGCTATATAGATCATAGACTGTATAATAAATGGACGTAGTATCCGTGACGTCACCCATCTGTTTTAAAGCCCATCGTCGGCGGGTGCAATATTGGAAATGCTGAACACAACCAAACATCGTCCGAGCTAATGTGAGGTAAAGAGGCAGGCCTTTAGTCTTTTCACTAACAGCTACAGGATCCCTGCCTGTCAATCAAGTCAGCCACGCCCTTATTTGGGCAAAACTTGTATGTTTAACATCTTCAAAAACAAAGAGTTATAAATCAATTCACTCCCTGTACAGTATGTGATGATAGAGAAATAAGCAATTCATACCTGAACTGTTTTCTGAACCAGGCTCTAAACATGTTTATTTCTGCTGTAAAGATTGTCTTCTTTGAATGGGTGTGCATGTGGTCTACTGTGTTTCTGCAGCCAGCCTCTAGTGGACGCTCGATGAACTGCAGTTTTTAGCACTTTCACATCAGCTTCTTATTTGAAGACCGGAGGTTGCAGCTTGATATGGATAGATTTTAGCGCCGTGAGGATATGTTAAAATGCAAAACTGGAGCAACTTTGTGGACGTTTTTGCACTTGAACATCATGAGAAGAGTTGTTGTTTTCTTGAGCAGCATCTTTTTCTTTGCATGGCAAGAAAGAGCTTGTGACACATATCTGCCATTCAGTCTTATATTTTTACCTTGCACACCTGCAGCACTCACCCTGAGTTCTGCGTGTGCTGCTTCAGCAAATTCTTGTCGGTGTACTCCTTTTGGTTACAAACTGGTGAGGGTTTTATTCTCATCTTCTTAACGCTCCATATGCTGCATGACTTTGGTGCATCATTCTGCAAGATGGAGACACACAAGTTCCAGATTTGTTTAATTTTAAGACAGGAAACTCTCCCATTGATTATTTATGTCATCAGAATTAAAATAAAGATCAAGTAAACCTTCGTTTTTGAACAAACTGATGAGTGATTGCTCGTCTGACTAAAGTTGAATTAGGACTTGTCCGTGTCTCAGGCATTTTGTCTCTCTTCTTGTTTGTTTGTTTTCCTTCAGTTCACACAAACAACACAATCTTGCCACTTTAAAAGCCTTTAATGATGCCGGTATGTCAGGAGAGCATCACTGCTCCGCTGAACAACGCCTAGTTTGTCTCATTGTAATTCCTCACGACCGGCAGTACTGCCGAGTTCACAGAGAACTGTCAACCAGATTAATGAATTAGTTCACTGACCACACACACACACACTAACACACACAAACATACACAAACCCACCTCTCGTCTCACACGCATTTCACTTCAGTTTAAAAAGTTCACATCCAGGCGTGTGTCCTCGTTTGCTCAGACCTGCAGAGGAAACAGCTGCAGAGCCATGATGTTAGTGTGTATCAGGTTTCATCACTCTCATGCAGATGGGCTCTCATTCTGTTTGTAGTGTGCGCTGTCAGCAGCAAATTGTCACAATATTGCTCCTCAGTGTGTTTACGACCGTTATCAATAATGCTGCAACACACTGCAACCTGTTTCATCGTGTTCAATAACCTCGCTCGGAGCTGTGCAGCGTTGTTGCACATATTTAAAAGGTGCGTTATTGTTGGGTTTGGATGTTGCTTGATGCTCCGTCATTTATCATTCCAGTGTTATCACCAGAGTGCTTCTCAGTCTCCACACTCACAGATCCAGAGAGTGTGTGACTGTTTGGTTGACCTACAAAACTCTGAATGGGCAGGCACCTTAAAAAGCTCATAGTGCCCTATTACCACTCTAGATCACTCCGCTCCGTACATGTAGACCTGCTCATCGTACCTAAAGTCTCGAAAAGTAGTATGGGAGGTCGAGCTTTCAGGTATCAGGCCCCTCTCCTTTGGAATCATCTACCAGTCAGGGTTTGGGAGGCAGACACCCTCTCTACTTTTAAGAGTATGCTTCAAACTTTCCTTTTTGATAAAGCTTATAGTTAGAGCTGGCTCAGGCTTGGACCAGCTGCTATAGGCTTAGACAGCCAGGGGAACTGACACACTTTGATCCCCCCTCTCTGCCTGTCACTTACACAGGACTTTCACCAGATCCGTGTCCGGACCATCTCCAATCCGCTAAGGTCCTGATCCGTGCTCACTCGTCCCTTTTTCGGAACGCAGCAAGAAGCAGGACTGCCGGACAGCTGGAGTCATGTGGCTGAGGCTTTGCCGCGGTAATTACTGAATCAATGATTCTCCTCCTCCTCTCCTCGTCCATGTTGTCTTTATGGTCCTCTGAAAACCTCTGACCTGTTGACTCCAGGCCTTGCTCCGCTCATCATGACGGTTTGTTGTTGTAGTTAAGTGAAATACGATCTGGTGAGAACACAGACTGTTTTATTCTGAAAATTAACCGGATGTTTTCATTTTGTTTTTGTGTCTGACTTCCTGTCCTGCTCCATCTGCTCTGTTGAGATTGTCTCGTGCTCCGGCATCTGGTAAAAAATTGAAGTCTTGTGTATCTGATCCAGAGGGCTCCGACCTGCAGGATCAGAGACGCAGCCGGAACACAACAGAGTGGATCCAGTGGAAGTTAACACATTGCCTGGAATAGAAACCAGTCAATGTGATCTGGTCAGATCTGGTGCTGCGGACCAGATACGGAATTTGGCTGTGACTTTAACTCTTCCTGCCCCATTAAAGTCACTAACCATAGAACTTTCTGGAGTCCCTGAGCTCCCTTGTCTCGTAGGTTCCTCTGGATATCTGCCGTATACGGCCTGCTGCTGTTGATGTGCCAGACTCCAGCTGCTACAACTATTACTATCCATCTCACCACTATCATCTCTCTCTCTCTTTCTCTCTCTCTCTCTATCCCTCTCTCCAACACGGTCTCAGCAGATGTGTGTCTAACATGAGTCTGGTCCTGCTGGAGGTTTCTGCCTGTTAAAGGAAGTTTGTCCTTGCCACTGTAACTTGCTAAATGCTGCAAAGTGCTCTGCTCATAGTGGATTAAGATGAGATCATGTTCCACAGTGGGTTTATAAGATTAAAACAAAGTGTTTGTTTGTTTACAGCTGGGACACTTTGTGTTTTCTGCATTTGTGTTATAAGTTATTCAAGCCACTCGTATCTAAAAATAAGATCAACATCTTAGTCTTTTGGGGTTAACTCTCTGCTTCGTCTTTGAAAGATTTCTTCATAAATGTGTAAAAAATCCCTCCCAAAAATGAAGAGTCCGTGCTGTAACATTTGCTCCATGACTCTTAAGGAGTAAAGGCAGAAAGGTCATGCTTTGATAGATGTGATATCTGAGTGTGACTTGCCTGAAAAAACAACAACCACACAACAAAAGACAAGTTGTATCCCTGAAGGCTGCTTCTGGATGGATTTTCTCTTTAACTCCAAAATGCATTGGTTTCGATGCAGCTGTGGTTTCGTCCTGTTTTGACGACGGCTGTGTGAAGAGACTAAATCATCCAGAGGCCATCCTAGGTGGGATTTTACAGTTTGAAAGCATCACAGATGTCTACAAAAGCCTGAGCACAAACAGGCAACACAAGAATTAAGAGAAACACAAAAAGCATCTGGAGCAGGGGATGTATTTTTAACACCATCCACCCCCCTTTCTCTCTCTCTCTCTCTCTCTCTCTCTCTCTCTCTCTCTCTCTCTCTCTCTCTCTCTCTTTATCTTCTTTCATTTTCTTACCTTTTTCCCTCGGCCACCCCCTCCCCTCCCATCTATTCTTTCTTCTACAAATGGCAATGTGTTTTAGCACTGGTGGAAAAATACTGTTTGTTGCCCTGCGGATGTTGTTTGTGCCTCCCGCCCCACAGGACTGCTGGTCCTATTGTACACACACACACACACACACACACACACACACACACACACACACACATACACACACACGCACACATTCAGGTACCCACAGATTGTGCTCATGGCAGGCCTCAGCTGCTGTGACATGGCACAGGGAATATGAAAGCAGAGGAAGGAGAGAGAAACGCAGGGATGAATAGAAGAAAAGGGAAGAGGGGTGGGAAGGCTGCAAAGTGCCAAAAACGGAGAGAATGAATAGAAGAGGTGGCCGTGAAAAACAGATGGAGGGAAATCTATAAGGAGAAGAAATAGAGAGGGAGCGCTTAAAAGAGGAAAAGGGAGTGGAGAAGACGGAGAGAGAGGGAGCGGGAGAGATCTCGCATGCCAAAATCAATGTGAAGCTGGCTGCGTCGGGTTCTGAGCGAGCAGAGAGAAAACAGAAACAGGAGCCTAAAAATACCCTGCAACTATGATCTGCAGCAAACAAGGGAGGGGGGGATCCATAACACATGATGGCGATGATATTGTATAGCTGAAGAGGTGTGCAGTCACCCACTCCTGAGTCTGCGAGGTAAGGCACTCCCACGGCAGTGTTCCCACGTACACATGAGTCTCTTCACGGCAGCGATAATGATGATGATGATACACACTCGCTCACAGCACATCTGTCCGTCTGCACTGTCGTCCTTCAGTCTGGAACCGCTCAGGTGAGGCGTACTGAGAGCCCCCAAGCAGAGTTACCATAGTAACCAGGGGAGTCCCAGTTGTAAGTGTGGATGTTGGCAAGTGACAGATAGACAGGCAGGTGTGTAGGTAAATGCATGCTTCAGAGAGAGAGAGGGAGTCTCACACTGCAAACCAGAACCACCACCGAGGAGAGGACCTGCAACATCCTGTGCATGAATATAAGCGCTGAACACAGAGGAAACCTTTGATGTGAGATAAAAACGTGAGAGTTCAGGGTGTTAAATGGTTGTTTTAGTGCCCCATGCACACCAGATAAGAGAAGGTGACTCAGGAAGAGAAACAAAGCTCCAAATGAGGTCCAGCAACAGTCAGTTCCCCAAAACAGCCAATATGGAAATATTTTAACACAATGTTTTACATAACGTTACCCAGTAAAAACCACCAGACTTTGTGGGGGAGCTTTTCAGTATCTGGTGGCCAGGCCTCAACCTGTAGGGCCTACAAAAGACCCTCAAAACCCAATGCAGGTCTCACATATTGCAGGGGAAAGGAAGGGGGTTCAACTGCAGCAAAAGCCACGTGGCAGGCAAAGGTGAAAACCTTGCATACTTGTGAAGGTTTCACTAGCCGCTAAAGCTAGCTATCCAATATTGAAAATGAGGACTGAACACAGAGGAAACCTTTGATATGAGATAAAAACGTGAGAGTTCAGGGTGTTAAATGGTTATTTCAGTGCCCTGTGCACACCAGATAAGAGAAGGTGACTTAGTTATCTCGAGTACTGCCTGGATTTTCAGAAATAAAGCTCAAAATTAGGTCCTGTAACAGCCAGATTTCCAAAAAAGACAATATGGAAAGATTTGACCAAGATGTTTTGCATAACCTCGCCCAGTAAAAACCACCAGACTTGGTGGAGGAGCTTTCCAGTGTCTGGGGGTCAGGCCATGACCTGTAGGACCTACAAAAGACCCCACAAACCCAATGCAGGTCTCACATAATGCAGGCGAAAGATAGGGGTTTAAGGGTTTAGGTTTTTGTTTAGTGGTTTGTTTGTCTTGTTTTGTTGTGTAAGTGCAAGGAAAGCCACATAGCAGGCAAAGGTGAGAACCTTGTATATTTCTGAAGGTCTCTCTAGCCGCTAAAGCTAGCTATCCAACTAGCTAAACCGTTCTCGAGAGACTCCACGACAAAGTTGCTGACTTTCATGAAGTTTACTCAGGTTATCGTTTCTTTGTGAAACTGAAAACAATACAGAATTGACCTTATAAATGCAAACAATAAGGCAGATGACCAAACACTGCTCTAATGTAGCCGCATGGCACTAGCATTTAGCAAATCAATACAAATGAATGACAGAATAAGTGCTAGTATAGCGATTGCGGCTTAATTTAACAAAAATGGTTTCCTTATGTTTTAATGAATACAAAACAACATCAGGGCTCAATGTTTACACAACCTAGCAAACCTAATACTTAAAAAAGTTTCATTAGCGTGAAGGAATAAGACGAAACATGTGAACTACAAAATACACAAGGTGGCACTGTAACACAACAAACAAGCCAGACATCCTAAACAAATATTGTGAGGGGCACAATACTTGTATTTTGAAAGTAGCTCTTCATCTTGCTGGCAGTGAAGCAGCCAGAGCCGGAGTGGGAAGTGGAGCAGTGCTAACAAGACAAATCTGGGCTTACATGAAGGCAGAGGATGTTTTGGATCTGGGCTCTATCTTTCTCCAGGGCTGTAAATGTTTACAGGTGTCTGGTAGGAGTAGGAACACTCAGCAGCTGCTGTGTCTGGGGCCTTCATTTAAGGGCAGGCCTTTAATTTAATACTTTAGTACAAAACTCAGGCACAGCAAGGATGGAAGAATCTATGAAGTGTTCTAATTTAAGGCTACATCATTGCATATCAAACACAAATTACAAATTACAAATTACAAATTGGAACTTGCTTTGTGAGGTTAGACATCAAGGTCAACCAGAGGGGTATATTACGAAGCCGGATTTGCAGTTATCGAGGTAACTTCAGGGTTAACTCTGGATTTTCAGTACTACAAAGGTGGTTCACTCCTTATATAAATAACCATGGTTACTCATGCTGAAATCCTAACCTGCTCATGCTCAGGCTCAGAGATCAGTTTGGAGAAAACTCCACCCACTGACCAATCAGCTCGCTCGATCACAGAGCTCTGTGAGCTGATAGTGAGGGGAGGGGGGAGAACTGCGGTCAAGCCTGCAGTGGAGAAGAGACGGGTAGGATACTTTGTCTACCTGTTTGATTTTATATCTAAAATGCTGATGACAGTTATTGATTATCTTTCCTGACATCATATATAAACAGAGTCTGAAGTCAGATTATTCAGATGAAATCTTTTTAGGTTACTGTTTTAATTGTACAACTGCGCGTATTACTTTGAATCATGTTCTCATTTGTATTAGTCCTTTAACCAAAGCCCTCAGTTTGATACCACCAGGACTGCAGCTGAAATATTACGTCTAAAACTGTCACACACTGTCAGGGAATAAACAGAGTTATTATAGTCAGATATATCTGCACTAAGATGGGAAATAAGACGTCATTTGCGCATTCAAACAGTTTTTGTCTTATCCCTCAGTTCTTCCTTCATGTTTCAAACACAGCTGTGTTGAAGTTAATCTGGATTATGTGTTTAACTTAACTAATGTGGATGTGCTGACGATAGTCTCTCCGTGTCTGTGATTGGTCACATGTTGCCTTCTCCGCCCCGTTCATGTGAACGCGCTCAGGGTAATTCTGGATTGACTCATCATTGTTGATAACCAGCTTCGTGTGACAGTTTAGCACGATCTCCTTTGTTAGGTTCAGTGAAGCCGGATCAGGAGAAGATATCTGGGATATGTTGAACTCGCTTCGTAGTACACCCCTCAGGAAGGAGAGTAACAGTGACTCGGCGTTGACTCAGGATTCCTTTTTATTGATGGTTTACTACCTTTGGTGTAAGTGTCTCAACTCAACATCCCCCTAATACAGCAATTATTTACAAAAGGAGCTGATGAGATAAAAGAAAGCTGAAACATAAATTAGGAACAACAAATTATCTTCCAAGTTTTCCAGCTTCCAGTTAAACCCAGTATGAGAGCACAAAGCTTACTGTGCCAGAGGTAAGACTGATCTTTGATGTAAGGATCAGATTTTCTCTGATTCTCCTGATGGAAGCAGAGAGCTCTACGCTGATGACATCTACTGCAACTCCTGACTACAGAACAGGCCGAGCGTCCAACCACCTGATGACTCCACAGCAGGTGAGCTGGTTGCTCCTGCAAGTCCAACAAAAGAAACTAGTCCTTTTTTATTAACACCGAAAATTCCTCCTTTACAGTAACGCTGTACTTTTCACTCTTCCTAGACCGTACTAGATTTTAATGAGGTTTATAGTCACAGCAAATAGAGTGTTGTTGCTGCTGAAGATGAGTATGAAATGAAATGTAAGGCCCAGAGAAGTAAAACCACTAAATTAAGGGCTGCATCCTTTGAAGGGTTCATTTGAAGATAGACTGTGTCACAGGGGCAGGTCGAATCTGGTAGTTGCATACAGCCTGAGCTCTCTTGTGTGCCCTCGTGAGGTGTCCTCCAATAAGACGCGTGATGCATAGTCCAGTTTATTTACAATTATGCCTTTGACACACCTGGACGCCTAAGCGAACGCAAGGTCAAACAGCGAGTACACCTCCGGTCTCAGTGACCAGCAGAGGCGAGCGGCAAGGCTGGGTCTGCACCGTAAAAATGACTGTCACTAAATCACGTGTATGGAATGTTTTGTCGGGATGAAAAATGTTCCTGTTTTTTTCCACACAGGTTTTCAGGAGTGCAGTGCATGCAGGACATTGACTTAAAATCAATCAATCTTTTTTTCTATAGCGCCAAATCCCAACAAATGTTTTCTGAAGACTCTTCAAGATCCAGTCCCATCTTATAGACAGGACTCAGTCTGATCTCATCTTAACCCACCATGAGCAGAGCACTTTGCAGCATTTAGCAAGTTACAGTGGCAAGGACAAACTTCCTTTAACAGGCAAAAAACCTCCTGCAGAACCAGACTCATGTCAGACACACATCTGCTGAGACCGATTTGGAGAGAGGGATGGAGGAGGTTAAGAGAGATAGAGAGAGATAGAGAGAGAGAGAGAGAGAGAGAGATGTTGCCGCTGGAGTCTGGCACGTCCGTAGCCGTCTAAATGCTGTCATAGGTCGGCCATAAGCTAAATGTAATATCAGACTGCAGAGGAAGAGCTCAGAAGTTTTCCTGGTTCTTTACCAACAGCCTGCTGTTTGCACGAAATTCAATCAAGGTCACTGCTGTGGATCTGGCATGTGTTTCAATAACTCGACAAAACGTGTCACTCATTAGAGAGTGCAGATGGAACACATACCTGCCTCCTTTGTTTGGCTGAGCAGAGAGTTAATCAGTTGAAAAGAGAACCCCTCGTATTTGGACGCAACATGCTGGAAAGAATCAGACATTAATCTGTGCTCTGCCTCCCTGGCATCACTGTCATCTGAATGTGGAAGAGCTGTCTGCCGACTGAGGAGGCTGTTATAGAAGTGGAAGAGACAAGCAAAACAATCTTCTCACCAGATTATTGTTCGCCATTAGCTCAGCTCACAGGCGGAGATCTGCCTTCAGGAGTCGGTGGAGAGCAGAGAGATGAGTGAGCATTGGACTCCTAATTACTACTGATGTCACTCTGTGTCTGCTGGATGTGGACATATACAGCAGGAAACCAACAAGTCTACAGAACATGTTAGAGGATGGATTGTTTTCACCTTAAAATAATCTAACAATGACATGAGAATAATCCTTTAGAACATTTGATTTTGTGCTGAATTTGAATCTACGTATGCAAGAAACACGTCAAGCTAGATGCAACGAAAAGAAAATGGGCAAACCAAGCAATAGAAAGAGGAATGCTTTTCTGTAAATTGGCATTTTGAGACTAATATAATACCTTAATATAGCGAATATGCTCAAATTTGCCAAATGAGTGCACTGTTACATCAGTCTTCCACCAGATCCTTGTCCGGTCCATCTCCATGCTCTCGTCCGTCAACACCCACCGGCTGCGTTTTCAGAACGTTGACAGCTGGAGTCATGTGACCGGGGTTTTCCCACGGTAATTACTGAATCAAGGATTCTCCTCCTCCTCTCCTCATCCATGTTGTCTTTATGGTCCTCTGAAAAGCTCTGACCTGTTGACTCCAGGCCTGGCTCCGCTCATCAAGACGGTTTGTTGTTGTAGTGAAGTGAAATACGATATGGTGATAACACAGAGTGTTTTATTCTGAAAATGAACCGGATGTTTTCATTTTGTTTTGGTGCCTGACTTCCTGTCCCACTCCATCTGCTCTGTTGAGATTGATGCGTCGTGCTCCGGCATCCGGCAAAAATAGAAGTCTTGTGTATCTGATTCGGAGGGTTCCGACCAGCCGGATCAGAGACGCAGTCGGAACACAACGGAGCGGATCAATTGCAGGGTTCCCACGCATCCTGGAAAACCTGGAAAACAGTTGACCAGTTTTCCAGTACTGGAAAACACCTGGAAAATGGGAGAAAACGTAAAATGTCCTGGAAAATCACATATAGTCCTGGAAAATGATTCCAACTTGGCTGCGTGCGACCTGACCCTATTAACAAAACGCATCCCCATTCATTGAAAGTTGAGTGCACGCTGTGCTGGAAAAGACAGCGACACTGCACAACTTTTTTCACATCTTTTCTCCTTCACTTCATAATCATGCATTCACAGAAAACGTGGGTATATTGTCTAGTTTTATGGTACATTAACCTTGTAGAGTGCTTTTTTGATTCAAAGAGTCTTATATTTAAGTTATAGTGTGGCCAGAGGAGTCGGGCAGAGAGCTTGGGGGTCTGTGCCTCACAACTTTCTCTGCAGGCTGAGAGCTCAATTACCGTACTCTAGCTCAGTTGTTCTCACAGTGGGGTCCTGGGACCCCTGGGGGTCTGCGAACCATAGCGTGGGGGTCCGTGAAATAATTTGAATACATTTCTAGTAAATCATAAAATTGTGCTGTGTCATTACAAAACAGCATATACACCACTGTTATGATACCATTTAGTGGCTTGAAGGGATATGTGAGTCTTGCTACTGTTAATTTTCTGAAAGCGTTTAAGATCAATTACTTGAAAAGTATAAATGCTGTCATGTTGAGTCCACAAGGAATGAAATGACCCTTTGTTTTAAAGTATACAAGTGGTATTTACTTGATTCAAATTGAAGTGTTATCTGTTTATCACAGGTCTGAAGTATTTACATTGATGCGTTTTACAATACAAATAGTTCCAAGGGCAACTAAGAGTGCAAATGGTAGTAAGCATGTGCTTTAGTGATGGGAAGTTCGTCTCTTTTCAGAGAGCCGGCTCTTTTGACTCGGCCCCCAAAGAAGAGCCGTCTCTTTCGACTCCCGAACGGCTCTTAATTTAGGATCTTTTGTAGCCGTATATTTTACCTTAACTTTGCAAAAACTACTGGTTTGTGTTGAAAAGCCTTTAACATACAGTGTTTTAATGAGAAGACTTATAATTGCCCAATTGTGTGCATTTATTCTGTTACAAAATCATTATCACCCTGATCCTAGGGTTAGGGTTAGGGTTGTGATTAGGGATTATGATTAGGGTTAGGGTTGTGATTAGGGTTAGGGTTGTGGTTAGGGTTAGGGTTAGGGTTGTTATTAGGGTTAGGGTTAGGGTTGTGATTAGGGTTAGGGTTAGGGTTGTGATTAGGGTTAGGGTTAGGGTTGTTATTAGGGTTAGGGTTGTGATTAGGGTTAGGGTTAGGGTTGTGATTAGGGTTAGGGTTAGGGTTGTTATTAGGGTTAGGGTTAGGGTTGTGATTAGGGTTAGGGTTGTGATTAGGGTTAGGGTTGTGATTAGGGTTAGGGTTAGGGTTGTGATTAGGGTTAGGGTTAGGGTTGTGATTAGGGTTGTGATTAGGGTTAGGGTTGTGATTAGGGTTAGGGTTGTGGTTAGGGTTGTGATTAGGGTTAGGGTTGTGATTAGGGTTAGGGTTGTGATTAGGGTTTGGGTTAGGGTTAGGGTTGTGATAAGGGTTAGGGTTAGGGTTTGGGTAAGGATTAGGGTTGTGATTAGGGTTAGGGTTGTGATTAGGGTAAGGGTTGGGGTTGTGATTAGGGTTAGGATTAGGGTTAGGATTAGGGTTAGGGTTAGGGTTAGGATTAGGGTTAGAGTTAGGGTTAGGGTTAGGGTTAGGGTTAGGGTTTAGGGTTAGGGTTGTGATTAGGGTTAGGGTTAGGGTTGTGATTAGGGTTAGGGTTGTGATTAGGGTTAGGGTTGTGATTAGGGTTAGGGTTGTGATTAGGGTTAGGGTTGTGATTAGGGTTAGGGTTGTGGTTAGGGTTGTGATTAGGGTTAGGGTTAGGGTTGTGATTAGGGTTAGGGTTGTGATTAGGGTTTGGGTTAGGGTTAGGGTTGTGATAAGGGTTAGGGTTAGGGTTTGGGTAAGGATTAGGGTTGTGATTAGGGTAAGGGTTGGGGTTGTGATTAGGGTTAGGATTAGGGTTAGGATTAGGGTTAGGGTTAGGATTAGGGTTAGAGTTAGGGTTAGGGTTAGGATTAGGGTTAGGGTTAGGATTAGGGTTAGGGTTTAGGGTTAGGGTTAGGGTTAGGATTAGGGTTAGGGTTAGGATTAGGGTTAGGATAAGGGTTAGGTTTAGAACCAGAACTAAATTTAAGCATACAGAACCAGAACCAAACTCATGCAAACAGAACCAGAATCAAACTCAACCAGAACCGAACAAGAACAGAACCAGAACAGAACCAGAACAGAACCAGAACAGAACCAGACCCGAACCAGAACCAAACCGGAACCCTACAAGAACCGAACCAGAACAAAACCTAACCAGAACCGAACCAAACCGAACCAGAAACGAACCAGAGCCAAACCACACCTGAACCAGAACCGTACCAGAACTGAACCAGAACCGAACCGGAACCGAACCAGAACCGAACCAAAGCAGAACCGAACCAGAACCGTACCAGAACCGAACCACAACTGAATCAGACTTGAACCAGAACCAAACCAGAACCAAACCAGACCCGAACCAGAACCGTACCAGAACTGAACCGGAACCGAACCAGAACCGGATCCATACCAGAACCAAACCAGAACCAAACCAGAACCGAACCAGAACCGAACCAGAACCATACCAGAACCGAACCAGACTTGAACCAGACCCGAACCACAACCGTACCAGAACTGAGCTGGAACCGAACCAGAACCATACCAGAACCGAACCAAAACCGAACCAGAACCGTATCAGAACCGAACCAGAACCATACCAGAATTGAACCAGACTTGAACCAGAATCAAACCAGAACAGAACCGAACCAGAACCATACCAGAACAGAACCAGAACAGAACCAGAACCGAACTCAAGCAAACTGAACCAAAACCAGAACCAAACTCAAGCAAACTGAACCCTGCACCAAACTCGAGCAAACAGAACCAGAACCAGAACCAAACTCAAGTAAACAGAACCAGAACCAAACTCGAGCAAACATTATTAATGTCCTCAGGTTGGCATTGAGAAAAATCAGATGCCTCAGCTTGGATGGGCTGACCCGATTTCTCCTCTCAGTGAGTATTTGCCTGGTCTTCAAGAAGACTCTCTCTGAAGGAACAGATGAAGCCATGATACACAGCCTCGCCTCCTTCACCTGTATCCTATATCCTCACATATGATTGGCCGCATGGCCGCCATGCTGACCAATCAAAACAAAGTTCTGCTGTGAGCAGAGCTGGGGCTGAGCACTGTGAGAGCTAAGCAGCGACAGGAAAAAACTGGGAGCCGGCTCTCTCTTGATGCGAGCCGGCTCTTCTGATTCACTATAAAGCATCGGCTCTCAGAGCCGCAGCTTTTGATCATGACACATCACTAATGTGCTTAATCTGTGTTACAATTGTGAGGGGGCCTTGGACAATTTTCTCACCTGTAAGGGGTCCCTGGCTCCAAAAAGTTTGAGAACCCCTGCTCTAGCTAGCAGGAGTGGAAACTCCTGATAGTGAAAACAAACGGAACAAAAAGAGCGACACAGCTGCACAGAAACTCCACGTTGTAGACATCGCTGATCATAATAGACATCGCCATGCAGGAAGACAGTTTACATTTTTTAATTCTCTGAGAGATCTTCAAATACAGAGTGCGTCTTTACACCGGTGTGATTTTTTCAGAGTTTACGGTAACTCAATTAAAAAAACGTGACATTTGCTTTGTTTTATATCGACCACTAAGCAGGAAGAATATCATGATTAAGCAGGTATATTTTGAGTCTGAGTTGAGTTGAGAAACATTTGTGGCCATTTTTGTCATTCAGTTCTATTTAGGTCATTAATGCACTGATCCTCTGATCATTATTATTATTTCATTATTTCAATAAGGCAGCTTCCTGATTCCTTTGTTGGCTCTTTTGTTTTTTTCTTAGCTCATTTTATATTTTTTGAGAAAAGAGAAAGCTGAGATGAGAGTTGCCCATCATTGTTACTTGGTTGCACTAATAAAGTGAAGTGCTGTACATCTGTGTTTGCATTATTCTATTATCAATTTGCCATAATTTTTAAGTATGTAAGAGATGATTTCATTGATAGCCATAGACTACATGTCTTTCAATGTAGACCTCTACTGAGAGGAACATATTAGACTATTTAGGAACTAAATTAGGAACTAAATTTAGACTGTCATACCAGCTTGATCATCAATGAAAATGTCCTGGAAAATTATCTCTGGAAAAGAGTGGGAACCCTGAAGTGGAAGTTAACACATTGGCTGGAATAGAAACCAAGATCCAGTGCTGTTACAGATCGGAGATGGACTGGACAAGTACCTGGTAGAATTCGGCTGTAAGAAGACCTCAGAAGAAGAACACTTCCTTCTCTCATTCTTATTCTTGTGTTTGACCCTAACAGTCCCAAAGTCTGCATGTGCTCACCTTAATCATGCAGCTAAAACTTCTTTGTCTGCTTGTTAACTAATATTCATGTCAGGTGTGAACACATGACTATTCAAATGTGCAACAAGGCGTTGCTGAGGAAAGTGTGCATGCACAATTAACCTTAGCAGAGAGAGACAAACAGAATGAGAGTGGAACTGTTGACACGTTTAGAATACAGAAACCTGGAAATGCTGTCGCTCAGATTATGTTTCATCCACTGGCAATGAAATAGCTGCTCTGGACATCAATGTTCCTGCACCAAGGTTTCTGTGTGCGTGCGTGCGTGTGTGTGTGTGTAGGTGTGTGTGTAGGTGTGTATGTGTGTGTGTTTGTGTGTGTGTGTGTGTGCTCCAGACTTTATTAATTTGCTGTGCCAGTGACTCAGTGTCCATGTTTAATAGCTGTGTGGTTTTCTATGTTGCAACCCCCCGACACTTGAGTATTGAGCTGTGATTCAGACGACGTGTGACAATCAACTAAGAGAGGGAGAGAGAAAAATACCCACCCACCCGACACACAAACATGCACAGACTTCAACACACGGCTCAGAAACAGATGATTAATCCCTCAAACTGCAGGCGGTAGCCTCCAGTGAGTCTTTGTCGAGGTACTTACCAGTCTGTGAGTGTTTACAGTCGAAACAATCGGTGATGCTGCTGGACACTCAGCTGTATGACCCTGTTCAGCAACCAACCGGGCAGAAACTTCACAAATAAAGTCAGTGTGGAGGTGCAAAAATCTGCAGTACCCTGAGGGTCCATTTGAGGCTTGCTGCAGAAGCCAGAACACACCATTAGAGCTCATGTTAAAATGCTGTTTTTACAGCACTATTAAACATGTTAACGTTTTTGGTCTATAGCTCATTTCTTCATCTGTTACAGCTAATGGGTGACTTTTTTTCTGGAGTCTGGAGTTGAGCTCGACTACATTGAGCTCGACTACATCGATTGTCGAAGCCGGTTATGCTAAAAGGAGCGGAGCTAACTTGCTAGTACAACCAATAGCTGGAATCAAGGGACAGACAAAGTTTTTCACAATTTAGCAGATAATCCTTCTCACTCACTTTCCTTACAGTGAGCTCTTCTTTAATGTCACAAAGTTCAGGGACGCTGCACAGAGATACAATCAATTTGTACTATATTTTCCAGATGAATGAATCGAATAATTGCGCGAATAATTGGAGCGTTGTATACGTCGCAAATACGCACCATTTGTGAGTATGATTCACTTAATTTGCGCAAATTGCGCAATTTATGTTGCCAATTCATCTCATTCGTGCTGCCTGACCAGAACCCACGTCTACTCGTGTCTTCACATCTAATTCACTCATGCAAGTTATTTAATTTGTGTTTGGTGTGAATGCCACATAAGCATCATGGCATTATGAGGGACTCAATTTCTTGATTTGTACACACTTTGCAAGGGGTCAGTGTTTTATAACTCATCTGTTCTGGAGATAAGACTATGGGCCTGATCTACTAAGATCTCAAATAACGAGCGGTATATTGCGTGTGCAAACTAAAACATTGCACGTGCTATTTCTGGGCGTGTTGCGGGTGATGTTATTTTTTACTCTACCCATCACTTCTGCACAACTTCTGAGTACTCATTCTCCAAGTTAAAACTGATTAAAAACCCCTTGGAGGCCACGGTGGGACAGGAGAGACTGAGTGGACTTGCCACATTGTCCATTGAGAATGGCAGAGCAAAGAAAATGGACATACAGTGCATAGCGGACAACTCCGCAGAGCTTAAGGCTCCTTCAAACAGTGGTGAGTAGGCCAATTACTTCATATTGAGTTTTTGTTTGTATGTGATTTTGTGGGCCGCTGTGCCAATTTTACTGAACTTTATATCTGTTGATACAGTGGCCTACTGTGCTTTCATTAGTTGAAAAAGTGGGTGTCAGAATGATGCGGTCGCTATCCGTGGTGCTGAACAGCTTTGAATTTGTGTTGTTTTATTAATTTTTCATTACAAGAAAATGCAGTGTTGTAAGGAGTTTCTCCACAGGTGATATGTCATGGCTCCTTTTTGTGACTGCCATGTGTGCATAACGCTGTGCCAGTTTGCACCTGCCTTTCAAACATGCTAAATATAGATGCAAAAACACTGCGCACTATCTGCTTCAGGTTTAATAAATCGCATTGCATGTGCTAAATGATTACATTTGCATCTCCTCCTCCCAGTATTTTGTGTGTTCTGATGATCTACATGTATTCTGCATATTCATGAAGGCAAACATGCTAAATGGATAGCGAGTGCTATTTTGCTCATTCGAAAGACGCAATCCTCGGTGCTCCCAGTTAGTACGTCAGCTTTGCGTGCGTGCGCTATCAAGTTTGCACGTGTCTTTATACACACAAACCTTTAGTAGATCGGGCCCTAAGAGTCATGCATGGATTTACGTATTTACATGTGAGAGCAAAGGGACTGTATGCTGGGAGACTTAAGCCCCGCCTGAGCTCCACCTCCATGTCTGATTGTAGGCTGATCAAACATTTCCATGTTGGCCTCAAAACACCTCTTTGGAAACCAATTGGTGACATTGGTCACTGAGGCTATGTCCATAATTTACACAGTCTTTGTGCAGCCCGCAACACAATGTTAAAGGGGAACACCACCAATTTCACACATCTGATAAACGTGTGAAAAAAAATAATCTGGATATCAAACAGAAGAGTGAAAACTAAATCATCTTGGCGTGTCGAGAGAAACAGTGAGCCAAATAGAGCTTTGCAGACTGAAATCAGTCGCTACCATCATAACTCTCCTAAATCTCTGACTGCACTGTGAGCAACTGTGATGCATTGCAGCTCATTAAGCTATGAGGTTGGAGGCAAATGCAAACAGAGAGGCGATGCATAGGTTTGCTTTTCGAGTCCCCTCCTCTGAAAATAATTAACATGATGTTCAGAGAAACTTTTATTCTTCTAGCTTCTATTGATAAATCTAATATTTCATCAGCAATTAGTTTTAGGAATCATCTAATGGTCTTCATGAAGAATATCCTGTAAATATACTTTGTACACAGTGTTGCCAATTTGTTCCTTTTATAAGTCTTTCTGCCTAATTTGAAAAACGGCTGATTGCCTCATGAGGTCTGCCAACAATGCTCACCTCAATTTCCTCGTGTCGCCTTTTTGGCAAATCTCTGTTAGATTGTGAAGACTGGTTTTGTTGGAACAAATGGCCAGAAAAGAGTACAAGTCTTAATTTATTCTAATGTAATCTTCAGATGTTTTTCTGCTAACACAGCCGTTCAGTGACAGGATTGTTTCCCTGCTGCCTGCATGACACATTTGAAGAAGAATCACCCTGCTCCAAATTAAAAAAGCAGAAGGAGTCCATTATAAGTAATTACCTCCAAACATTAATGAGACTGCATCACAATAATGGACTAACCTGTTGCAGGGGAAGAGTTACTGACTGTGGAATCAGAGGGACTACTGTTTGAGCTGTGTAAATCAATCTATTTTTATCAGTAAATTATCTTTGAATATAATATGAAGAATATAAAGTTCATTTTATGCGTTTTATATACCATGTATACTGTTTTGTTTTGAAGCCAATCGTCAGCCATATTGGAAACGCTGAACACAACCAAATAGGGTCTAAGCTAGTGTGAGGTTAAGAGGCAAGCCCTTTGCCTTTTCGCTAACAGCTACAGGGTGACCACCTGTCAATTAAGTCAGCAATGCTCTTCTTTGGGCAAAACTCGTAAGTTTAATATCTTCAAAAGTGACGACGATAGAGAAATGAGCTATTCAGACGTAAACTGTTTTTGAACCAGGCTGTAAACATGTTTATTTCTGCTGTAAAGATCGTCTTTGTTAAATGGGTGTGTATGTGGTTTCCTGTGTTTCTGCAGCCAGCCTCTAGTAGACGCTCAAGGAACTGCAGTTTTAGCACTTCTGCATGGGCTTCATACTTTAAAGCAGGATGTTGCTGCCCGATTCAGCTGCATGAAGTCCAAAAAACTGCAGTTCATCAAGCGTCCACTTGAGGCTGGCTGCAGAAACACCGAAAACCACATACATACCCATTCAAAGAAGACTATATTTACAGCATTAATAAACATGTTAAAAACCTGGTTCAAAAAAGGATTTTGGTCTGAATAGCTCATTTCTCTATTAGCACACTCTGAATGGGGGGTGAATTTATTTGAGAATCATTAGTTTTGAAGATATTAAGGTTACAAGTTTCGCGTATAGGCGGACACACTGTTGCTGTTACCAAGGAGGCTCAAAGCCCGCCTCAAAACAACCTCTTACCCCGATGACCAAAGGTTAGGTTGAGTACACAACCAACATGACTTAGGATGTCAATAGGCTTCAAAACTAAGAAACAAATGGGTGACGTCACAGAGGCTATACGTCCATGTTTAACCAAGTCTACAGAGCAGGGAAGTGGAGAGAGAGAAGAGCCACAGGTTGGCATTGGGCTGGGTTCCTCTGTGCATGGGATGCATGACTTAACCACTAAGCTAAACTACACCTTGTCTATGCCTTTACTTTGTAGTCAGGTAATAAGCGGGATAATGTATAGTGAATGGGTGGATGCAGGGAATTCGCATTCGCATTCGAAGTTTTGAGGCGCTCCTCATTTTTTTTTAGGCCTTCCACTGAGATATTTTTCTTAGTCTTGGCAATTAGACTAAAAGTGAAAGTGTTTTTATTTGTCTTCCACATTTTTGGTCGACCACAAGTTTGTGAAACTAAGAACACTTGTAGAGTTCAAAGAAGTCTCAAAGAAACTTTCAAGCATGCTTTTTGAAAAGAACATTTTGGACTTCCTGAGGGGAAACAATCATCCCGGACAGTGAAATTCATCTAGAGTGAGCTCCAAAGACAGAGATAAATAATGCATCCTTCAGCAAGCGGTTGTTGGTTACTTTACTTTGTTTCTGAGCCAAAACTGTTAAAAAACATCATCGAGGGAAACTCAGTGGTTTTCCAAAAGGGAACACAGGTACAGCAGAAACACACCTTTGAAATCACACACACTAAAACATTGGCTTAGTCGAGCTTAGCACACACGTATTCCTCAAAACACAGCATCTGCTGTCAGACAGGATAATTACAAGGTGGAAGAAATCTGGAGTGTGCTGGGTTTAATTCTTTAAAACGCACACACACACACACACACACACACACACACACACACACACACACACACACGCATCGCTCCTTTTTAATTCTGTGCAGGCAGATAGAAACACAAATATGTGGACACTGTACAAACATGAGCATACACTCAAACAGTGTCTACTCCACACACACTCACAGGCACACAATACTCCACTGCAGCTCACTCCCTGCTGTGAGTGTTGACCCTGCAGGTGTAGGTTCAGTCTGAGGGCTCTGAGCTTTGGCCTCATTGCCTTGTCTGTGAGTCACTGGCTCGCCAACAAGTCTGCTCTCACACACACACATGCACGCACAGCCAAACCCACAAATACAGTGCAAGAACAAGCAGGAACACGTGATGATAAACATACAAATCGCTTCAGCTCCTCTGCATCTCCAAGTAATGTAAATGCATCAGTATGTGTGCATCACAGATCAGCTAAGTGTGCGTGTTCTGCATCAGTGTGTGTGTTTATGTGTGTGTGTAAGTGTGTGTGTTCCTGCCAGGCCTGCACTAATAGTCTTAATGCTTCCTGAGGAGTTGCCCAGAGCTGCATTAGCCTCTGGATGGGCCATTGATTTGACGCAAAGAGCTTCAGCCCTCCACCCTCCCCATCCCAACACACACACACAACCAGACACACACACACACTCCACCCATCCAGCCCCTTAAAGCTCTATATGGCCAAGGCTTCCTGTCTCGCGCCCACGGGGTTATCTCCCCAATGCAATTAAGGTGCTTTAAAAGTGCATTTTCAGGAAGAAGAAGCATGGGGGTAATGAGGGAGAGTGCTGGCTGGACAGCTCCGCCGCTGAGTGCGATGGGAAGCCCCCGCCACTCGCCAAGAGCACGGCCAGACGCTGAGATGGATGGACACACCCCGACTAAGAGGAGCGCAAAGGGGGGAGAGGAAATGGATACATTACTAAAGGGGGGGAAGTGTGTGTGAGTGTAATATAAGAAGGGTGGAGGGGCTTCTAGTGCAATAATACTTAAAGGAAAATAGGTTTTACTATCATCTTTTTTCTGCTACAGTAGACACACCTTGATCATTGTTGATGTGCCGATCAATATGCAATTCAAAGTTGATTATAGCATTCAACTAATAGGCTTTATTCGGATAGATTACTCCATCAGATGTCATATTCATCTATTTCAGGCCGAAGCCTGTCGATTTGTCTTTTCTGTGCGGTGAAACAGCCTCGTTGTTCTTTTCAGCCGATAACTCTGATAACAGCTCGCAGGCTCCTGCAGCCCGAGCATCAGAGTGAGAGATCAGATGAGCATTCAGGTTCTTTACTCTTTAGGAACTGAAGCAGTGGGAGGTTAGAGCTCAATTATGCACAAAATTATTACTTTTTTTTTTTTTTAATTAATGGATTCATTTTTTTAAAGGCTTATGTGGCCATTACATTTGAGAACACTGAGATATAATGACAATGATTATAATTAAAATAATGATAAAAATAATAATAAAAATAATAGAATAATAATAAGAGTAATAGTAGTAAAGATAATAAAATAATAATAATATTATCATTAGTATTATTTGTATTCATAAAAATAATGACAACAATTATAATAAAGTAATATCTATGATAATATGATAGTAATAATCATAATAATAATAATAATAATAATAATAAAGTAAAAATAATCATGATAAAATAATAATAACATTATTAAACTTATAGTAATAAAATAATAATAAATTATATTTATATTTATCATCATTATTTTTGTGTTAGTAATCACAAAATTAATTAAAAAAGAATTACGAACAATATTAAAAAGAATAATATTTTATTTGTATAGTATTTTTCAATGCTGGTAACAAATTGCTTCACTATGAGCAGTTAAAGCAAACAGGAAAACAAATTAAAGAAAGCAGACAATAAAACAGAATAAATGTATACATATTTGTAAAAGCAACAAACAAATAAAATCTAATTTAAAATTGAATTTAAATCACAGAATAAAAGCTTTTCTATAATTTTAAGTCAGGAAATATATCTCCACTGCCTCCCCTAACTTCAAATAGAAAAACTAAACGTTCAGATTCAGAAATGCCTGTCACCAACTTGTTCTACGGTGTTGTCAGTCACAAGCGTACAAGCACAAGGGTCATGATACCTTCTAAGACAAAGGATTAATGAGCAAATGTAGGTGTGCAGGTAGTGCTCCTGGGAGTTGTAGTGTCGTAGTGTTACATCAAAATTTGTTTTTTATTTCAGAAGCCTTTTGAAAAGGTAGCATTTATAAACTGTCCCGCAGCATCGTGGGTAATGTAGGAGCCATGTGTTGACTTCAATGAAGAAAGCATGAAATAAGAAAGGAGCTATCTCAGTCTCTGCATCAATGTCACGTTTATTTTAAACTACACCTGTGTGAAAACGATATATAAGGAGGGCGAGACTCTGGTGGGACTGTGATAATATTCTATACAATGAAAATGCTCCAAACAACAATGAATGTATGCTATTAAACTTCTGTGTATCAGACGGCTGTAATATCTCATTCCTTGGTGCCGCAGAGCTCCATTGTTGTCCAAAAGCTATTAAAAACAAACTGTTGCACTGAGTGACATCCTCCATTATTACACAAACATTCACACAGCACTTTATTGTAATATTCAATGTGTTTTAAACCAGCTCTGCAAACAGTCTCCAACTAACTTCTTCATTTTGTTTGAGTAACATTCGAAAGGAAACCAGAGTGAAGCTGTTTCAGAAATCACTGACGGTAATCTTTATTTGTTACTTATGCTCATACGAAGGTTTGCAGGACATTCACAATAAAAAACGCCCAGTTTAGAGACTTAATGTGCAAAAAACACCAAATTCTAGATCATACTCTATGTTCTATTATTAACAAAGACCCAACATCAAGACAGGATAAGATCCAGTCCCATCTTACAGACAGGGCTCAGTCTGATCTCATCTTAATCCACCATGAGCAGAGCACTTTGCAGCATTTAGCAAGTTACAGTGGCAAGGACAAACTTCAGGCAGAAACCACCAGCAGGACCAGACTCATGTAGGAATTAAGTGGAATTAAATTGGGGGTGAACCATGACCAAAGTTACATTTCTAACTCAGAGGTAAAGCAACTCATTCGAGAATACAAAGAAACCACAGTATATTTACTTACCTCATTAACTAACATAGACAGGTGAAAATGAGGTTAAATACATGGGGGGCTCATCTCTACACAATCTAACAAAAAAACACAAACATGATAGGGAGAGGAGGGAGATGCTCCCAGCTGATGGGACAGACCTTTGACCAAGCCTATCACCTGCTGAACTGAAGTATAACCGCCCAATTACTGCCAAATATCAAATGCACCGGTTAAAAGGGAGAGAGAGGCAGCAACAACCCACAGGCACATACAACACACACACTAATGAGTAAATATACTCCAGTATGAAACACACATTATGACCACAGTCGTCACAGAGGTGTGTTAAGAGTTTGTTTCAGGTTGGTGTCGTAAAACAATCTGATTGAGTTCAGGCAAAAAGATAATTTGTGAAGTTAAGGCAATGCTGTGGTATTTTTTGTTAGTACACATAGACTGTGTAAAAGTATGGCTAGCTGCGCATAGAGAAGCCAAAACCTTTAGATGTCCCCCTGGTAACTGACTGAGGGTCATGGCTGGAAGATGTGTGTCTAACATGAGTCTGATCCTGCTGGAGGTTTCTGCCAGTTAAAGGAAGTTTGTCCTTGCCACTGGAACTTGCTAAATGCTGCAAAGTGCTCTGCTCATGGTGGATTAAGATGAGATCAGACTGAGTCCTGTCTGTAAAATGGGACTGGATCTCATCCTGTCTTGATGTTGGAGATGGTCTGTAACCCCCCATGTCTTATGAGCATGTTTTGGCTCCAGTAGCCCAACAAATCAGCTATAAAGGAGGTATTTGTCTTCACTTCTCGCTGTAGGAGACGGAGGCGTGCTGTCCAAATGGATATATTGTGCATAAATGACCATGCATGACTTTTTTACAGGCGTGTAGTTATGAACTGGAGATGAGAACAGATATATTTTTGCAGCACTCAAACTGGTTTATCAATTACCCAACAAAGTGTTATTAGTTTTTGTAAATTAACTTCTCAGTACCCGACTAATTACCCTGGTGAATAGTGGGAAATAATCTGAATTGAAATTGACATAAAGCGATGAAGGCTTTATGTCTGTCATTATGTGGGTTTTCAGGTTGAAGCAGGCTCAGTAAAGTGGTGCGCCTGCATGTGCTCCACAGTAAGCCATTTCCCTGTCCAGATGATTTAGACACATTAGGGTTAATGGGCTAATTACTGCGGCTGCTCCAGCACACTCGCTGCATGTTATGCAATATCTGGGAGGACACAGACAATTGGGTTTGGGCATCTGACACTGACAGAGAATGTCTGTCTGTCTGCCTCCCTGCTGCCAGAAGCAGTCCTCCAGCACATTGCAGCAAACACCACACACTGTGACCAGGCTGGAGCACTCTGAAAAATATGGGAGCAATAAGCTCCACAGTGAGACTCTCCACCATCCAGTCTCTCCAGGATCAAGGCTACCTTCAGGCAGGACACAAAACTGGGCTGCTTGACAAAAGACTGGAAGGGAAACTGAAATGAGGCCTCATGTAATAACACAACCTTTTGCAAATGATTTACAAATAATAGCTCTGAAGTTTCGAGTAAAAGATTACAAAAGAAGAAGAGAAAGAGCTGAGAGCAACAGAGAGAGAAATGAGACAGACACAGCTGATGTCCCCAGGCTCAAATGAATCATAATGGCTTTTCAAGGAAGAAAAGAGCAGATATTTTAGCAAATGAAGGCAGGAAGAATGCTGCTGTGAAACTTTCTGTGTGTTCAGGAAAAGTAGGGAGATAAAAAGAAAAGACAGCAGGTAAGAAAGAGGAGGAAGGACAAGAGTAGACTCCAGATGAGGAGGAGGAGGGGGCGGTATTGCTAACACACTATAAGCTAATAAAGTGGGAGTACTCTCCTCCTAGTCTGCCTCTGGACCTGCTCTGCTGCTCTCAGTAAAACTGCTCTCTTTCTGCAATCAATAGCCCCATAATTTCACCCAAATAGCTGCCCCGGCTGCTGCGAAATGGCGACAAATCACGGGCACAGCAGCGGTGGTGGCAGCAGCATTGCCTCAGCGCACTCAGCCCCGAAGCTTTGACAAGGAGCCAAATATTCTGTTTATCTTCCTACAGATCTCTGAATGCAAACTGTGAATAGAATTTGTGAGAAAGAGAGGAGATCCGTGAGATGTAAGAAACAGGAAAAATAAAGGGTGGGCGCAGCAACACATATTTAGAAGGGACTTACAGGCGTGGAGGCAATGAGGCATTTTATACCAGCTGGCTTTGAAGCGAGCAGCGCTGTTTTGATTGCATTGTTAGGGCTTTGTTTGAGGTCCAGGCACATCTTCGGTGAGGAGCTGCGACGTTGTAGCCTATTTTGCGCTTTTGAAAAAATCCTCGGAGGAGTATTTCTTTCGTTCTGAGTCACACGTGTGTCATTTAAGTCTCACAGCACTTGAGTGAAGCCGAGCACATCCTGCATCATAATGATAATGAACAAAGAGAAAGAGTTCTTCTTCTTCTGCAGCAGCGAGATGTTAGCTGTGGACTGCTTGTTCTGGGCCTTACAGACACTGGAAGTCCTGTTTTGTTATGCACATGGCAGGGAGTCTCTAAAACAGTCTCACAAATTAGAATCTCTTTACTTTACTTTCAGAAAACCCATTCTTTTTTTTACTTTACATGGGCGTGACATATGCATGTGCCTCCACCAGCAGCGCACTGATCAGCTGCTCAGGTCTGCAGGCTTTGAGTGTTCACTTGAGGGTGGCTGCAAAAGCTAAAGAATCTCACTTAAGACCAGGTTAAATGCCCGTTTATAGCAAAATGTTTCAGCTAATATCTTTATTCATTTTGAAGATATTCAGGCTAAGAGTCTTGAAAAGATTTGCATGATTTGAGGTGCAGCTGAAATGTCTTGCAGGTAGGCGCGAGTTAGCTCTTAAGTAGGAGGCCAAAGGTGCATCGCTTTCCATAAGACTTCTAGACCACACACTTAACATTTGTCATAAATATTTCAAGGACACAGAAAATTGGAGGTTGGGCGACGTGAGCTGGCTGTCTTGGCGTTTCCTGTTTTGCAGAGAAATCAAAAATGAGAAAAGAAATGCACGTGAAATTCGGGTAACAAAGACGGTCATTGCTGCTGAAATGTTTGGTAGCCGTAAAAGTGCGCAACATCTGGTTGGTGATGCTTCCTAGTCTGCTCGGCGGTCCGACCTGGAATTGTAAATATCAAGCATGTTTGATATATACGATCCCAGGTCGTGGAGACTCCGACTCGGTTGGGGGCAGTAAAGTATAAATAATAGGTCATGACGAGCCTCAAATCAGGCCACGCCCCCAATCATTCAGGGTGGCAAATCAGACCCTAATCGTGGCCAGCCTGAGGCCTGGTTTATACTTCTGCATTGAATAGACGATGAAGCCTACACCCTGTGGTCCGCATAGCTCCCGTACCTAGGCAGAGGTATAGGCACGTAGCTGACACGCACCTCTTCCAAAATTGAACTACAAATCTAAGCGGACCGCAAACCCTGTGATTGGACCCCTCGGCGGCATTGCATTTCCTGCATTTACTGCACTTTCGCTGTTTATTTCATATCCTCTGACGTCTCCTCTCTATCCTTTCCTGTAATCATGTCTGTATGGTCAACAGCAACATGTATCAGCCTTGAATTAACATCATACGTTCGGAGTCGTAGCGATCGCAGTGGGGTCGAAAACAGATGACCCTGCTATCAGATAGACCACACCCTCAAGCGCTTTGGCGGAGAATTGCTGCGCGACACGGACTTATCGACGCACAAGCATATAGTGCTCACGTCCGCGTCAACCACTGCAGCGTAGCGTCAATGTAGAAGTATCACCCAGGCTTTAGTCTGCATTTCCAACATGGTGACTTTCATCCTTTGGCTTTAAAGCCATTCGTCAAAAAACAATAAGACGCAGTTTGAAGTTTTATTGTCACTCATATTTTACCAGAAGTCTAATGACACTCGTCATGAAAGATGACTCTCCTAATGCGTACGCTTTATTTTGCCAGTTGAAGCTAAATTTCCAACGACTTTAATGGAGCGACAGAGAAATCCATTCTTTCTCTAAGTAGATCTGTAGAGTCATGTTTTTTTTCTCCACCCCTGGGAAAACTTAACCCATCCTAATAGCATCTCAATCACATTTAGAGCTGTTACAGTGACCGTAACATGAGGCAGGAAGCAGGCCAATATGTCGGCAGTGGAGCTGGTGTTTTAAAGAGGAAGTGCTGCTCTGGGGGTCATTACAGAGCGTAAACCTGATATAGCTGTTAAAAGGCGGACACACCTCATAGGATTAGACATAAAACAGCACACACAAGCACAAAAGAGGACATGAAACAAGCTGCACATACAACAAGGAAGTAATAATGTGAAGCATCTATACCTCTGACAGCCTGAAGAGCTTACAGAATTCACTCTCTGACATGCTGCCTATTTTCTAAAATGAGTCTTGTCATTTGGTGCAGTGTATCCTCCGAGCCTCACAGCACACTCCCTGCATGCACAGACTTCATTATACAGACCCTCATATCAAAGGAGGTGACTGTTAGTACGCTGGAAAGAGAGACAATATGAATATAGAAGAATAATAGAAGAATTGTAGACTGTTAATAAGTATTATCATGATTATTGTAATGAGATTGTTTTAATCTGAACACACTTTTCATGCACGGATAGCTCTAAATAAAGATGTCTGTTTGCAGCCTGCCGTACTACCATGCACAGGCTGCTACAATGCATGTATGAGCTAACAAACTACATAAAAAACTGATAACTGCTTACATTTCCAAACATCAGTCAATTAAAGCAAGAATTAAACGCAGTGAAGAACTGGAAAACAAACTTATTTAAAAACCTGATGCAACAAACTAAGTAATACGCTTAGTTTACATTAAGCAGGAATTTAGGTGCGCCCACGTTTCACTCAACGCGGGCACACTCTTAATTTGTAAATGATAAGTCTGCAAAACTTAAAGGGGTAAGATTTATTCTACGGCAGCTGTCATGGATGGGGAAAATGATGAGTTACCGTCAGGTTATAATTATACCCAATTTAAGCTATTCAATCAGGAACCCAGGCCCAAGTGTCCATTCAGTGAACTGCACTTCTGTGTTGGCTTAATTTTTTAACACTCATATATAGTTTTGGTAAGAATACCAGATTACATGTAAACGAATCTCCCATGACAGATATTAAAATGAGGGATCTGTATTCAGGAGTCTGGATCTTTGGACTGGAAGTATTCTGGCTTAGATTTGTAGTTTGAGTAGTGGTGACCAATCATGTATCAGCAGGCGTTGGTGTCCACGGAAAGAAGTTAGTACAGAGAGAGGAAAAGAAAGCCTGACACAAACATTGCCAAAACCAACAAAGTTTTGGCAATGGTTGCTAAAAAAGCTGCACAAACGTGTGAAACCTGAAAGATCTTCAACCTCTTACCGTCTCTACGGGGACGTTTTCTGCTCTGTTACTGAAATGTCATTGCATTACAACCAGGTCGAAGTTTCATTATGAATGCACAAACACACTTCCAATCACATCATTCTGCTGAGAATGAGGCCGTTTATATTTTCTCTAATTCACAATAAAAACCCTTCAAGGTCTCTTCCAGCTTTTACTTCCTTTTAGAGGAAGGTACAAAAATCCCTTCCTCATCCCTCCATCCTTCTACCTCTCTCACCTTCATTTTTCTTCCCTGACTTTCCAACAGGTAAAATGCTGTGAAATTTTTTCATGCCGTGAAATATTCATATATGCAAGCAGGCCTGCACGGCTGCGTTTTACACCTACACACAGCACTGTGACGGGCAGACAGCCTGTTACACAATAAGAGGCTTCTCCCTGGAGAGGTCTACTAAAGGCTGGGAGTTAAATCTGAAATGGCTCGCTGTTAAGGAGGAAGGCTTGTTTTTGTTACAGAGGCAGATGAGGAGCGAGTGATTGAAGGCTGCAGAGAGGAGGAGGGTGGGAGGAGGATGATGGGAAGTGAGGAGAGAGGAGGGGTGGAGGATGATGAATATAACAAAAGCACTGTGGTTTAGGTTATGATAAAGTGTCACAAGTGCACAATAACGTGAGGATTATTCACTCTCTCCTGGACACATCATGCCGCGTCAGCCAATGAATTTTCATTCCTCAGTCTTGGAAATTTCCCCACTCTTATTCATTCTGTCAGAGCGAATGTAAAACAGCTGCTGAATGCTGAGCACCGGACGTTTATCAGGAGGTGGATTCTGATCGTTTCTGAGTCATGACCATGTTTCATACCTTTAAACAACACCTGAACATGTTGTGTTTCTGAGCATCAATGTGAATATATGGTGTGCATACTGGAGTTACAAATACCTAGCTGGCACATACCCTAATGCCTCAGGAAACGTAAATGGAATATTTAAAATTCATATACAATCTCAAAATGAAATGTGTAATCAAGCTTCAACAAAAATCTGAGTAAAAATAAACATCCACAACTATGAAAAAACTCTGTTCCAAAACAGCTTATTTTCCAGGTCTTTTCTCAGGACTGTGTGGGCATGGCCTAACTCTTTTACTGACAGTTCAAGACAGAGTTCACAGCCTGCATGTTTGAGCTGTCTGACTCTGAATCTAAAGACATAAAAACTCCATAATCTGAAAATGATTTATTTCAAATGGTCTTTGAGTGCTGGGTCACAAAACACTTCAGAATCAGAACTTCTATCATTTATTAGTTTTGTCACTCCGTAGTCTCCGGGGCATTAGGATCATGGGACGCCCGGAGCAGCGGAGGCTGAAGTGTAGTATGTGCATGCAGAGGAGCTCGGCTGCGGGTGTCAGACGGAGCTGTTTGTCTAAACTCTGAGCTGTTTGAGGAAAGTTAGTGAACTGGTCCTGGGGAAAGTTAGTGAACTGGTCCTGGGGAAAGTTAGTGAACTGGTCCTGGGGAAAGTCAGTGAAGCGGTCCTGAGGGAAATGAGCCCAGCATGTGCGGGACTGCTTTAGCCACTCGGCCGCGGCTGAACTCAATCGTGTCCCAAAGTTTCCCCAAATCACTCAGTTAGGAAAATAGAAGAATGACAACAAGCTGTCATCTTCACCGGTGGATGTGCAGACAGGGACACATGATCACAGCGGTGCAAAGAGCAAAGAGACAGCTATACAGACAGATTAAAGGCAGTACATGATTAGCAAACAAGCTAACAGCTAAGACAACACTGAGGGGAGCAGGCTGAGACGTCAGGAGACGGTCTGAGCAGGAACGGAGTAGTTTTGTTGAACATGTGTGCACGTGACTCAGTGTTTCATTTCTCATTGGTAGGATATTGATTATGTAATAAATATCAGGTTAAACCACCCCCCTTAAAACCCAGTGTGAAAACGTGAACTGAAATATCATAGGTAGAAAGTTTTTGTTGATTTAGGTTCCTAGGGCCTTGAAAGTGTGAAAGCTACAAACTCATTTTTAGGTTGTTGCCTTTTTTGATAAATGGCATAAAATGGGACAAAAGGGTTGACTTTTAAAAAATCAGGTGCAAGGTGATAAAAAAAAAACTCACTAACTCAATGCATCTACCAAAAAGATGCAAATGCTATGAAAGCTGTACAAAACTGTTGTGAGGGGAAATTTTACTGAAGAAACCTCGCCTCTGATTTCCTCGTGATGTAAATGAGAAATTGCTCGAGCTTTGACTTTAACGTCTCCGAGCTCGGGGCTGACGGTTTACCCTACCACATAATATGTTTGCAGAATGACACTGAAGCAGTTCCCCTACTGATTTGTACCTTGCAAGCAAACCACCCACCTGAACACATTCAAGTTAAACTATGCATGCAGGACATCATCCGACTTTATGTTGCATATTTTACAGCAGTTTCAGGCATCAACGTATTTATGTGAACATTTACTCACAGATGACTCTCTATAATAAGTAAATAAACATTAAAAAACAGAATTCAACACTATCTTAAACCTGGATGGATGATTAATTAAAAGCAACCCAGACGAAGACGACTTTATAATTGAGTGTATTAGATTATGGAACCATAAAAACGGTATGATGTCTGTGGTTATTGCTTTAAAATTAGATGGACATCTGCACAGCTGACTGAGGGAATGAAGGTAGTTAAACTATCTGGCTCACATTAAAGATTAAGCGCCGCAATAATGTACCTGCTGGCTTTAATGTTAGAGCGAAAAAATGTGGGGAATAGAAGAGGACGGCGGAGTACCAGGAGCGGATCAGTGGTCAGCAGAGTCGACCCAACTCTGGTAGGCAGACACCCGCTTGGACTAGCTCTTAGTTATGCTGCTCATGGTGGATTAAGATGAGATCAGACTTAGTCCTGTCTGTAAGATGGGACTGGATCTTATCCTGTCTTGATGTTGGGTCTTTGTTAATAATAGAACATAGAGTACGGTCTAGACCTGCTCTGTTTGGAAAGAGTTTTCTGTGTATGTTTTGGGGACATGGACAGAAACATGTCTTTAAGTTCACTAATTGCTCTGTTCTTGTGGGAAGTGGGAACATTTGAAGAAGCTGGTCGGCGTGGATGGCAGCATTATGTTGATACTGCTGACTTTCATTACATCCTGTACATTTTAGTTTCTCTTGCTGCGGATTTAGTGAGTTTGTTTGCTGCAGTTTTAGTTTTTAGGACACAGGGTTAAGCTGGTGCTGTAGTGAAAAGAAAAATCAGTGAAAAGAATGACAGTCGCCTCTGCTCTGACAGAAGAGAGCTGTTGTGAAGATTTCTATAAATAGTTTCAGTTGCTATTTTAAAAGCAGGACACACATTACAAACCAGGTTATAAAGTAAAAAAGGATGATGTAACAAATTATTCAACACCTCAAACATATCCCATTTACTCTGGATGAAATAGAAAGTCTAGCATTTTAAAACTGAACCTTATTTATTTATATATTGAGGGCTAATTCAATCAATCAATCACTCCTTATTTATTTGTTATTTGGCTTTGATCAATCAGAACAATTCCATTCTATTCTTTTTTTATTACATTCCGTTCTGTTCCATTCTATTCTAACGTTTTTACCACAGTGTCAACAGGTTAAATAAAGATTAAAGACAGCTCAGGGATAATGCAGCATCAAAGTGTACTTCGCTGGTGTTTGAAAACATAACTGTGTGCTGAAAGCTTAGTAACTGATGATGAGCTGAACCTTTCCTCCTCCAGTTATGGAAAAGCTGCAGCGCCATACTTGCCTACCAGTGGGGACATTTTACCACAGTGTAAACAGGCAGAGGGGGAATGTGACGGACTACTTTCAACAAATTGATTTGATATGACGTGTGATCAGGTTGTCTCAAGCATCAAAGCATTCCATTCTATTCTGCTTTGATGTATTCCGTTCCATTCTATTATAATGTTTTTACCACAGTGTCAACAGGCAGAGGGGGGATATGTCGTACTACTTTCTGTGGAGTGATTTGATATGACTTCTGTGATCAGGTTGTCTTTTGTGTTTCTTTCAAGCGGAAACCTCCGGTCTAAAAATATGAGGCCAATGCGGAAGTGCTAAAATCTGCAGTTCATCGAGGATCCGCTTGAGGCTGGCTCCAAGTACCAGAAACCACATACACACTAATCAAAAAAAGACGATCTTTACAGCAGAAATGAATGTTTACAGCCTGGTACAAAAACGAGTGTGGTCTGGAGAGCTCATTTCTCGATCAGCACACACTGTACGGGGGGTTGAAAAAGATATTAAGATTACAAAATTTCCATTATGAGAGGCACAGATGACTTGATTGACGGGCAGGAACACTGTAGCTGTTGGCCAGGAGGCTCAAAGTCCGACTCTTTGCGTTACACTAGCTCAGAAGTTATGCTGAGTTCAACATTTCTAATATGGCTGCCACCGACGAACACAGCGCTTCAGAAACAGATGGGTGACGTCACGGATACTACGTCCATTATTTATTCAGTCTATGGTTCCATTCCATTCTATTCTAATTTTTTTACCACAGTGTCAACAGAAAGAGGGGGAATGTGATTCTGGCTGCTGCAGTAATAAGTAAAAAAATTAAGAGGGTTATTAAGTACATTATCCCGCTTATTACCCGGCTACTAACTTAAAATACAAACATGTTGTCAAAAAACTTTGACTAAAGATGATTTTATGTACACAAAATGATTTATGTTTACAGTTTTTTAAATATAGTCTCAGTGATTCCACATCAGTTAGTGTTCCATGGTGATGGATTCTTATCTAGAAATAAACGAGGCAAATGTCACAACTTTGAACCCTGCTGCTATCATCACCACCGCTCATGGTTTAAGTTTCTGTGTAGAGATCGCTAACCTAAAGTTTCTCTCACCTGCTCCGCTCCTTCATCATAATGCTGGACAGGATCCAATATGTAAACATCCGTAGCCTGCTGATTTAGCATGCTAACTGAAGTCAACGTTTTACCCACATTGATTACCAATATAATGCTAACGGAAGCTAATGGTTTTACCTCACCTTACGGTATATGGTGTCAACAAGCAGAAGCTAAATGTGCCAGAACTCTTTTCTGTGGAATGATTTGACATGACGTGTGATCAGTTTGCCTCTGTGTTGCTCATGCTAGCGAAAGTTATTAACTGTCATCAAGGGGTTTTGACCAATCAGAATCAAACATCTTACACAAACGGATAAATCAGTAAGAGAGACGGGTAATAAAAAATATTATTAAATTGATGATGACACTGATGTATCAACATCTTACAAAGATACATCAGTAAGATTACAGGCAGATGTTTGACAGTCTTTTCTGAAATGTATCTGTAAAGAGGCTGAACTGGACAAGCATTGACATATATTTGGTGCATCAGTAATTATATTTGGAAGCAGATTCAAATAGAAACTCTGGCATCTTTGCATCACAGCGGATTAGACTACAAACTAACTTTGTAATGTTAGCAACTCTGACAAATCCGCAAACATGATTTTCCCTTCAATTCAATATCTTATATCCCAAATCTTTTTGGATAAGGTCCTGTCAAGTCGGCATGTGTGATCAGCGAGGATGACATAATCACATATTTCTGTACCTCTCACTTTATGGAAAAATCTTCTGGTGTCTGATCTGTGATCTTTATCACATCTGATATTCTTAGGGATTCAAAATCATGAGCAGACAATATCATGATAAGATTCTGAGTCTGATCAGATCTTTAAAAGTTTATGGATATGTGACATCCATAAACTTTTATAACACTGTTTCTTTTCGGGATTCACTTTGATTTGTCCTGAAAAAATGTGAGATACATAGCTGAGTTTCCAGGAGCATACAGGTGATATTGATTATAAAACCACCTGCTGACTGGTTAAGTGAACATAATAGACTCTAATCATCAGGTTTAAAATGTTGATGCATCAGTTATCTGAGCATCCGATTTATTTAACATTTCAGGTCTCATGCAGGGAGACCCTTGTCGTACACACACAGGCAAGAGATGGAGTATAAAAGAGGCAGAAAATTCAGCATGCATCCAGAAAGCTGCAGCTGTATTCAGACAGATGAGCAGAGAGCCGTGCAGCACTGATGGAAAGCGATCTCAACCGCAGAGCCCGGTGCTCATTGTGCTGCCTTGATTAAAGCCTTCAGCATCCAGTGGCTCAGTTAACATGCAGGGGAGTGGGAGCAAGCGAGGGAACCAGGGAGGGAGGGGAGGCAACCTGAAGAGACAGCGAGAAAAGAACAGAGTGCATGTGTATAAATGTGTACTCATCTATGGGAGCACTCGTGTGAGTGTGAGTGTGTGTGTGTGTGTGTGTGTGTGTGTGTGTGTGTGTGTGTGGAGAGAGAGGTAAGGGCACCTAAAGGAGACTTCTCATGGATGCAGACAACATGCAGCTGCACTCTGCTTCCTCGCTCAACAACCCAAAGTTGTCAGAGCTCTTCAAAGCCCCAGCTGCTTAATGCTGGGTGCACACACATAAATAGAGTGTGCATGTGTGTGCGTGTGTGTGTATGTGTGTGTGTACAGTATGCCAAAAGCCTCAGCAAGAGAAAACGACCCTTTTGACTTCATAAACATACATAAGCCTGTGTTTAAGTGTGTGACTCTGTATGTACAGTGTGCATGTGCGTGTGTGTGCGTGTGTGTGTCAGGGGACTGGTGGTGGTGAGGAGGAGGAGGAGAAGAGGCTAACAGCATATTAACAACACTAAGAGTAGGTGGGAAGAGAAGCTTACTGACTATTTTACAGCAATTAAACACCGCAGTCAGTTTTAGCCTATAGTCTGCTGCACCTCCCCCATCGCTCTTTGTGTCTCCCTCTTTTTTTATCTTTCTGTCTCTCCCTTTTCCTCCCTGATTTCCCTCTCTCTATGAATCTTTCCTCGTCTCCTCTCTCTCTCTCTCTGTGTGTCTCCGTGTAAACGTCTCCCTGATCCTCGCCTCTCTCCGGCTTTCTCTGCTGATGATTACACTTTTGATTTCCTGCTTCATGATGATGGCAGGGGAGGGTTTTTTTTTTAGGGCTGTTGCCATTATTCAAATCCTCCAACGTTAACAATCGAGGCTGCTGCTCATCTCGGAGGCTGTGCCGTTTAATTCTCTGATTGATGTGAGAAACAGGAGACAGTGTTAGTGCTTTTGTTTGCAATTTTATTGGTTTATTGATTTGTGATAGAAATAAAAGCTGATGAAATGTTTACTGAAACTGAAATAAATCACCATCTTTATTGACATTTATAGCGTTTTGTAATTTCTGTTCACGTTATCAAAACCAAATCATTTGTAAATATAAATTATAAAATATTTTCAGCCCTTACTCTTAATTTAAAATAGGATCACACCTGCCACACACCTGTAGCCATGATGCTAAACAGAGAATCAGTGATTTAATAACACATCAAAGTTACAGTCTTCATCAAAATGTAAATAGTGTACAGCAGGGGTTCCTCAAATTGTGGGTCAGGACCCCCTGGGGGGTCGCGAGACACCAATGGGGGGTCGCGAGATGTCTTCCAGTTTTTTTTAGTTTTTAAAAAAAATATAATTTCAACTTGCTTATTTACCTATTATTGTAAAAATGTAGACAAAAATACTAGTTACATTTGAAATAAAACCCTGCAAAAAAGTGAATTTAATCAGTTTTCTGCCTTTCTTTGTTGCCAGATGACTCCTAAAGTTAGGGTTATTTAACAGTTGATTAACAAAAGGATTAGTAGCAGCAGGTTAATTCACAGCAGCACAGAAAACACAGCCACATGTGCATGTAGCTAAACTAATTTTGAAGCAACATTTAACTACTTCGAGGGACAGTGGGGGTCACAAGTCTTACAGTATAGCACCTACAGTATATTTTGGGGGTCGAGGGCTGAAAAGTTTGGGAACCCTGATGTACAGGACTCAGGTGTCCTCTCTTATAGGGGGGAATTTCTACTTTTTTGTTAGCATGTTAGCAAGAGCAAGGTCTCTTATTTAAATTTTTTACAATGCACAAAGATATTAAATTTTTTTTTTACTCTATGGCATCGAAATAGAGAAGAACAAAGATTAAAAAAAGAGAGGCTTAACCTTTTTAACGTCAAAAATGTGCTCTCAAACGTTCCCACACTAGGATACATCAAGGCTTTGACACAAGATATTAAAGTTAATTCCGGCAAAATATGGGAAAACATCAACTATTAGAATGACATTCCCTTGACAAACATTAGTAGATGCATTGGTATGTATGGATATTTGTGTATGTATGTGAGTATGTGAGAACATATATATTTCTGCTGTGCAGTTATTTTGCTAACTTTTTGTTCTCTGGCCTTTAAGTAAAGTTTTTTTTGTTTAACTGAATTGAAAATGAATCAGTGAAAATAATGCAGACAGATGTATGGAGGTGGTGAGGATTTGTACCTGCAGAACACTTTCTGCAGACAAGTCATAAAGTTAACCTTGCACCCCTGTATTGCATAACTCCTGATTTGAACTAACAGACCCAAGAGGGGAAATATCCTGGGGTTTTTTTTGACAGTTCGCTCGAACTTCCTAAATGACGTCATCACTTAATTTGCATAATTGAAAATGTAATGGTTGCTGTAGGTGAGACGAGTAACAGGGGCGCCGTTTGCCTAGCGGTCTAAGCGTGCGCCTCACATACAGAGGCCATGTCGCAGCAGTCGCAGGTTTGATTCAAACCTCGACCATTTACTGCATGTCCTCCCCCTCTCTCTTTTCCCCACATTTCCTCTCTCTTCAGCTTTCGTGTCCATTAAAGGTGACAATGCCCAAAAATATAACTAAAAAAACAGCCTAAATATTATTATACTGACAAATAAACTTTTTCAGTCAATTCAGGGTCTTTTTTTTAATGCCATAATTCCAACTCTCCTGTTAGAATGTATGTATTGCTGCTGTGCAGTTATTGAGCTAACTTTTTGTTCTTACACCCTGGCTCTCTGGCCTTAAGATAAAGTTTTTTTTAATTGGATTGAAACTTCATCAGTCTTAATAATGCAGAGATACATGGAGGCGGTGCGGACAAGTAATAAAGTTAACCTGCACTCCTCAACAAACACAACCTGTCGTATGAATTCATTGCTCTTGTTTTGACAGAACAGACGCACAGAGGAGGGAATATCCTGGGTTTTGAGTGCCTGACGGTTCACATAATTTAGTCGCACGTTGTCTTGTGAACGAAAACAAATCTACTTTCTATTTATTAGTGTTATCAACTCCTCAGTGAGGAAAGTAGCTATAGATGTAATCTCTTGTAAAAAAAAAAAAAACAGCCTAAAAATGTTTATAACTACAAATGAACTTCTCTCTGTCAATTCATGTTTTATTTTTAAATGCCACAATTCAAACCCTTCTGCCATCCAGGCTTTGGACCGACAAAGTGACCAGAAAGAGACACATTCGTCAAATTATTCGGACCTGAAAAAAGGTAGTTGATGAACATTTATTGTTATAAATTCGACAATAAATAAACATCGACCTTTGAGCAGCTTTATTGTGGCACGTAACAACTAGTCTGTGTTTTTGGTGGTTGTATAAAGTTCCCTCATAGTAAGCTTAAAGTTTCCTAACCAGCTTTAACTCCACACAGCGGGGGTCGTGACGGAAGAAGGAGCTGAATAATTCTAGAAACTTTTTACATTAAAGAGAAACTAACATTTTTGGGGGGGTTTATTGCATAAACTTACCAAAGATCACAGTTAAAGTAATAAAGACTTTACAATCCAAACATCGTCTTACTGTATGTTGCTAATTTCCTTCTGTGAAACAAAACAAAGACAACAGCCGTCTTTGTTCTTCTCATACCTTCAAAAATAGACTCAAATTAAAACCTCACAGGGATAGTTGTTTCAAGGATTTGATTACAAAAAGTACAAAACTGCCTGTTTGCTTTGGTATGCATACCTGTATTGGTGCGTGTGCGTGTGCGTGTGTGTGTGTGTGTGTGTGTGTGAGAGAGAAGGTTTTCTTGCACGTGCCGGCCCACAGACATGCTCCAATGATTCAGACGCTCCTCAGTGCCAGACAGACCCGCTCTGATCCAACGTTCCTGTCTCTCAAAATCACAGCAAAGCCTCGCAGTTACAAACAGATGAAACACAACACCAAGGGAAATACCTTAATAAAATGTACATGTGATGTTCCTTTCATACGCTATATTATATTACAGGACAACAGAGATTTAATCTGTGCAGTGACTCTGCAGATGAACTCTGTGCTCTCTGATAACTCTGTTTCTCGTGTACGGTCAATGAAGCACTTCCAGAAACATCAATTAACAGAACATAATCACTCTGCAGGCCAGCTGCTCTAAACTTCTCTAGAACCATGTTAATATTTAAAGCAAATAAAAGCACTATAGTTGTGATTTATTAATCAGCATTGGTGCTCGTGCGGTTTAGTTAAGCCTCACGCTCGGTTCGCTGCAGACTGGAGGAAAGCGAGCTTCAGGACAGAGCCGGAGATGCCGTCTGACAGTTTATATGATGAAGAATACAGATGCAGTCAAACACAGTGTGCTTCTCAGTGGGCTCATTTGCAGCGCGGTGTGTTGCCAGACTTGATTGATTGCTTCCTTGGAGTTTCTTGAAACACATTCAGGCATTAAGCAGGAAAATTCAGCCCATCTTAAGTCCTTGAAATACAATTATTACTGCAACTTTTTAACGCTGCAGCTGCAGAATCACATGCATTAAGGCTTCGTGTTGCAATCCCTATCATGAGTGACTTCTTAGTCTCAAATATTTCAGTAAAATCCTTTCTTATACTCTCCTAAATGTATTTGCTTTATGAACGTTAATTGTGTTATTTAAACACATATTGTACACTTCACTGGGATCAGAGAAAGTGTTGTTTGCTTTATTCAGACGATATTTATGCAACAATGACAAAGCCAGCGTTGTAGCACTTGTTCTGATTTTCAGGACTCGTGACTCGACTTGAACTCAAGCACTGATGACTCAGACTTGAGCAATGACTGCATCAGGACTCTGACTTATTTATTGATACAGACTGTCTTAATGTTTACGTTAGTTAACAGACTCTCTGTCTTCATATCCTCAGAACAGCTAAGTTATAAAAATTATCACCCTCAAATAATATGTGCGGACAAAGAAATTAACTTTTCAGACCAAAAACTTTTTTGAAACAGGCTGTAAACATGTTAAATGCTTAGTTGTAACTTTAATAGACGTAATTCAAATAATTACTTTCTAAAAGTGTGGAAGCCGATTCTGACAGTGTTCAATAGGAGTTAACTGTGTGACCAATAATATTTACTGCTATAATCATGTTTATTTCCAAGATGCAAACTCACCTTTATTCAGTATATTAATCAATGATCTAGCCCACCAAATACATTTTTTGAATATGTTTTTTCTTTTTTATTGCTATACCATCCCTTCTTTCATTATTATACACAGTTCGTAGTTTTATTTTCTGTTTGCGCTAAAAAAAAATTGTTTTTGTTTTAAGTACTTAAAGCTAGGGTTGGTAGCCACAGTAAACTAGCATGAATTTGAATGTAGCATTTCCTCAGGACTCCGTCTAACCCCTCCCCCTCTGCCCCCCCTCCCCTCGGACGCCCCTGCTCATATGAACGAGCGCCGCTGATTCGCAACCATATGATCGTGACTGATTCAAAACTGGTCCTCAGCACATCGTTTCTGTTTTGCACTACGTCAACTCATGTCTCACTCAGCGGTAAGAAAACACCAAAACATTATCATAGTGAAAGTTAAAAACACAAACAAACATGAAATGTACACGCAGGAGGCGAGCAGAACAGCAGGACGGGATTTGATTGGTTTCATATTTTGGCTCCTGATGGCAGGGATTGGTTGGTGTTTTCCCAGGTTTACTCCGGCTGTAGATAGCGGCTTTTTTCACTCTTTTTTAAGAACACATTATGTATTGATTGCCATCGGGACATAAAAATAATTTTAATATTCCTTCAAGCTTAAAAACTGTCCGTCTTCAACCTTTCTCAAGCTGTGCTGCTCTCTGTGCAGCAGTCTCAATCTGTGGTCAGTTCAAGCTACAACATTTGATACCATTTTGTTACACATGTGATGAATCAGATCAGATGACAATCTGATCCGATCACTGATTTGATGCAGAAGAATAACAAAAAGTGTATCTAAATCTGACTACCAACCTCAGCTTTGAACTGTTATGAATCCCATGAATCTTTAGGAAGGAGGATGACAATCTGCCTTTATTATTTTTCATGGTGTCACTGGGTGTCTTGTGTCTTTTGTGTAAGTATATGCTAAGAAAACAAAAACGTTACAAATAACATATTCAAAATATATAAGTTGTCATTTTAAAATGGCTGTCAATGGGGATCCCCTGGCTTTTGCAGCCGGAATCCAGTGATGAAAACTAAGTTAAACACCCAAACAAAATAAGATACCAAATTTGGGGGTGCCTTTGAAACTTGCACCAACATTGCGGTCGATCTGTTTGCTTTAAGCTTATGTTTTTGTTCTCCCACAGTCAAGAAGTGTTGATTCTAGGGCCTCATGTTTTTGTTTTGTTTTTGTATTTATTTGGATAAGTTACACAATTACAGTTATTGATTAACTGGATAAAAAGGGAACATCAAGATATAGAAATGTTGATGTAAAAGACAACTTGACAAGAGCTCAGCCTGACCTTACAGGACACCGTACAAATGTCACTCCAGGACAATCCCGTCATTGTCCTGCGACGGAGAAGACATTCATTTATTTAATTACACCAAGTCCAGATCGATCATGTTGTATTATTCAGTGTCCTGACTCATGGAGGATCATTGTGTGTGTTGTTGCTGATGATGATGCTGATTATGATGGTAATGATGATAAGGACAATGCTGATAATTCTTATGACAATTACACTGATCACCATTCAGGCTGAATCACGCTGTATGACTGATAATGATTAAATATGCACAAACTGAGGCTGCTGTGCTTTTACGCTGAAAAGAGAGGGATGAAAAGATGTGAGAGGGGAGGCTGACTCACCGGCGGGTAAGGAGGTAAAGGAGCTGACAAGTGGACAGCTGGTGGCTGCTGTCTGCTGGCTGTCATATTAATGACGACTGAGACTCTGAGAAACCGGAAAGTTCCACCTGCAGCCTTCATAGAGGGGAGTTTGAATAACAAGTGCGCATAAGAGGATTCGCTTTTGCAATGACGGCTCACGCAACACTGACGGAAAGTTACAAGCAGTGCTAATATTGATGGGAAGTAATAAGTCCTTGTTAAAGGGCGGGTCAGTTCAGCCCAGAGAAAGCATCTGGAATGAGCACAGCTGATGTAATTCTCTGTGTTTCACCGTCAGCTTTACGACCCTCACTCTAATCACAATATCCAACTGTGATAAAACATTGCAGTCATCATTCATTAAACTACAGTAATGACCATCCATAAAGGGCATTTAAAGGTCATGTGACCTGGATCTAATGAAAACATTTATGAAAACCAGAAGAGTGATTACGCACATGTGCTGATGTGGCTTTAAGACTATCGTGTTTCCTCTCGGCCCTTGTTGAACAGAACACCTGAATCACTGTGGCAGAAACATGAGGACCCTGCTGAGGCTGCTTTTCTGTGCAAACACTGTACATAAAAAAATACACCATCGCCTTTCCCCGTCTGTAGAGGTCCATATTTGGACTACCAGCAATTCAATCAGGGCCCGGATCCTCTGTCAAGATGAGTGGAGTAGCTTGGTAAGATGAGCTTTGCTTTATTTGTAGCCATGACTGACAGGATGCAGGGGTAGGAAGTTGTTGTCATCAGTATTGGTTGATATAAATATGTATGGTTTACATATAAGGTATAATATACAGGTGTATAGTGAGCAGATTATTGAACACTTGATTCTGATTGGTCAAAACCCCATATATATGGTAATTAAATCTCAATAGCAAAGGTGACCCCAGGGACAACATTATCACACGTCACATCAAACGAATCCACAGAAAGTAGTCCGTCACTTTCCCCTCCGCCTGTTGACACTGTGGTAAAAATGTTAGTGTGATCTCAGGCTGGTCTTAAGAGTGGGGAAATAATGATAGTTAGTGGGCACAGATGTGAGAGCAGCCTGAGGAGCTACTGGACCCCAACCATCTCTGAGAGGGAAAAGTGGTTCTTGTGTCTTTAAGCTCTCCTTCCTTTTCTCCACTTCTTTCCTCTCTTTTCCTGGATTTCCTTCCAACAAACAACCAATGACAAAAACATCACTGTGCACTGACAGTTAGCCTGAGTCTGGTTAGAGCCACATCTGTAGCACGGTCTGTTCTTCATAGCAGAGGTGTGCTATCAAGACATAGCAGACCATCCATGAAATGATGCAAAGTAACAGCCAGACAAAGTGGAGTATACACAACTGTAATATGTATCTTAATCATTGTAATGGTCGGGAGGGGGGTTTGGCAGTGGCATTGACCCGTGGTTCATACCTATGAAGAATGGATGAGAAGAATAAAGAGACAAACATGGGTATAGTACGCGATACAGGAGCACTGAGGTCTACTTTGACCCCGGAAATCTGGATGAACTGAGGTATGGATTAAGGAGGAAGAGTCTGAACATTGACGACAAGTGAGTGGGCTGATAACCCTCCTGCAAGCACCTCCATGGTTCCTCCCTCGCCCAGACCAAACAGAGTATTTTGTGAGGAAAGTATAAACAGCAAGTTTGGAAATGATTAGATCCTGAATACTGGTAAAATTGAAATTTTGAAGATTTAGTGCATGATTTGAGTTTCTTCACTGTTAAAATAGGATTATCTGCCAACTTCATCAAGTTATTACAATGTTTGCTAAGCGCTTAAGTGATATTAATGATACATTCCACTGACACACATAGGGTAGTCAACTGCTTCCTTGTTGCTGCTGACAAAATCTGTTTTGTTTGTTTTGCTTCATTTTTGAGGAGCACCCCCTGCCGTCTCTGCAGCCCTCCCTCTGTGCTGGTGTCAAAAAAACACAAACATGGTGAAAATCAGTGCAGCTCTGTCTTCATGTCTGTTCATATTTGTCACTGCTTGCTGATCTTCATACTGCATGTTAATTTGTATTAGTGCATTGAGGTGTCCTGTACTGCATGAACGATTATAAAAAGGTTCAAAAGCTTCAGGAGTTTTAAAGCGATGTGAGGTGAAACAATAACACAGCAAGCTGACCAACTGACTTATTCCAGTCTTAAGAGCTAACAGAACAGCAGTGATCCACTTCCTGGAAAGAAGAGGAAACTAATGTCCCTACTAACTACCCTCTCATTCAACCAACGTCCACTGACATCATATCTGCGTCAGAGGACAGTCAAAGGAAGCTGTTGTTGCTTCAGACCACTAATATTCTGGGTCAAGCTGCATAGAGAAGATCGACCTGGAGAGGACGTCAGACACAGGAAGGACGATGAGCATCCAGTAAATCACGAAATAACACACTAGCGTATCAGCTCATATAGATATATTGTCTTGTACTAAACAGCCAGGAATCCGTGATCCACATTCACAGGACATTCAAGTCAGTATTTAGCAAGTTACAGTGGCAAGGAAAAACTTCCTTTAACAGGCAGAAACCTCCAGCAGGTCCAGACTCATGTTAGACACACATCTGCTAAGACCGTGTTAGGGAGAGGGATAGAGGGAGAGATGATAGTGGTGAGACGGATAGTAGTAGTTGTAGCAGCTGGGGTCTGGCACTTCCACAGCAGCAGGAAGTCTATGGCAGAGATCCAGAGGAACCTACCAGACAAGGGAGCTCAGGGACTCCAGAAAGGTCTATGGTTAGTAACTTTAATGGGACAGAAAGAGTTAAAGTAAGACAGGCTGACAGAGGAGAGAAGGGAAGACAGGATCCCAGTGTGTCAGTTCCCCCAGCAGTCTAAGCCTATAGCAGCATACTGTAACTAAGAGCTGGTCTAAGCCTGAGCCAGCTCTAACTATAAGCTTTTAAAAAAAAAAGAATGTTTTAAGCCTACTTTTAAAGTAGAGAGGGCGTCTACCTCCCCAAACCCCTGGCAGATGATTCCAAAGGAGAGGGGCCTGATAACTAAAGGCTCTACCTCCCATACTACTTTTAGAGACTTTAGTGATAGGGCGCTATGAGCTCTTTAAGATACAAAGCTGCCTGACTATTAAAAGCTTTGTAGGAAAAGAATACAAAACCATCCCGTAGCTGTCATTTAAATTTTGTTTGATGTGTGACACAGAACAATATGAATACTCTCACCGTAAGTCGTGACCTTTGTGAGAGTAACTCAAAAGATGAGCTGGTCTGAAAATAAAGAAACAAAAGTAATGTACAAGTGATTGTGTTTGTTTGCCAACTGTAAGACATGACACCATGATACATCACATATATGAAGATATCCACTTGATGCTGCTTCAGTTAATCTCTCCTCAGCTTTAATTGGTATGCCAGTGGCCTCTCCTCTCCTGTAGCTCTTACACGTCTTCCTCCTGTGTGTCCTGTATGACTCAGACACTCTGGGAAGAGCCTCTTGTAGTTCACCGTGGATGAATAGCAGTGATGAGGTTTTATTCTGACACATTTTCTCATCTCTCTTCTGTGGTATGAATATTAACACGGGCTATTTTAACTGACGTGTGGTCAAGGCTGAATTACTCGGAGAAATGCGTACAGTTCCATGAAGAGGGGTGGTGTAGGACTTTCGTTAACGAGCAAAATGAATGCATAATTTGAATAACGGCAAACAAATGTTGGCCTACCGTAACTCTAACAGGTTTTTAACCTAGACAGATCATGGTAAGTTTGACGGCCAAATTCCACCAGGTCCAAGTCCAGTCCATCTCCAGATCTGATAGGTTTCTATTCTAGTCAATGTATTAACTTCCACTGGATCCGCTCCGTTGTGTTCTGGCTGCGTCTCTGATCCGGCAGGTTGGAGTCCTCCGAATTAGATATGCAAGACTCCTATTTTTTTCTAATACAAACTCGTGGCCATTTTGTTTGCTTATACATTTACAGATTAGATTTTTCTGTGGCACTACTATGATTCCATAATATCCATGAACATGTTGGCAAACTTAGAAGTCAGAAAACATGCAGTGAGGTCAGTTATGTCCGTCTTAATGTGCAGCATTAACTCCTGTATGTATCTACACATCATTAAACTGTTATCCAGGAGATTTACATTAAAATGCCATTAAGGGGCTGAAGTCCCACCTCACTGTCTGTGTTGTGATTACATAAAAGAGCCACTATATTTACACACAACAATGCTAATGGACTAAGACAAGAGCAGTGTGGACGCAGGCGACACAGTAATAATGGACCGCCTGCTGATGGACTGTTGGTGTGCTGTTCTTATGTTTATGAAACGCAGCTTTCAAGTGAAACAGGTTGTGTTGTTAGAGTGGTTACCTGGACTTGTTGTGTGTACAGATGAGCAACCTGAAAGGGTTTCTTCCATTGACATTTCAACGATGGTCAACACGCTAACTTTAGCGTATGTGCTAAACAAAATGTTTGTGTTTCACAAACCCAGAGAGCCCTGCCACACTTACAATGTGTTGTTTTTATTATATGCAGGACCAAGATGCAGACAACTTAAAGATTTATTAAACAAAAGGGCAAATGGTGAAACAAAAATGTACTTGAAACAAAGCTCAGAAGGGTGGGTCTAAGAAGACACAGGTGAATCACAGGGCAGGCCACGCAATCGCTGAGGTGGGAAAACACACAAAGTTAGGAATTAAACTAAACTAAGGACCTACAAAATAAAACAAAAAACATGGGTAGTAAAAGAAACCAAGCATTAGCTCACAAAATAATTGAATGTTAAGCGCTGTATCTCTCTGCCTTCAATCAATCAATCAATCAATCAATCAATCAATCAAGCTGTATATATATAGGACCTTTCATACAAGTCAAATGCAACCCAAAGTGCTTTACAGCGATTGAAAACAAGGAAGCAGAAATAAAATAATGGCAAGAAAATATGACTAAAATAGAGACTAATGCACATCAACAACAATAAAATATGTGTGATTAAAATAAGTTAAAGCATCAAATTAATATTAAGAATATAGATAGTTAAAATAAATGAATTAAAAAGGGTAAGGATAAGAGTTGAAACTAAAATTAAGACTGAAAATATCAATTAAACAGAGTAGATAAATTAGAAAATCAATTAATGAATTAAAATGAAATAAACAGTTAAAATAAATAAAATAATAAACAACATTAAAATCAATATATTAGTAAAAGTAAGTAATACAATTTTCAAACCCTACATAAAAGCATGACTGAATAAATACGTCTTTAGTTTATCTCCAGCTCCTCTCAGATCCTCCGGCAGGCTGTTCCGTTGTCAAGGCGCGTAGTGGCTGAAAGCACCAAATGTTTTTGTTCTCTAGGAACAGCTGAAACTTGTATAGTTTTAGTTTCCTGTACAGTGACTTAAGTCTACATAAGCCTTCATTATTTTTAATTCTTCATGGAGGAAACGATACCGTTGTGCCATGTCTAAGGTATGCAATACTCAGTGTGTTGTAAGTTTAAGTGGTTATTGTTATTTAAAGTGTTTTCATTGACGTTTTTCTTTTTCTTTCTTCTGTGAGTGTTCCTCTTCCAAACAAGACAGCCACCATCAGCAGCCTTTGTTTGCTTCAAAAGTATCAAAATGTTAAATAAAACAAAATTAAATTGATTGTCTTTTCTAATAATTGGATTCAGGGCAGCTAACATTTGTTGGGAATCAAAGCTGACATTAAACCAGACAAACAATAGCAAGCGGTGAGGTCAGCAGCCGGGTGGGTTGTGACAAGGTTAGGTTATGAAAGCTGCATTAAAACCAAGTCAGGGATAATGTACAGTGAGGGGGACAAGGCACCCTGTTCAGTCTTTACTCCACCATTCTATCTATCATCATTAAAAATCCTAACTATATATAATACATCATGAATAATACATCAACACATGGCTTATCCAGGGAGAGTGACTTTGAGGTGGTTGGAACCGCCCTTCCTGCTTTTGTGTGTTTCCCTCCCTGATTGGTTTCACCTGTGTCCACACCTGTGTTGATTACTCTGTGTATGTAATTTCTCTATTTCCCACCTCCTAGGTTGGGTTATTCTCTCACATTGGGAAAAACTAAGGAAAGAGGACCCAAGTGGGCACCCTTAGTGATTGTTTTAAGGTCTGTCTTTTCGCCGATATTAAACTCAGGTGTGAAGTTTCAAAGAAATTTGAAGCATGAAGTCTGTTCTCGTGTTTCCTCCATCCTCTCTCCTCTGTCCTCCAAGCAGGGTTAATGTTGCGTTCACACCAAACGCGAATAAAATCATCCGTGCGAATAGATTACATGTAAAGTCAATGTAGAGGTCTGGCGGCGCGTATGAACTCGCTTCATTCGCATCTCCCAATTCACGCGAATGATGCAAATTCATTTGCACAAACGATTTGCGAGAGTTGAAATATCTGAACTCCAGCGAATCTATTGCAGCGCGATAGCCAATCAGCATGCAGATCACCCGGTTGTGTGTGGTGTGTGACGTCTGGACCAGCCGAGATTCCCTCTTCTGGAATATATGGGACACTTTGATTCTATCTCCGTGCAGCTTCCCCAAACTCTGTGACACTACCTGTTTTTATGGGATCAGGAATAAACAGGAGCACACGGTGAGGACAGAGAAGGATTATCTGGTGAGTTGTGAAAAACAGACAACAGACAGCTGTGGCGTGGGAACCTCCATCCCTCTCGCGTATATTCGCGTCTTGAGCACGCGTTTACACGCGGTTTTGACACGCGAATTGAGCAAGTCATTTGCGCGAATAGAGCGAGTAAACACAAAACATTCTCGCATCTGTATTTGTGCTGTTGTGATAGTTCACATTTGGTGTGTACGCACCATTAGAGTTTTGGGACTAAGGCTGTTTTGAAATGGCCTGCTACATTCTGCCTACAAATGCATACTGTGTTTGAATTTAGTATGTAGTCTGACTGTTCAGTTCGATCTGTTCTGCAGGATGCCAGACCAGCTGTAGATTGATTTCCGGTTTCGGAAAGCGGAAATAAACAACGGCCAAGCTGATAAGAGAAACTGCTTCTTTAGCATCACTTATGATTGAAAAAGTTAAGAAGTGGTTTATATTTAATTTAACACATTTCACAGCACCTGAAAAATGAGTATCCCCGATGAAAAAGAAGAAAAAAATAAAAAGCAGAATGAGCGCTGTACATTGTACGAAACAGTACCTGATGGAGACTGGTCCGATGCATACTGAGAATTTTTCCTGATCCGTACGACATCCGGGTAGTTTTGACATGCTGCAGATTTTGCTCTTGTTCACATACTACATACTACATTTTGGCCAAATCCATACGTACTAGTAGTATAGTAGGCGGTTTCAAAAATGTCTCAGTCAGCATCACATCAACACTTCCTTGTCACTCAATCACATGTCACAGAAGCAACCAATCAGAGGCTAGGATGTCCAAGCTTCAGGTAAACATAATGAGAACCACAGAAGTACAGTCAACATGTATTGGTCACAAACACAAGATGCTTTAGAAATAATTCTATTATTATAAATTCACAAACAATAGCATAAGCAAACCTGTATGTAAATAGTTCACTGTATAAATAGCATAATAATAATAAATACAGTATCATATTAAATTATATGAATTAATAATAAATTAAAGTACATAAATTGGCTTTCCTGTTAAAGTTTACAATGTCTGAGAACCTAATCCAAAAGAAAACACAAGGAAGACTTACTATTATTCAACCCAGGAGAGGAGAAACAGAGAAACTACATACACAGGGTAATGAACACAGGTGAGGACATAGGTGAAACAAATTATTTCAATCAAAAAGAAGGGAAACACACAAGAGCAGGAAGTAATACTACACAGGATACACAGGGATCAAAAACTTCAAAATAAAACAGGAAACAAACATCACTATGCTTAAATGTAAAGATTTCTTTTCCCAGAGTGACACTGGACTAGTCTCATATTTTTCAGTCGTACGTTCTTCTGCTCTGAAAGACTGTTTCTTTATAATCTCACTGACCTCCATTGTGTGGCAAAGACTTCAAGAATGCAAGGCTTTACATTCCTCGGAGCAGAAGAGCTCGCAAGGTTTTGTATGTAAAGCAAGAAATGAGGACAACCTTTGTCTTCTTCAGTCCTCTCTTTAAGCACCGTGTTTAACTCAAATATACAAACTGAAGTCAGAGAGCTGGGAACCGTTCTATCAGGCCGAACCTGACAATGATCACATTGATTACCTTTAAACGCTTCTCTCCATCAGGAAAGACTATTCTGCATCCTCTTTTTAATTTAAGTCATAGTTGAAGCCTTTAAAACATCCTTTATTTTGATCAGTCACACTTGAAATAATATCAAGTGATTGATCTCGATGTCAACACTTCTGCTTAGTCATTTGTGTGAATGTGCTTAAGAGTGTTTGCAAACTGGTAGTGTAAGAAACACTCTTTCTGTTTTGCACAAGTATTAAAATATTGTGAAAAACTTGACATATTTTCTGATGATTAAAATTTCGAATAAAACCAGGCCAAAGTAGCTGAGAAAAATGCTGTGAAGTGTGATGTTCTCACTTTGTAGCACAACATGAGCTCTCAGTTATCAGTCATCTAATGGCATGCCACTGTTTCTGAATGCTTCAGATTTCACGCATAAAATTCAAAAAAACTGTGGGTTGCTCTTTTAAAAATGAATAAAGAAATGCATACATTTCAAGATGTAGTAAAAGATAGATTGAAATCTCAATGCATGAATTGAATAAAAATGGTGGTTTGCTCCTTTAAAATATTGCCCTCAATGTACAGCAGTGTTGTTGTAAACAAGTCCAGATTTTCAGAACACACGTGACTTCCACCAGATCCGTGTCCAGTCCGTCTCCAATCCACTGCGGTCTGGCTCCGTGCTCTCTTGTACGCCGATTTTGGAACGCAGCGCGGCGCGGGACCACCTATCAGCTGGAGTCATGTGACCGAGGTTTTCCAGCTGTAATTACTGAATCAAAGATTCTCCTCCTCCTCTCCTCCTCCTAGTTGTCTTTATAGTCCTCTGAAAACCTCTGACCTGTTGACTCCAGGCCTGGCTCCGCTCATCATGACGGTTTGTTGTTGTAGTGAAGTGAAATACGATCTGGTGATAACACAGAGTGTTTTATTCTGAAAATTAACTGGATGTTTTCATTTTGTTTTGGTGCTTGACTTCCTATCCTGCTTCATCTGCTCTGTTGAGATTGATGCGTCATGCTCCAACGTCCAGCAAAAATAGAAGTATTGTATCTGATCCGTTGTGTTCCAACTTTCCGCATCAGAGACGCAACCGGAATGCAACGTAGCAGATCCAGTGGAAGTAAAATAGAAATCTTTCAGATCCGCTGCCGTGACGTCAGCACACACTGTACAGGGTGAATTTATTTAGAACTTATTATTTGTGAAGATATTAAACTTATGAGTTTTGCTCAAATAAGGGCATTGCTGACGTGATTGACATGGACACCCTGTAGCTGTTAGCAAAAAGGCTAAAGGCCTGCCTCTTTACCTCACATTTGCTTGGACGAAGTTAGGTTGAGTTCAGCATTTCCAATATGGCTCCCACCGATTGATCTGCTTTAGAACAACGCTTCAGAAACAGATGTGTGACATCACCAATACTACGTCTATTTGATATACAGTCTATGGTTGCACCCAGTCAAGTAAGCGAGACGCTAAAGTTAGCCTACTTAGTGTCATGAGTTGTTTTTTATAAGTTTTGTTGATGTCAAAAAATAATAAAATGACCCAGGGTAAGACAAGATCTGGGTCCTGGTCTGGACATGGTCCACAATTTACAAGAGAAGTGGATGTAGCCTCTTGCTTTCGAAAGTGAAGCCCATGTAGAAGTGCCCATAACCTGCATTCTTTCTTCCTAATATCCAGTAGGAGGCGACACCACTGGCCAACATATTCCATCAAGTCTTCTTCCGAACAGCGTGATGTCTATGTTGTAAATAAATTTTCCTTTTAAAGTAAAACACAATAAAACGAGGTACGCTTAAGGAGCTGTTGGCCTCTATTTGACAAGATGAATAATCAGATGATGATTCAGCAGTTTAATTATAATTAACCCCGTATACACTCATCCCTGACTCCTACAAAATAAGATGGCAGCAGCTCCTTGATGCCAAACATCAATCCACAAACCAATAGACCATGTACAGCGGCAATATCTGCTTTCTATTTACACTCTGAGACAATTGCAGGCAATGAATCACGTGGCGTGTACGATGAGCTGTCCAGCTAATATGAGAATGAGGGATCAGGGAGCGGCTCCTCTCACATTGACTCACTCACACAAAGACAGCAGCAGATGCAGGAAGCAGTCTGCCAACAGATGCACTCCTGATCCAGCTGCATACAAACACGCATGGCATTTGTATGTACAGTTTCACACACCTGTGATGGACAGATTCTTCATGCGCTGTGCTGCACCGAGTTGTCATTCGAGCTGTGATACTTCCTTTGCAAAATGCATCAGTGTTGTGTCTGAATGTGCAGATTTAGGAAACACTTCACATTAGTGAGTGGCATCCAGCAGGGTCACATCCCTCATGTTGAGCTGCTTAGCTTACCAAGCTGCTCATGAAGCTAATATAGGTTAATGACTCAATTTGCTTCACAGTGTAACGTTAAAAATTGGTTCCTGAGCTCCACATTGCTCCACATGGCGGCATGTAAATGGAGCTGTGTAGAATATGGCTGCAGCACGCTCAGCCTTGACTGCAGGGCTTCTTTGTGCATCTGCCAATCACTCAGCCTGTCAATATGAACCCTGGCGCCCATTAGCCTCGCTGTGTGGTGTCTGAAGCTGCAGGAATCTGCTGCATGCATACTCATAGAGAGTACAACATTAAATCTTTATCTTTATCTAAGGCTAAGAAAATAAGTGACCTATAATAACCTTTATACCAGTCAGAGAGTGAGACTAAATATTCCTCATGTTGGACTTTGAACCAAAGTTTCGGTGATGAAAAAAGGTTTAATTTGGATTTTAAACTTACACTTAATTTCAAAGTTTTGTTTTTTTTCTAAAGGGGAATATACGTTTATAACAGCTACTTGTCTCAAGACATAATTTTCTCTTTGAATTTCAAGAACTTCTATATTCTAGTGTTAAATGGACAACAGCAATCATTAGTCAGATGACATCTTTGATTTTCCGTAGTATTCGAAATCCGTGAGCAGGGAGCTCAACGCATTTTATTTCCTTACAAAGTCAGGGTTCCCATGCGTCCTGGAAAACCTGGAAAACAGTTGACCAGTTTTCCAGCACTGGAAAACACCTGGAAAATGGGAGAAAAAGTAAAATGTCCTGGAAAATCACATGTAGTCCTGGAAAATTATTCCAACATGGCTGCGTGCGACCTGACCCGATTAACAAAACACATCCCCATTCATTGAAAGTTGAGTGCAAGCTGTGCTGGAAAAGACAGCGACACTGCACAACTTTTTTCACATCTTTTCTCTTTCACTTCATAATCATGCATTCACAGAAAACGGGGGTATATTGTCTAGTTTTATGGTACATTAACCTTGTAGAGTGCTCTTTTAATTCAAAGAGTCTTATATTTAAGTTATAGTGTGGCCAGAGGAGTCGGGCAGAGAGCTTGGGGGTCTGTGCCTCACAACTTTCTCTGCAGGCTGAAAGCTCAATTACCATACTCTAGCTCAGTTGTTCTCACAGTGGGGTCCTGGGACCCCTGGGGGTCCGCGAACCATAGCGTGGGGGTCCGTGAAATAATTTGAATACATTTCTAATAAATAATAAAATTATGCTGTGTAATTACAAAACAGCATACACCATTGTTATGATACCATTTGGTGGCTCGAAGGGATATGTGAGTCTTGCTACTGTTAATTTTCTGAAAGCGTTTAAGATCAATTACTTGAAAAGTATAAATGCTGTCATGTTGAGTCCACAAGGAATGAAATGACCCTCTGTGTTAAAGTATACAAGTGGTATTTACTTGATTCAAATTGAAGTGTTATCTGTTTATCACTATGGTACAGGTCTGAAGTATTTACATTGATACGTTTTACAATACAAATAGTTCCAAGGGAAACTAAGAGTGCAAATGGTAGTAAGCATGTGCTTTAGTGACAGGAAGTTTGGCTCTTTTCAGAGAGCCGGCTCTTTTGACTCGGCTCCCAAAGTAGAACGGCTCTTAATTTAGGATCTCTTGTAGCCGTATATTTTACCTTAACTTTGCAAAAACTAATGGTCTGTGTTGAAAACCCTTTTACGTACTGTGTTTTTATAGAAGACTTATAATTGCCCAATTTTGTGCATTTATTCTGTTACAAAACCATTCTTACCCTGATCATAGGGTTAGGGTTAGGGTTGTGATTAGAAGCAGAACTTAAATATAGCAAACCCAACCAGACCGTAACCAGAGCCGAAACAGAACCGTACCAGAACTGAACCAGATCCGAACTGAAGCAGAACCGAACCAGAACCAAACCAGAACCGAACCGGAACCGAACCGTACCAGAACCAAACCAGAACCAAACTCAAGCAAAGAGAACCAGAAGTGGCCAACCAGAACCGAACCAGAACCGAATCTGAACCGAACCAGAACCGTAACAGAACTGAACCAGAACCAGAACAGAACCAGAACCGAATTCAAGCAAACAGAACCAGAACCAAACTCAAGCAAACAGAAATAGAACCAACTCAAGCAAACAGAACCAGAACCAAACTCGAGCAAACAGAGCCAGAACCAAATTTAAGCAAACAGAACCAGAACCAATTCAAGCAACGAGAACCAGAACCAAACTTGAGCAAACAGAAGGATTAGGGTTAGGGTTGTGATAAGGGTTAGAGTTAGGATTAGGGCTAGGGTTAGGATTAGGGTTAGGGTTATGATTAGGGTTAGGTTTAGGGTTAGGGTTATGATTAGGGGTTAGGGTTAGGATTAGGGTTAGGGTTAGGATTAGGATTAGGGTAAGTGTAAGGGTTAGAAGCAGAACTTAACTAGAGCAAACCAAACCAGAGCAGAAACGGTACCGAACCAGAACTGAACCGGATCCGAACCGTACCAGAACCGAACCGAATTGAAGCAAAGATAACCAGAACCGAACCTGAACCGAAACCAGAACCGTAACAGAACCGATTTCAAGCAAACAGAACCAGAACCAAACTCAAGCAAACAAAAAATAGAACCAACTCAAGCAAACAGAACCAGAACCAAACTCATGCAAACAGAAGGATTAGGGTTAGGGTTAGGATCAGGGTTAGGATTAGGGTTGGGGTTAGGGATGTGATTGGGGTTAAGGTTATGATAAGGGTTAGGGATAGGGTAACCGAACCAGAACCAGAACCGAACTCAAGAAAACAGAACCAGAACCAAAGCCAACCAGAACCAAACTCAAGCAATAAGAACCAGAATCAAACCAGAACCAGGGTTAGGGTTAGGGCTAGGGTTAGGGTTAGGATTAGGGTTAGGGTTAGGTTTAGCATTAGGGTTATGGTTAGGGTTATGATTAGGGTTATGATTAGGGTTATGATTAGGGTTAAGGTTATGATTAGGGTTGTGATTAGGGTTAGGATTGTGATTAGGGTTAGGGTTATGATTAGGGTTAGTGTTATGATTAGGGTTGTGATTAGGTTTAGGGTTATGATTAGGGTTAGTGTTATGATTAGTGTTGTGATTAGGGTTATGATTAGGGTTAGTGTTATGATTAGGATTGTGATTAGGGTTATGATTAGGGTTAGTGTAAGGTTAAGGATTAGGTTTAGGGTTGTGATTAGGGTTAAGGTTATGATTAGCGTTAGGGTTATGATTAGGGTTAAGGTTATGATTGGGGTTAGGGTTGTGGTTAGGGTTAGGATTAGGGTTAGTGTTAGGGTTATGATTAGGGTTAGGGTTATGATTAGGGTTAGTGTAAGGTTAAGTATTAGGTTTAGGGTTGTGATTAGGGTTATGATTAGGGTTAAGGTTATGATTATGGTTAGGATTAGAGTTATGGTTAGGGTTATGATTAGGGTTAGGGTTATGATTAGGGTTAGTGTAAGGTTAAGGATTAGGTTTAGGGTTGTGATTAGGGTTATGATTAGGTTTAGGGTTGTGATTAGGGTTAAGGTTATGATTAGGGTTAGGGTTGTGGTTAGGGTTAGGATTAGGGTTAGTGTTGGGTTATGATTAGGGTTAGGGCTAGGGTTAGGATTAGGGTAAGGGTTAGGGTTAGGGTTATGATTAGGGTTAGGGTTGGGTTAGCGTTAGGGTTGTCATTGGGGTTAAGGCATAGACTGTATAAAATATGGATGTAGTATCCGTGATGTCACCCATCTGTTCCTGAGAGCTGTTTTGAAGCAAATCGACGGCAGCAGCCATATTGTTAATGCGGAACTCAACCAGGCAGAGTGTGACGTAGTGTGAGCCCCTTAGCCAATGGCTGTGTGTTCCCGACCGGGAGTCACGTCAGTCATGTCCTTATTTGGGCAAAACTCGTAATCTTAATATCTTCTGAACCGTCACGTTAGAAAAAAATTCACCCCCCGTACAGTGTGTGCCATTAGAGAGATTAGCTTCATAGGGCCAAGCCGTTTTTTGAACCAGGCTGTAAACATGTTTATTAATGCTGCAAAGATCGTCTTTTTCCCATTCATATCTACGTAGTTTCCGGTGTTTCTGCAGCCAGCCTCAAGCAGATTCTCGATGTACTGCAGTTTATATCACTTCCGCATGGGCTTCATCGTTTGAGACCGGAGTTTGCGGCTTGGGTTAAGGTCATGATTAGGGTTAGGATTAAGGTTAGGGTGCGGGTTAGGGTTATGATAAGGGTTAGGGTTAGGATTAGGGTAAGGGTTAGAAGCAGAACTTAACTAAAGCAAACCCAACCAGACCCGAACCAAAGCAGAAACAAAACCATACCAGAACTGAACCAGAACCGAACCGGAACTGAACCGTACCAGAACCGAACAAAAACCGAACCAGAACCAGAACCAAACTCGAGCAAACAGAACCAGAACCAAACTCAAGCAACCTCAAGCCAATATCATGATTAAGCAGGTATATTTTGAGTCTGAGTTGAGTTGAGAAACATTTGTGGCCATTTTTGTAATTCAGTTCTATTTGGGTCATTAAAGCACTGATCCTCTGATCATTATTATTATTTAATTATTTCAGTAAGGCAGCTTCATGATTCCTTTGCAGGCTCTTTTGTTTTTTTCTTAGCTCATTTTATATTTTTTGAGAAAAGAGAAAGCTGAGATGTTGCCCATCATTGTTACTTGGTTGCACTAATAAAGTGAAGTGCTGTATGTCTGTGGTTGCATTATTCTATTATCAATTTGCCATAATTTTTAAGTATGTAAGAGATGATTTCATTGATAGCCATAGACTACATGTCTTTCAATGTAGACTTCCACTGAGAGGAACATATTAGACTATTTAGGAACTAAATTAGGAACTAAATTTAGACGGTCATACCAGCTGATCATCAATGAAAATGTCCTGGAAATGTCCTGGAAAATGATCTCTGGAAAAGAGTGGGAACCCTGAAAGTCATTCAACACGGCACTCTATGGGCTGTGATTTGTAAACAATAAGGTCTAGAGACGTTTTGAAGAGAGTAGCTTCCATTTTTCTGCAGAGTAAAACTAGAACTGTGAATGCTTGGGCAATTTGGCTTCAGAACTTGGACTCTGAAAAGTCCCTGAGCTCCCTTGTCTCATAGGTTCCTCTGGATCTCTGCCTGCTGCTGTGGACGTGCCAGACTCCAGCTGCTACAACTACTACTATCCGTCTCACCCATAAACTGTATGAAATATGGACGTAGAATCCGTGACGTCACCCATCTGTTTCTGAAGCGCAGTTTTGAGGCTAATCGTCGGCAGCAGCCATATTGCTGCTGTCGAGGGATTGTGACGTAAAGAGGCGGGCTTTGAGCCTCCTAGCCAACAGCTCCGGTGTTCCCGCCTGTCAGTCAAGTAAGCTGTTCCTCTCATAATGGAAAACTCGTAATCTAAATATCGTCAAAATTGTCGCCTTACCAAAAAATGTACCCCCTGTACAGTGTGTGCCGATCGAGAAATGAACTATCCAGACTATACTCGTCTTTTGTACCAGACTGTAAACATGTTTATTTCTGCTGCAAAGTTCGGCTTTTTTAAATTGGTGTGTATGTGGTTTCCGGTACATCTGGAGCCAGCCTCAAGCGGATCCTTGGCGAACTGCAGTTTTTAGCACTTCCGCGTTGGACTCGTATTTTTAGACCGGAGGTTGCCGCTTGGTCTCACCACTATCATCTCTCTCTCTTTTCATCTCCCTCTATCCCTCTCTCCAACACGGTCTCAGCAGATGTGTGTCTAACATGAGTCTGGTCCTGCTCAAGGTTTCTCAGAACATCCACCACACACCTCTGGGGTCAAATGTCCTCTTAACGGTTCCTGATTTGATTTAAAGGTTTTGACTTTCATGCTTCGTAGCTCTGTCTGAATCACAGCAGATGCATGTTATCAGTGCAATAAAGGGTTAAAATCTTGATCGCCTGACAGCACTGTTATTCAGCCTATGTCTAAGGGCTGCATATCTGCTTGCTACTTGGTTTTTGAAGGTTAGATGGCAACTGCTTCTGAAATAAGTTGCAAATAAAACTTGTAATTGGAGAGACTTCCTGCTTATGGTCATAGTTCTGAAGTTTCTTATGGTCACAATGTTTTAGACTCAAGCCAAGAGTGATAACATGTATTTGGTGGGTGATAGTGGACTACATTGTCTCTCTTAATGTTCAACACGCCTTCATTTCAGCATTCCATTTTAATCAGATAATAAATGTTTCAGATCGAAGGAAGTAAAAGTTAAAATTAATCAAGAAACCAAGAAGCCAAGAGAAGTGTGTCTTTGGGATCCTGTCTTTACCTCTCTCTCTCCTCTCTCTGCCTGTCTCTTACTTTAACTCTTCCTGTCCCATTACAGTTACTAACCATAGACCTTTCTGGAGTCCCTGAGCTCCCATGTCTCGTAGGTTCCTCTGATGCTGTGGATGTTCCAGACTCCAGCTGCTACAACTACTACTATCCGTATCACCACTATCATCTCTCTTTCTCTTCATCTCCCTCTATCCCTCTCTCCAACACGGTCTCAGTAGATGTGTGTCTTACATGAGTCTGGTCCTGCTGGAGGCTTCTGCCTGTTAAAGGAAGTTTGTCCTTACCACTGTAACTTGCTAAATGCTGCAAAGTGCTCTGCTCATGGTGGATTAAGATGAGATCAGAGGGTCCTGTCTGTAAAATGGGACTGGATCTTATCCTGTCTTGATGTTGGGTCTTTGTTGATAATAGAACATAGAGTACGGTGTAGACCTGCTCTGTTTGGAAAGAGTCTTCGTACTTATTGTGAAACCGTAAAGTCAGGAAAGACCCTCAAAACTTCTTAGAAGTTTAGATAAAGTTCTGAGTTCCTCCATCTCATCCATAACCTAGAAGCAAACTTTGTCTGTTCCATCCCCTGACTAGTTCACGTCACAGCTACAGCAGATGCTCTTTAGATAGGTTTATGTTTTAGTATCCTGGAAGTCTGGTGCCATGCAGATGCTCTTTAGATTGGTTTATGTTTTAGTATCCTGGAAGTCTGGTGCCATGCAGATGCTGTAGGTCCATGAATTGTTGGGATAAGAGCAGGCAGAGATTTTATTTAAGCGTGTCATGTGCCTACAAGTTAAAAAATTATCTCTGCTGAAGTCGATAAAGTTTATAACACAGAAACACAAACTGTCATGATGAATGTGTGTTACGATTCTGCAGATTCAGACATTGTTCTGCTTTTCATTTCAGAGGAAACACACACTCAACCAGGCCGACGCTGGAAACCAGCTGAAGAAAGCAGGAATGCTGTTCATTACACACACACACACACACACACACACACACACACACACACACACACACACACACACATACCTCTGCTTCACCTTCCTTCATGGTTCAGTGGACATTCATTCAATCACACCACCTTCACTCTTTTAGCATCACACTCACACACACACACACACACACCTTCGCACACAGACACATTTGCATATCCCTCTCCGTGGTTTGGAGGCAGCCTACTGTAACATATAGGTAAAACTCAGTCAATTACAGCAGATTAAAATGTGCTTACATGTATTAACACGGGCAGTTATGTGAAGCTATGACCCCATTCTTCCCACCACAGTATAGAGCACAGAAAATGCATGAAATTAGGAGTGTCAGTACTTCAAAGATGCATAAAAAGCAGAACTAAGCACTATTTTAATGCCCGATTATCATCAGTTTGAAATTATGAAGAAGAGGAGAGGTGGAGAAAGAACAAAGATGATCATTCTGAGAGTAACTACGACGTTCAAACTCTGTTAAATGTTTAAAACTTCACGTGTAAAGCATTCTGTCTGTTTATGATAATCACAGTGTTGATAAGTTAATCCTGTCTTAAAACATTAAACCAAGACTGATCTATGGAGGCCTAGAAGGTCGACTGCAAAGACTTGTCATGACACGAAAAAAAACGTCATTTATTTAAGACCAACATGTCCGTCAACCTTTTTAATTTCATGACACAGAGACAACGATGATCTAAGAACACATCATTAATACTACAAACCACGGCTCTAAATTTTCACCCGCCAAATACGGTCGAAAATTCACTTTGGAGGGTATTAAAAAAAACTCACTAGCCAGCTTGGCCAGTGATTAATGAGGCACTTTACCATCTATTTCGCGGGAAGCGTGAGTGCGGTTTCAATGGGAACGCAACCGACAAGGCTTCCGTACTAGAGAGGTGGGTGCGGTTTCATCTACACTGGGTTGAAAAAAGGATAAACACCGGTAAAAATACAAGTACAAACAAGATGTGGCGATGGTTGGGACAGACGGCCGTGAAGAGAAAGGATTGGCCTACCAAAGAGGTAGGGGAGGAGGAGGATATTGGACCTTGCAAAACGAAAAAAAGGAAGTTTAACTGTAAATGGCTAACTAGTCGTGAGTGGCTCAACGTAATGTTCTGTCAGGATTGCCGAATGTATGCTAAAGAAAAACACAAAACAAATAATTTCGTGATCAGGACTAATAATTTCAAAGTAGAAGCAGGAAAGGATTGTGAGAGTGCCTGAAGTCATCAGGAGAGCCTGAGGACGAAAACCGCCAAGACTTTTCGTATTGAAGAGAGTCTAGCTGGAAGGAGCCTTGCCTTAATGAAGACAATTGACAATTGTGCTCACCAGATATCAAAGATTTTGATCCACGCAAAGCCATAGAAATCTGACAGGGTGACAGTGTGCGCACACGCTGGCCACACTTTGTGAGAAAAAGGAAAAATTGAACTGATTTAGATGGGGGCTTTTAGTCAGAATCAGAAGACAGTTCTGAGAGCTCTGACGATGTTTAGCCTTTACATACAGCTCATATTCAAGCATTGCACAATATCCCCCTCATAATTAGTCTCTATAAAAAAATGTTTGTCTAATTTTAAGCATTATCTGCACTAAAACATGTTTAGAAAGTTGTAAAATATTTCCATTTTTGTATATTCAGGGTCACATTAAGACAAATCGTCAAATTTCTAGCTAAAAAGAAAAGTTTTAATGGGTTTTTTTTGTCTTTTTATGTACAAAAAATTGGTCAAATTAGACCCTGAGTAGTATGAAATGGCTAATGAGTAATGACATTTTAGGATCATTTTCTTATGTAATTAAGTTTCAGTTTATTTTAATTGGATATACATTCCCAACCTCAGTGAAAGATTAATTTAAAGCTTTAGTTAATACAATTATCAAATGGGTTTGTCCTTGTGTTTCATGCCTTGGTTCCTCCTTGTGTTTATTCTGGTTTAGTTATCCTTTGTCTCCCTTGAGTATTTAGTGATCCAGCTCTCTTGTTGTGTTTTCATAGCTTAGTCTTGTGTTTCCTGCTATATTTTGTAGTTCTGAATCCTTGTGTTTCCAGTTTAGTTTTACTTCATGCCCTTGTGTGTTTCCCTCCTTTTGTGATTCCCCTCATTAGTTTCACCTGTGTCCTGTTTTCACACCTGTGTTGATTACTCTGTGTATTTAATTCCCCTGTTTGCCCTGTCCCTTGTTGGATCATTGTTCGTCTTCCCCGTGTTCTCTGTTTCTTTTCGTGTGATCCCTATGCTATATTTGGATTTATTCTTGGACGTTTTTAGTAAGTTTTGTTGGTACTTTTTGTTAATTATTTATTTATTATTACCTTTTTATTTTAAAATCTGCACTTGGGTCTTCCTTAAGTCTGTCCTCTAACATGAAATTAATTGCTCAATTCGTGCAAAAATTGCGTGGACGTGAGTAGCCAGGACAAATTTTAGCGAGAGGTAGACAAGAACTCGTGTTTACTCGCATGGTTTTATTCGCGTTTGATGTGAACGCCTTATTTGGGATCGTAGTAAAAGTGCAATACAGGCAAAACTTTAGAGAACCAAACGTTAAGAGTGGCTTTTGTTTATATTTGTACATCAGCCTTGTTTCCTGTTTTATTTTGAAATTCTTACTGTGTGTTTTTCATGTTGTCTTATCTTTCACAATCATTTGTAGTTTAGTAGTAATTTTTGTAGTAGTCTCATCGTGTGTCCAGTCTACTTTTACTTCCTGTGTTTTTCCCTCCTGGGTGATTGCTTCTTGTTAGCTTCACCCTGTGTCTCGTTGTTGTCACACCTGTGTGTTTACTTTCCCAGTACTCTCTCCTTGCGATATTTCTCCTCGTCCTCCCTGTGGTTCTTCTTGTGTTTCTATGATCTTCAGTTGGACATTGTTGGATTCAGTTCCTGGACGTTTCAGTAAGACCTTCTGTTTACGTTTGAACACAAGTTATTAAACAGTGTTTTAGTTATCTGCACGTGAGTCCTCTTCCTTGGTTTTTACACGCGTGACATCAAAGAGACTAAAACTATGACATGTTTTCACCTCAAGACTAAGACTAAATCTAAAACAGCTGTGAAAATAAAAACTGTGCTGCTCTTAAATTTGATGGAGGGAGGTCGGCTGTGCATGCAAGAGTGATGCAAAGTTTCAGGAGCATGACCACACCTCAACTGCATCTCTCCTTGCTCTTTCTTTCTCACGTTCAGCATATTTGACTTCATATCTTTCTTTCATTGTATACGTAGGGCCCTAAGGACAGGTTCTGAAACTAAGGTGAATTCCCTAATAAGCTCCCTGTCTGCACAGACTCATCCTTACTTTGTGCACAGGATGAAATGTGCATAAAGTTAAAGAGATTCTGTAGAACTCCTAGAATGATGTGGATAAATGTCAGGAGTGCATTTCTTGTTTGAAACAGGACGATGGTTTGTGTTTTGTGTGTGGCTGCAGGTTCAAGCAGACCTGTTAGCATCCTGAGCGGCGTCTTCCTGAGCTGAAGGTAAAGATGAATGAACAACAATTTGAGCATCTGTGGGAGCGATGACAGCCCGCAGCGAGACAGACAGCCGGTCAGTCACCCGGAGACCTGACCTCCATCTTTCCCTGTCTCTCATCAGCTCACTCTCTGCCTCTCTCTCCGTCTAACACAATCTCTCACTAACAATCAGCGGCGCCGACTCTTCGGCTGGGTTATAACTTAAAGTAAACAGCCTCTCAGATTCATGACTGGGTTCTTTGTTCTCTGTTACCCTACATTTTATTTCTATACTTAAAAATATTTCCCAAGCCGAGCTGCTTCATTGATTCATTCTACAACCCTTCGAGGCATCCCTCCTCCCGTATCCATCCTCTATTCATGTCTCCTTTCACTCCCTTTCCTTTCCTCTTTCATTCCCACGCTTCCTCCCACTCTCTTTCCTTGTTTCCTTCCTTCCTCTCCTTCCCCACTTATTCCTCAAACCTCAATGCGCAGAGGATGTAGCGAGACAAGACCTCCCATCGTCGGTGGGAAAAAGGGAGAGACCATCGTCTCACAGACGGAGGGATGCAGCGAAGGTATACGTTAGAAGGCAGCAGTATATGTCTGTTCAGTCCTGCCTCCCCCTCCCCTCCCTGAGTCTCAACCGTCCCCCCCTCCACCCTCTCCCCCTTTCCTATGCCAGGGTGGTATGACCTGCTGGATTACAAAACAGCCCTCCCATGTGTCTGCCTGTTCTCTGTGCCAGCTGAGAGACAGCGATACCGAGCTCCTGGAGCGCTGGTGAGGGCGACAGAGAGGAGGAGAAGAAGAGGAGGAGGAGAGGGGGAGGGATGAGTGCAGAAGAAGGAGAGGAGTGGAAAGTGAAAACAGAAGTAGATTCAGAGCGAGGGAAGTTAAAGTGAGGAGAGGAAAGACAGGAGGGTGGAGGGAAGAGGAGGGAGTTTTGAGTGATAGTGAACATATTGTAGATGAAGCTTTGAGAGGAGCAGGACGCTGCGCTGTCAGAGCACCCTCAGGGACAGCCGGGGGTAAGTCACACACTACTCTGCTACACACACACACACGAACACACAACTCTGACTGTGAGGCCTGGGGGATACATTTCACACACACCGAAGTGTTCAAATTTCAGAGTTTGTGTGAAAAAAAAGATGCAGATGAAGTGATGTGATGCGGCCTCACCTGCAGGTCAGAGCTCCACCTCGCTCACAAAGAAGACAGGCAGGGACGCTGATTCGCCCACGTTTACCTGAGCTGCTCTTTGTGAGCCGGGTGAAACCAGGCGGGCCTTTTTAAAAGATATCGGGAGGTAAGAGCGGCTGACACGTCAGGAGACGGTGGTGTAAGGACGGCTGTGTGGAATCAATTTCATATGATGTTTGACGGGCTGTCATGGAATCATTATGCAACCCCCAGAGACAAAGAGATGCTTTAAGAAGCTGTGTGTGTGTCTTGGTTGTAGTTCTACACACTCCTCTCTTCTCTGTGCACAAATAGCTCAATTTCAACACAACCTCACAGTCTGGCCTCAAACCAGGTTACTGCAGTCATTTAAGGAATGTCTGCCGAATGTTCTCCAGGCTACGTCAGACACGGTGAAACTACAGTTGTGGGCGGTTTGTGAGGTGTTCGTTTGGCAGCACTGGAGATCCGATTGATTCGGGGGTGGCTGAGGATCGAGCAGGTTTTATTGTCTGAAGGAGAGGCACTTCCTCAGATTTAGTTGCTTTAACCCCCCTGAGCTGGAGGAATTACAGGAGAGGAAGAGGAGGAGGAGGGTGGTGGTCTCAGTCTCATGAGAGGAGAGGGGGGGGGGGCTCCTCCACAGCAGCCATATTAGCTCCATTACAGGTCTCAGGAGGACAGCTGGGTGACACAGGTCGCCATGGAGCCGAGCGGGTGGGGACCCCTGTGGATGTGGCTCACCTGGTCTGAAGACACCATTATGCTCCATCTTCCTCTCCTTCTTTCTCACTCTCCTCCGTGGAGCTTATTCCTCTCCAGCTGCATCATGAGACAAAGACAAAGTGCTGAAGATGCAGTCAGAAAAAGGCGGGGTCACTGCTCATTCCTCCCTCAATTATGTGGCTCAAATTTGTGCCTCGGAAAAACAGCTGACGTTGACATTCATGTGTGACAAAGACGGAGGTTTTTATTTGCTAATCCAGAACTTGACATCCCTCCTGACTTTAACTTCTGATGCATGAGACCGACACGAGAAGCAGATTTCAAAACCTGATCATGAAATTAGACGGAGCGCAACATGTTTGACTTTCATTTTTATCTGTTTGTTAGCACAGGCAGGCGACTGTGTGTGTGTGTGTGTGTGTGCATGTGTGTGTGTATGAGTGGCCATTACACAGGAGCTCATTAGTAGGCCAGCAGAGAGCAGGTACTGTACATGTACCAGCCGCCCCCCCAGGCCCTCTCTATCTGGGCTGATATTTCTGGACACACACACACACACACACACACACACACACACACACACACACACACACACACACACACACACACACACACACACACACACACACACACACTTCCTCTACTCTCTTGTTTTCTTTCAGCGTTTATCTTCTCGGTGATCTGTACATTTCCCCTCCTTCACTTAGCGGCTTCTTTTATGTGCTAATAATGGCCTGCAGCGCTGACACTGATTGCGTATGAGTTTGTGTGTTTGGCCGTTTTTTATGCCCTTAAGCCTCCGTGTTCACACATGCCGGCGTGCAAGACATAATTTGAATATCTAAACACACAAAGCGGTTTCTGTTTGCAACCATGAAATGCAACAAATTCTCCTCAGTTGTGAATCATTATCAGCGTGCATACTTGGAAGAATATCTCTGATGAGTTTGTGTCTCTGCTGCTTCGTCATCTCTCAGAGTCTGGAGGTAAACGAGAGCGAAGAGTTGGTCGAGTTCATCTCAGGAGTGAATCAAAGAGTTATTTTTACACAAAAGAGCTGAAATCAAAGACGACTCAATTATTCTGATGTGATTTGATGGGCTGTAATTCAATCTGCTGCTTTCTCACTAAACGCTTGGTCATCCTTCCCGGTCTCCACAAGGCTGCGAGGCGCCGGCCGAGTTAGCCGCGCTGTGGTCTCTCTGCAGAGGATATTGTGAAGTATCATCGCACACACAGCTGGCTCTTATGTTTCATATAGGAGCATTGTTTCTGTGTGCGTGTGTGTGTGTGTGTGTGTGTGTGTGTGTGTGTGAGCAGGCCAGTGCAGGAGGGCCGTGGTGTCCATGTAGTGTAGAGTGAGGGTCTTTGGGTGTGGCATGTGCTGAGGAAACCTTTCAACACAGCAGTTTGTGGAGTTTTTAATGGCCTGATTTTCTGCACGCTTCGATCAAGTGTATCATAGTTTCATTTGTTTGATTTTCTTAAATACAAAACATAAGATTATATAATACACCCACCTTCTTTTCATCACTGTTTTTCCACATTTAAAAATAGGAAAATATTAATTTATTTATTTAATTAGTCAAGTTTTGTATTTTATTTTGAAGGAGTATGATTTATTAAAGAGATATCAAGGTAAAATTTATACTTAGGACACCACACCTGCACACACTAGGCCACCATCCAATGGAAAATGAGCTTGACATATAAAAGGTGTTAAATATTTAAATGTATTTATTCCTGAAATATTTTAAAATTATATATGCTATCAAAACATAACTCCAACATGTGGAATATTTTTTAAATAATTTTAATACATTTTATTACTGTAGTCTTTGTGCCATACAGACAAGCAGTACATGGAACTCTTCATACGAGAAAGTCAATTTAAGATGCTTTAAAATGAGGAACTTGCGTAAAAAGAAGGGGAAGAAAATCAATGGTTAAGAGAAAAAGAAAAAGAATAAAACCTCTAAAAGGCTGGAAAATAATAGTAACCATAATAATGATAATAAGTCCAATAATAAGAGGGAAAATACCTGATATCTGCAGAAGTATTTTAGGATGAGGATCTTTTAAATCTCTCCTCGTGTCTCGGCAGAGCTGCAGGGTTTTGAACAAGCTGGCTGTAATTTACAGTTAGTAAAATGTGCATCAGCTGTTATTGAGTATTTAAAGACACCACAGGTGAGAGGTCGGTTTGTTTGAAGGTCGGCAGTTCATGCAGGGAGCAGCTAAGGGCGGATGAGCTGAACCGAGAGAAGGCCACTCTTTGACTCTTTAGTGAAACCAAACTCTTAAATCAAAGATCTGATCGTCTTAGAGATTTTGTTTAGTTTTTAATGTCATGCATCTTGTTGAGAAAGTTTGCATACAGGAACAGAAGGCATATCACTCTGGGGTCATTCTTTGCTTAGAATTAATTTAAATTTTATCAGGTGAAACATTTAAGGATCATATCTTGACTATGGATGATTTTGACCCCCCTGACAAACGACAAATTAATACTAATTAAGCCTTAGGATATTAAATGTACTTATACTTTATAATTCCTGATTATTGCAGCCTGTTGTTTGACATCCACTGCTCCAAAACCTCAAATCCAGTGATTCTTTTCAATTCTTGCAGGAATCTGGTTCCTTTATCTGGTGCATACATGGAGATTTTTGATGTAATTTATGTCACATTAAATAAAATATCCAGATATGCTCCCATGCCATATCTTTACATATCTAGACTCAGTAGCAGATATGTAGCATATCATCCCTCTGTCACTGAAGCATAAAATACTGAGTTAACATCAGAGATACAACGTGTGAGGTATTTAAAATATCAGTCACATCAGAGAAATATCTAAACTCCATATTCTGATGGAATCAAAGTGTTCTCACGCTGGAGAGCAGAGCTGCTGGATGCATCATATATGGATCATACTTCGGATTCTAAGGTGTTTTGTGCGGTGACCATTTTTGTAGTTTTGTTGCATTGAGCTATCAAGGCATGCTCAGATTGAACACCATGATTTATTCACTGTTTTGTCAACTTATATTAAAATGATGTATATCAAGGTGTTATGGGAATGGGAAGCAAACATGATATCAGGGTAAATTTGAGTGCATTAACAAAATGTTCTGAACACACACATCAATTCTCTGCAAAGCTCTGCTCAGGTGAAACCACATCCGCCGTTTCTTTTTATCAGCTGTTAACAATTAAAAACAAACAGTAGCACTGAATAAATAAACTCATATTTTTGAGAATATGAATTAAATATTAAGAATTCATGTCACCTTTGTGGACTATTCCTTTTAGTTTAATCTGTTTCTTCTGGTCTTTGAAGAAGGTTAGGCTCAGTGGAGCTTAGCATTTGCTTTAATTTGGACATCTTCTTGACACTGTGACTGAATTTGGATAATTTTAATAACTATCACATGTTAATTTATACTGGACAATGACCACCACTGTGTCTTTTTGTGTTTTCACATTATTTTTTATTATTAAATGTACATTTCATGGAACACCCTGCGCTACCTCAATGTGCAGTATTCAGAGCAATCAACATATCCAGTCCTGTCTCCATATTTTGTTTGTTTGTTTGTTGTTCACACTACTTCCTCGTCTTTGCACAGAAACCTCAGATATATGCAAGATCTCCAGATGACTGACGATAAAGTTTGAGTTGAGTTGATTAGGACGAAAGTACGGAAGCCCTAAAAGGACATGATTAAATACAATTTATTTTCTCTGTTTTCTCAAGTTAACAAGAAAAATAAGTCAAGATCTTGAGAAGACTGGGAAAATAAAATGTATTTAATCATGTCCTTTAAGGGCTTCAGTACTTAACATAGAAGTAGCATATATATACATATGGTAACCACTTCAGGTAATATGAAAAGGCCAGGCATTAGTTTCTTTAATTGTTTTTCTCACAAACATTGTTTAGAAAATTTTGCCTCAGAGACATTTATCTTACAGGTTGAAGATCAAAAACAAGCTTTGTTCTCTGGATAAAATGAGATAAATGATCCCATTATCACGAGATAACAAGCTTAGTTATCTCTTGATAACGAAAACAGAGAAATTAAAATGTATTTTATCATGTCCTTTTAGGGCTTCTGTACAAAAGGAAGCAAAAGTCGCCAGCACACCCCTTTTTTTATGAATTTATTTATTTCCATCTCAAGAAAATAAATATAGTACGGAAGCATCACATCTTAAACTGCTCTGTGCATGAGACTCATAACAAATTCTAAGAACATAACATGCTGATGATTCTGGTTTTTGTCACATGCTCAGCGGTCACATGACTATTTCACTCCTAACCACACACACACACACACACACACACACACACACATGCCTGAATGAACTTCCCATATTTTTTAACGTCTCAGAAAAGACGAGGAAGTGATAATGAACAAGTTTATGAAGATGTTTCTACGCATGATGATTGAAGTCATAAGTATAAGAAGTAGGAAATGTAAAGCCATTTAAATGAACAATCAATCTTTATTTATAAAGCGCCAAATCCCAGCAAATGTTATCCTCAGACTCTTTCCAAACAGAGCAGGTCTAGACCGTACTCTATGTTCCATTATTAACAAAGACCCAACATCAAGACAGGATAAGATCCAGTCCCAGGACACAGTCTGATCTCATCTTAATCCACCATGAGCAGAGCACTTTGCAGCATTTAGCAGTTCCAGTGGCAAGGACAAACTTCCTTTAACAGGCAGAAACCTCCAGCAGGACCAGACTCATGTTAGACACACATCTGCTGAGACCGTGTTGGAGAGAGTTTAATTCCTGAGAAATGGAGCTGCATGCTTTTCACGTGACGATTAACCTTCAATGCAAACATCAGAATGTACAGAGTGTGTGTGTGTGTGTGTGTATGTGTGTGTGTGTGTGTGTGTGTGTGTGTGTGTGTGTGTGTGTGTGTGTGTGTGTGTGTGTGTGTGACTTAGTGGACGTTTCAGCTCTTTGTTCTCCATCACAGAGTTGATAACAAAGACAGTCACCAACAAATTTAATTTGATTTTTTAATGAGCGCTTTAACACATCTGTACTCCGACTATTGTTGAGCAAATGAGTCGGGTGCAGACTGGAACAAGCTGAGATTTCACTTTGAGTGTGTTTTTAATAATTGCAGATGTGAATTAATTTGCTTTTTTTTTTCTTTTTTTTTTGATTTAATTACACATCCTTTAAAAACGTGTTCGACTTAACTATTAGGAGAGAATTACAGAATATAAGAAGGCAGTTTCATTAATTCAGTCTCATTATTAGAAGATAAAATGAAAAGTGTCTTATGAATCAGACATGTAAAAGTTAAATATCACTTTGAGCATAATTTAACATTATAAATTAACATTATATGATCATATGAGACAGTCTTTTGTGCAGACTGTGCAGGTGCTCCTTACTCTTTAATGGACTCTGGTGTTAGCAGTGTGTGTGTGCAGAGAAAGAGAGAAAGCACACATGCATGCACAGCACACTCTCAGGTGTGTGTGTGCGTGTGTGTGTGCGTGTTTACATATTCTTAATTACTTAGACAGATTGTAAATGTTGCTCCGACAGACTCCTGACTGAACAACCTTTTCTGTTTTCACAGCAGCGCCCCGAACAAACACAGCAGGTATGCACACTTACATTTTAACCCACACACACTCGAGCTCTGAAAGGAAGCCTTGCACTGTTTCTGAGATTTACGTCCGTGTGCGCTGCAATAAGAGTTACAAGTCTGCACAGTCAGAGAACACAGACGGGTAAATTGGCTGAGCTGAAACACCTTCAGTCAGCAGAAAGGACCTGAGCGGCCTGGATCAGACCAACTGTCACATGAATCCTCTTACTTCTTTAAAATGAGGGTGATCTATGTGGTGTAATAATGCAAAGAGTAGGAAGTAGCCTGGTTCACTGAATCGTCCTCCCTCTGCCATGACTTCCTCCCCTCATAGAGAGCAGATATTGCAAATCCAGACTCTGATTCCTCACATGTCCTCATCAGCCCTGTGTTTAAACATCCAGCAGCCTCCTATCCCGTAGTAATGGCACCATTACCAGACATCAATAATGCAGAGGGGGTAAGTACACCGAGCCCTGCTGCCCCTCAGGACTCATAGATCGGACTGAGAGATGTTTCGTCCCCGGTGGACGAGGCTGTAAAGGTGCCTGTTTGTTTATCCCGACACCTAACCCCAGAGGCTTAAAACACGTGTTAATCTACACACACACACACACATATATATATGTTTATAAAAGAGTGTGTATGGCAGCACTAAAACAGTCTCCACAAAAAGCTGAGGAGGAAGAGGCAGTGGAAAGACACACCACATGCTCTCACATGCATCCATGCGTCGTGCATCACACACATCACATGATCACACGGCTGTGAGTGGGAGTCTTTGTGTGCTGGGAGTATATAGGAGTGGAGGATGAGTGTGGGTGTGTGTGTGTGTGTGTGTGTGTGCTGGAATTCCTGGAGAAGAGGGAGGCGGCAACAAGGTAGACTGTTGATGCTGCATGTTTTTTAGCCAGACAGACACTGTGAGAATGTGTGTGTGTGTGTGTGTGTGAGTGTGAGTGTGAGTGTGTGTCAGAGAGTGAGAGAGTGCTACTCCTACATGTTTCCATCCAGACAGAGCTACGCGGCCGTGTGTGGGAGGGGTTACGAGAACAATGATGGGTTCTCGTTTCTCCCTCCTCACACATGGTGTGTGAGCGCATGGGAGCGCATGTGTGATGGTTGTGTGTGTTTGTGTGTGTGTTCGTGTGAGTGTGTAAAGCAGTGGACTCTCACATGTGGCTGTGGAACTGAAAGGTAAGCTGTTTTCTCTCTTTGTCTCGATGTGCTGGATTCTTCCCGTGATCATGACATGTTTTTATAATCGCTCCCAAAACTGAGACTTCTTCTTCTTCTGTCTTTTTACGTGTAGATATCTGAGTGCTGACTCTCGAGGTGATGTGCAATAACTGTACGCTCTTTTTGTCTTTGTTCCCATCATCTGACCTGCAGTTAGCGCCAGCTCACCTCACTCTACTTTGAGCACTTTGTTACTTAGAGAGGGTTTGAATACATTAAAGAGCTTATTGGCTCACAGTAACTCCATCATCCACTCCTACCATTTGTCATGTGTCACTTTGATGTGTGTGTACACCGGCTGTGTGCTGCAACAAACCCTCAGAGATAATGCACCCTCACTCCCAATTTGTCAGAACGGTTTACGAGCGGGTTCCCTGAGGATACACCCTCCATTTTTCATTGTCTTCCCACGCTTCCAACACACACGCGCACTCGTAAAAACAGGAGTGCACACATGTAGAATCAGATGTAGAGAATATG